>NC_071394.1:128918-485649 GCF_022682495.2 Desmodus rotundus | reverse complement strand
TTGGTCCCCAAGGGAGACCACTCTTATTTCATCCTGCGGAAAAAAAATAAACCCGGCCTGGCAACGTTCTCAGCTGTAAAGCAGCTGTGAGAATTCCCTCCTGCCCCCGAAGGCCCAGCTGAGCAGGGCTGTGTCCCTCGCCCTGTCCACACCCTGGCCCCTCTGGGGTCCCCTTCCTTCCCCCAGAACGCAGATCCCCGGGGCACACAGGGTGTATGCCGACTGGCTGTGGGTGCATTTGGGTCCTGGGAAGCAGGACCCAGCCTTCGCAACGGCACCCTCCTTAGATGTGGCCCCAGAGGAAGGGGTGAGCCTGAAGTGAGCCCTGTCCCCAGGCCACCTGTGCATTGCACGAGGTCATGTCTGCTCCGGCATCTGGGCCCGCGGTGCTTGAGCTCTATCCCCAGCTGATTGCGGGACTATTGCTGCGTGTCAGCTGCACCGTGGGCGTCCAGCTGCCTCGGAACCTGCAGGCCAAGGAGCGGAGGGCTGCCAGCTCAGCTCTGGCCTCCAAGACCCTGGATCCCTGCAGGTAACAGGTGTCTCCCCCGCCCCCCGTCCCAGCACTGCCATGTGAGCGTGCTGCACCGTGCATGCGCCAGGCCAGGGCACGAGTTTGTGCCAGGAGCTGTTCTTCCCCTGGCGATGCCCGAGGGCACGCTGTCCTGCTGGGAACGCAGCTTTCCTGGGCTGTCCCTCCTCACGTCCCCTGGCCAGTGGGGTTCAGGATGTGGGGATGGCAGCTGTAGGGCTCTGGGGCGGCCCTGGCGGGTGGGGCCCTGTGGGGACACTGAGGGAGGTTTGGGGTCTGGAGCGCAGGACCCGCGGGGAGCTGCACTCCAGCACCGGCCCTTGTGGCCCTGCCCTCTGACCCTCCTCAGACAGAAACTCTGCAGGGGCCTGGCCGCCTCCCCTGAGGCCTGCTCTGGGGCTGGCCCCCCGCCCCTAGCCCGGTCAGGCGCCTGGCCTTGGCCCTCCCTAGAGCCCTGTCATGTAGGCCCAGCAGGCACTAGGTCCTGGCAGGAGACTGGGCCCAGACAAGACGGAGCTCCCTGCTGCGGGTGGGAGCCTCAGAGCCTCAGCAGCCTGGGTGTCCGCCTGCCCATCCTAGTCCCTGGGACCACAGGGTGAGCACAGGAAGCTGACAGCCCAGGGCCACTGGAGGCTGAGTGACAGCCCGGGTCACCCCTTTTCCATCCCAAATCTCGGATTGGATGTGCCCCTTGGCTAGGACACCTGGGGACAGTGTCCCTCCACCCCACCCCAACTGCAGGGCTGCTCCTTACAGGATCAACTTGGAAAGTCTGGCAGGGGCTGTGTGCCAGGGCCTGCCCAGACCAAGTGGAAAATGTGAACAGACCAGAGGGCGCTAACCCAATGAGCCCTGGGCCTGGCACGCCAGGATGCTGCCCCTTGGCCATGAGCTGTGGGGACTGCAGGCCACACGCCCCGACCAGGGGCCCCTGGGCTGCCACCCCTGAGCTAGGACACAAGCAGAGCCAGGCACAGGTCTTGGCTGCGATGGAGGCTGTCAGCCAGCAAGTCAGACCCTTGCAAATGCCACATCCACAGAAATTCCGGGCAGCAAGCAGACGGGCAAGGGAGGCACCTCACTTACATTGCTCACAGTCTCCCAGGCTCCAGCAGCGCCCCAAGAGCCGCCTAGAGTGTTGGTCTCAGCCTGGGGCAGGGTGTGGGGCTGCCCGGGCGTCTGCCCAGGGACCATGGTGGCAGGTGAGGGCAGCCTCCACAGTGACTGGCCCCCCACTGGACTCCGGGGGACAACAAAGGGGACAGCAAGAGCTACCTATAGTGCTTTCTCTCTGGGGGGAAGCTGCAGAGGGGCGCATTCTCCCCATGGATGCCCAGTGAAGGCGGCCGTGGGGAGATGGGCCAAGTGCACTGGGCTGCCTCCAAGCCATGGGCTGAAGGAGGCGAGGCAGGTGTGCTGCCTCCTGGGTAGGTGTCTGCCCTTGGGCCAGGAACTCCCTAGGACAATGCCTTGGGGTCCACAGGCCGGTGTGAGCTGCCACCGTGCAGGGCAGAGGTCAGTGAGGGTGAGGGGACTCTCTGTGTGGACCCTGTTGTGCTGTCTTGGAGCCACAGGCTGTGCTGGAAGGTTCTGCCAGGTGCAGGGCCCATGCTGCTCTCTCAGACCTCATCCTGCATGCTTCCGTCTGAGCCCGGGGTTCACCCAAGTGAGAGGGCCAGACACTGGATTCCAGCTGGGTCCTCTGGACTCTGGCCCCTCCTACTGGGTTCTGGGTGGGGCAGCAGGCAAGGCCCACACCTGCCATTCCCCAGTGGGCCGAGCAGGTGGACAGAACTGGACACTTCCTGACAGCTGCTCCAGCTCTTGGCCACCATGTCCTTGGAGCAGGGGTCTCTCTCATTTCCATAGTGCTCAGGTGCATATCTGGGAGTAGTCTGGGCCCTGCCTGAGGTCCATTCCTGCAAGGCTGTGGGGGTCTCTTGGGTGGTAGTGGCTGTGCAAATGGCAAGAACAGGCTTTGTGGGGGGAGTGGGCCCAGGAGCAGGGGAGACGACCCGTCTTCACTGCCCACTGGACACTGGATGGTCCATAGTCGCCTGGCTGTGCCCAGCACGGGGGAGGGTGAGCCTGCTCCTTGCAGGGGTAGCTGGCAGGCGTGGGCACAGGGCTGAGTGCACAGCCGCGTGTCCCCACAGCTCGGCAGTGGACGCCCTGCGGGCTGCACTGCTCCGGGGTGGCGGTGAGGACGTGGTGCAGCGTGTGGAGCTGGAGGGAGGCTGGGAGTCTCTGAGAACCTCTGCAGGGCACGAAGACGGGGTCAGCCAGCTGGCCAGGTGAGCACTGTGGGCGGCTCCTGTTCAGGCAATGTCTAGGTGCCCTGGGGCCCAATGAAAGGCACCAACAGGGGACATCCAATGGCATGTGGGAGGGGCAGAGCTTCCTGAGTCCATGGGCCCAGCCCGGGAGCAAGTGTGTTGGTGAGGGCTGACTTGGGCTGCGGTCCTGCGTGTGGAAGTTGGGGCGGGGGCGTAAAGGCAACTGTGCACCTCAGGTTGGACTGACTGTCCAGGGGCTGGGGGTGGGGAGGAGGAGGCCTGGCAAGGTGTGTTGGGAGGGGCGCGTCTGAGGGGGAGGGTATGCCAAGCTGGGCAGCTGGGGACAGGCTCATGGGCAGAGGGTGCTGATGTGCAGAGCGGAAGGAGAGGTGGCCCAAGATGGGCTCAGGGGTGGCTTTCCTCCCCAGTGCCATGGCGAAGTTCGCAGGCCCCCGCCTGCCCCTGGTGACAAAGGCGCTCCTGGGCGCACACAGCAGCGTGTACGAAGTCCAGAGGGTCACCTCCACAGCCTTCCTGGCTGAGGTAGGCACTGCTTGCTCTGGATTGCTACCAGGGGCCCGGCAGGTGGGGCCACCCCCACAGGCCTGACCAGCCAGAGCCATTGCTGAGTCCCTGCTTGGTGTTGCGGGGATACCACCAACAGTGCATGGGCCGCTGGGCCACACCTGGTGACACCGCTGCTCTGCGCCCTGTAGAGGGAGGCCTGGGCTGTGGGCCGCCTGTGCTGGACCAAAGCACAGACAGTCTGAAGACTTGCCCAGGGCCACGCAAAGGGGGCTACAGTAGGCCTGGGTCAGAAGTAGGGGAAGAGGACGGGGTAGGCCATGAGCCCAGCTTGGCCCTCAGCTGGTCTTTGCAGTGTCCACTCTCACAGTGGCCTGAGATGAGGCTGCCCAGCAGCGCAGTGAGGAGTGGTGAGGAGGGGCTGGCAGGTAGGAGCTGCCACAGCCCTGAGGGAGGTGGCTTTGGGCCCGCTGGGCTGGGTGAACACCGGGGGGAGCAGGAGGTCACGGCGCCTCTGCCTGCAGCTGCTCAGCAGCAACGTGGTGAACGACCTGATGCTCCTGGAGTCGCTGCTGGACAACCTGGCAGCCTGGCAGAAGGACCCGAGTGCCAGTGTGCGGCGGCTGGTGCTCCGTGGCCTGGCCAACGTTGCCTCGGGCTCCCCTGATAAGGTCAGCTGGCCCCTCTGGGGCCCTCGCCATGAGGACAGTGGAGCGGTGGTCTGAGAGAGCCCACAGGTGGGGGGTCAGGGGTGTGCACAGACATGGTCTGGCAAGTATGCAGGGCAGGGGGTGGGGTGGGTCATTCTGTGATGCAGCATGTGCCAGGCCTCAGGGCTTGGCGACCTGGGGACACAGCTGAGAGCAGGGTTCCCCAGGTGCGGACCCACGGCCCTCAGCTCCTGTCGGCCATGATTGGTGGGCTGGACGATGGGGACGACCCTCACGGCCTGGTGGCCCTGGAGGCCATGGCGGGCCTGGTGAAGCTGCTGGGCCTGGTGGAGCCCTGGGACCTGCGCACGGCGCTGCTGCACATGGCCATCCGCATCCGGCCCTTCTTTGACAGCGTAGGCTGGTGGGGGGTGGGGGGCGGTGACAGGACCTGCCCCCTCTTCCCCTGGCCTCTTCTCCAAGCCTCAGACCCTGCCCTGCCGCCTGCTCCCCAGGTCCCAGGAACTGCATGTGGTCACTATGGCTCCCTCCCAAGTAGGGAGCAGGCCTGGGGTGGCCCATAGTGTGCTGTGTGGCACCCCCAACCCTTCCCACCAGCATCTCCACCACTGCTCCAGGGCCCGGACCCCTGGCCCCTGGCCCGAGGACAAGGATGTGTAGGGGAGACTAGGGCCTAGTGCCAGCGGTTGGGGAGCATCCTGTGGGTGATGTCTGTGTCCCCCGCAAGGAGAAGATGGAGTTCCGTTCTGTGTCCATCCGCCTCTTCGGACACCTCAACAAGGCCTGCCATGGGGACTGTGAGGACGTCTTCCTGGAGCAGATCGTGGGTGGGCTGGTACCCCTGCTCCTGCACCTGCGGGACCCCCAAGCCCCCGTGGCTGATGTGAGTAGTTAGTGGGGGGGATAGGTGAGCCTGCTAGAGCTCAGGGCCTAGGGCCTGAGCGTCTGCCCCACAGGCCTGCAGGTTTGCGCTGCGCATGTGCGGCCCCAACCTGGAGTGTGAGGAGCTGGCGGCTGCCTTCCAGAAGCACCTGCAGGAGGGCCACGGCCTGCACTTTGGGGAGTTCCTCAACACCACGTGCAAGCACCTGGTGAGGGGGCGTGGTGGGGGCGGGGCAGCAGCAGGCTGGGGGGTGGGGGCCCACATGGGGTGCACGTGACTAGCCAGAGGTCTCTGCAGATGCGACACTTCCCGGATCTGCTGGGCCGCCTGGCGAGCACTAGTCTGTTCTATTTCAAGAGCAGCTGGGAGGACGTCCGTGCTGCGGCCCCCATGCTCACTGGTGAGTACCCCCCTCTCCACCCCTCCACCCTGACGGCCCCCACCCTGACCTGACCCTTGCCTGCAGGGTTCCTGGTGCTGCACGTGGAGCCCCAGCATCGGTCACAGGTGGACCTGGAGCAGCTCACTGCTGGTTAGTAGCGCCCCCACCTTGGGCCCCCCCCACCTGCCCGGCTGCACACTGTGGGCACCAGGGGGAGACTAAGTGATTTTCCTGGATTTCAAGGATTTTTTCCCTGTCACTGGTGACCTCATCGTCTCTAGTAATTCACGGAAACTTCTTAACTGTTCCAAAAGAGCTTAAAAAACACTAAAAAAGGAAAAACTATCTTTCCGTTGGCTCCTGAGCCCTCCCAGCAGCGGCCTGTTGCAGGAGGGCGGTGGGCGGGCGGCAGCCCCACGCGCAGGGTGGGGAGCGACTCCACGGTCCTGAAGCTGTTCTCTGTGCCAGGAAGGGGGTGGGATGAGCTCCAGCGCAGCTGTGCAGTGGGACCTGGCCTAGCGTCAGCTCTGAAGGGCCATGGAGTCACTCCCTGTCCCGCAGCGCTGCAGCTCCTGCTCAAGGACCCCGCCCCCATGGTGCGTGGGAAGGCTGCTGAGACCCTGGGCCGCCTGGTGAAGTTCGCCTGAGGCTCCTGTAGGTGCCCCACAAGCAGAACCAACCAGCGCAGGCAATCTGTGCCCCCCCTCGCTTCCAATAAAGCCGTTCCTGCCTCAGCAGGTGAGGGCGTGCAATGCCTCGGCCTCTCCTTGTGGGACAGGTCAGCGGGTCACCCCCCAGGGCGGAGATCAAATGGAGTGTGGTGGGGGGGAGCTCATCAAGAACTCCAATTCAAGGTCATGCTACCAGTCAGAGCGAAGAAACATCTCTATTGAGGGCCCTGAGCAGGGGCCCAGACCCAGGGTCACAGGGCTCCCTAGGTGAAGAGGCGGACTGTGCCATCGGCCCCTGAGGAGAAGACCCACGGTTGGGTGGGGTGAAACGCCACGTCCAGCACGCCCAGGCCACGGGTCAGTGTGTGTCCCCTCAGTACCTTCACGGGCACCAGCAGCGGGTTCTGCAGCAGGTCGCTGTGGGAGAGGAAGTGGCTCAAGCAGGCCCACTGTCCCCTTAGGGGAGGTAGGGGAGGTGGGGCAGGTGGGGCAGGAGGGGCAGGAGGGGCACGAGAGGCACTCACTTGTACACCATCCCGTGGCAGACGATGACGCTGCCATCGTCGGAGCCTGACGCGAAGAGCGGGTACTGGGGGTGGAAGGCCACTGCCCGCAGAGCCTTCTTGTGGTGTCTGTGAGGGGAGTCTGGTTGAGGGGAGCTGCGGGAAAGGACGACAGCCCCCTCCCTCACACGTACCTGCGGGGGCCTCACCTCAGCACTCTGTAGGGCTTGGTGGAAAGGTCCAGGTCGAACCAAACCAGCTTGCTGTCGTAGCTGCCGCAGATGAGGTTGTCACCTGGGGGCAGATGTGGTGGTGGGGACCTGGTGCCTGGTGGCTTCACCCAAGGGGTATGTCCCAGTACTTCCGCCCATGGGGTAGGCCGGGCCCCTCGCCCTCACCTGTAGGGTGCACAGCCAGGCTGGACACCCACTTGCAGTTGGGCATCAGCTTCCTAGTGAGCTCCTGGCGCAGCAGGTGGTACAGGCGGATGCTGCGCTGCGAGGCCACAAGCAGGAAGGGCCGGATGGGGTGGAAGGCCACACGCTGGACTAGTCCGTGGCTGCGGCGGAAGGGGCTCTGGCTGCGGCGGCGGCTCAGCTGATGGATCAGCACCTGGGTGTGGCCCTGG
Source organism: Desmodus rotundus (assembly GCF_022682495.2). Taxonomy (NCBI): domain Eukaryota; kingdom Metazoa; phylum Chordata; class Mammalia; order Chiroptera; family Phyllostomidae; genus Desmodus; species Desmodus rotundus. The sequence continues at coordinate 478,578 of NC_071394.1, read as the reverse complement.
GTGGCCAGCACCACAGCCATGTAGTCCCCACGCCCATGCCAGGTCACCTGGGTCACTGGCTGCAGGAGGCAAGGATGGATGGCTAAGCGGGGCCCTTCTCCACCCCTACCACACCACCTGGCCCCACGCCCAGTCACCTTGCCATGGCAGATGCGCAGCCTCAGGCCCCCCGGACGCTCCTCCTCTGAGGCTTCCAGCCAGCGGGCAGGCTGCAGGGCAGGTTCCTCAGGTGGGGTGAAGGCACCCAACAGCTGGTCTGTGCTGCCCACTGCCAGCCGGTCCCCCAGGGCTGGATTCAGCAACAGCACTGTGTCCTCCCTGTGGGCCAGAGCCAGACACGGCTTCTCAGACACGGCAGCCATGGTAGCCCCTGCCCCCCGGCCCAGCCTTGCACTTACACCGCCACAGCCACTAGACAGATGGTGGGGTGGGGGTTCCACGCAACACTCTTCACCACGCCCCCCACGGGCAGAGTTCTCATGCAGCGGGCCGTGGCCACCTCCCAGAACCTCACCGAGCCGTCGTCTGAGCCTGGATGCAGCAGACAGGACCTCAGCCCCTGCCCTCCCTCCCACCCAGGTTCTCGGCCTGGGGCTCCCCCACAACTTCAGGCCTACCAGAAGCCAGCCACTGGCCCCCTGGGGAGACGCTCAGGCAGCGGACGAGGTCACTGTGGCCCCTGTAGACCTGCGGAGGAAGGGCAGTGAGGAGACGGACACCCAAGAGCGTGCCTCCTGACCACCCCACTTTCTTACCAAAGCCTGGCACGTGGGGAAAGGCTGAAGGTCCCGAGGCCGCGGCAGCTTGGGGATGAGGTCTTCAGGGTCCACGTTCACCTGGGGCGGGGGAGCATGTGGTCAGCTCGTGCCCCTCCCCCACACCCTGCCCAGGCGCCGCCCCCAGCATACCCTCATCTTCCGCTGCCGGGGACACAGGTAGAGGTCGAGGCAGCGCTCAAAGCGCTCGTGGATGAAGCGGCTGTAGGCAGGCACGGCCCGCAGGCTCGAGAACGTGCGTGGCAGGAAGTTGAGCTTCCGCTCCTCAGGCTCCTGCTGCTCCCATGCCTGACGCTGTGGACGTGGGGGTGAGCCGGGGCTGACTTAGGGTGGGGGCCAGACCGGGCCCTGACCCCACCCAGGCCAGACCCACCTCCTCCGCGCTGGGCAGGTACTCGGGGGGCGGGTTGTAGGACTCAGCGTGGCCTGGCAGGGCCAGCTTGGGAGCAGGCACGTGCATCTTGTGACGCCCCAGCACAGCACTGGGGTCCTCCTGGGCCCACAGGTCATAGAAGCTGGGGGAGGGGTCCCGGGGCCGCCGGGGCCGGATCCAGCCCATCTTGATGGCGTGCACCATGCGAGAGACCTGCAGGCAGACACACGTGGTCGGGGCAGGCAGTGTGAGCGCCGCACCCCAGAGGGGCACCCACCTTCTCCTTCTCCACGAGGGACGGGATGAAGCTGCGCTTGTCGGCAGGCCGGCCGGTCACAGGGTGGATCATGAGGTCCCCGCTGAAGAAGTCCACGGCCGGCTGGGGGAACAGGCACAGGCTGTGGGCCAGGGCCCTGCGGTGCCCCAACCCCAGGGCCAGGCGCTGCCACCTACCTCGTAGGGGTCGAAGCTCACGTCCCCAAACTGGCCCCTCTGCAGCCGGTGGACCAGGGCCACCTGCTCATCTGTCAGCCGCAGATCGTGCCCTGTGGTCAGGTCCTTCACTGTGCGCCTGGGGGGGGCGGGGGCAGTGGTCAGAACCGGCCCCTGGCCCCCACCCTGCCCCCCAGCCCTGCCCCCAGGCTCACCAGTAGTCAGGGTTGTCCATTTTGTCCAGAAACTCGTCCAGCTCATCACGGGTCCGCACAGGCTTATAGATGCGCCTGCCGTCCAGGTCGTAGCCCACGTGCGGGAAGTCATCGTACCACTGCAGGGGCACGTTGCCCACCGTGTTCCGCACGTCCTGGCAGCAGGCAGAGTGTCAGCACTGCACACCCACTGTGCGCACCCCCTCTAATGCCCCCCAGAGACACAGATGAGGTGGAAGGGCGAGAACCAGGGGAAGGACCTTGAGGCAGGGCCAGACACCCCAACACGTGCCGGCCCTGGGGTGTGACGTGGCACAGCGACCGGGCCACCCCCCTTCAGCCCACAGAAGCTCCGGAGCCGCACCTCACATTTTCCACTGAAGTGGTGCCGACCCCAAGCACCTCCCCTCCCCCCAGATTCCCTGGCCAGGGCTCTGGAGCCACAGACAAGGGTGAGCTCATCGCGTGGGCTCCCTCCTCTGGCAGGGCCTTACGCAAAAATAGGCAGCCACAGACAGGGAAGACCCTGCCAGCCCCCTCCAAGGGGAGGTAGAAGCCACTGCATGCTGCCCTACAGGCATTCAAAAGCACCCCCAGTCTCCCCATCCTGTCCCCCCACCCCCAACGGGCAGAGTGGCCACATTCCTGGATACACATTCCTGGTCGAGGCCCCTGCCAGCCACCACCCTCCCTCCGCCCAGCACCAGGACGGCTGCCCAGGCAGCCGCTTCCTGCAACAGTAGCCACAGGGGGAGGGGCTCAGATGAGCCTGGGCCCAGCTGGGAGCCCCAGGCCCCCTTGCAGCAGGACCCCCTGGGCTCTGCCCCTCTGCACCTGCCCACCCCAAGACCTGCAGACTTGAGTGCTCCCAGCAGGCAAGTCTGTGGGACCCGCCCATTGCTAGGAATGCCCTTCCTTCTCCCTGCATGGGGAGTATGTGGGGGGGTGCCCTCCAGTGTCCCCAAGTCTACACAGCGATTTCATAACCAGGCAGACCCTGGTGGGGAGCCTAGGGGCAGGGAGGGGCACGAGGAGGTTTCTCCACAGCAGAGCAGCAGCAGGAGCCAGGAAAGCAGGGAGGGCTCCAGGCAAAGGGCAGAGCTTGTGCCAGCCCTGGAGGGTGCAGCCGATGCCAGGCGGGGGCAGGTGCAAGACAGCCAGGCTGTGCCCCCAGGGGACCCCGGATGTAAATGTGAGTGGGGCTGAACTGCAGCCCCTCAGTGCTCCTCTGTGTGCCCCCACCCCTCCCCATGCCTGGCACAGAGGAACCAAGTGTACATGGGGGAGAGAGACAGACAGGGTGTGGCTAGGCGCCGAGGCCAGGGCAGCTGGGTTGACTTGGTCATGCCAGAGAAAAGGCTGGGGTCATGGGTCCCATCTGACCCTCCTGCCTCTGCTGAGGGGTAGAGGAGGGGATTGCATAGTCCCAGAACCACCCATAAGGGGGCTCCCACTTCCCCTACATCCCCCAGAGACAGCAAGATGCTCCAGGCCCCTTCAGCGTGGCGGGAGAAGGCTGAGGGACGCAGGGCCCCTGCTCCAGCGGCCTCCAGGGGCCGGGAGGCGGGGAGGAGGGCGGGCCTGCGCGGGGGAGGGGCCGCCACTGCTATAAAGGCCCGGCCTGCAGCCCCCGCTGTAGCCCGGGACGCACACGTGCGCGCGGCGCACCGCCACCGTGGGCGCTCCAGACCCGCGCCTCCCTGGCCCGGGCGCCCGCCCACGAGGCCGGGCGGCATGCGCTGCGCGTGGAGGAGCTGACGGCGGCCAGCGGTGTCCTTCGCCATGCTGCGCTCAGCGCCGCCTGGCCGCTACCTGTACCCCGAGGTGAGCCCGCTGTCGGAGGACGAGGACCGAGGCAGTGAAAGCTCGGGCTCCGACGAGAAGCCCTGCCGTGTACACGCGGCGCGCTGCAGCCTCCAGGGTGCCCGGAGACGGGCCGGGGGCCGTCGGGCAGGGGGCACCCCGGGCCCCGGGGGCCGGCCGGGCCGGGAGCCCCGACAGAGGCACACAGCAAACGCGCGCGAGCGGGACCGCACTAACAGCGTGAACACTGCCTTCACGGCGCTGCGGACACTCATCCCCACCGAGCCGGCTGACCGCAAGCTCTCCAAGATCGAAACGCTGCGCCTGGCCTCCAGCTACATCTCGCACCTGGGCAACGTGCTGCTGGTGGGCGAGGCCTGTGGTGACGGGCAGCCGTGCCACTCGGGGCCCGCCTTCTTCCACGCAGCACGCGCCAGCAGCCCCCCACCTCCCCCAGTCCGGGACGGGGAGAACGCCCAGCCCAAGCAGATCTGCACCTTCTGCCTCAGCAACCAGAGAAAGTTGGTGAGTGTGGATGTGGGGCAGCCACAGATAGGGCCAAGGAACAGCCCCCTAGCAGCACCTGTAACCCAAGGGCGTGGTTCCCAGGGAGGGAGGAGGGTGAGGCTGGGGCTGCACCTCCCCTGATAGTCCCCAGAGCACAGGACCCAGGAGAACCAGGAGCCTTGCCTAGAACTGGTGGGGGTCTGAGAGAGGCCAGCAGGGCAGGTACCAACCTGAAACAGAATGGAGGGGGGGCCAGAAGAGGGTCAGTTCAAGCAATTCTGACCCCCCGCCCCCAGAGGAGCAGTGAGGGAGTAGGAAGACCCTGCAGGGCAGTTTGCCCAGCTGCAACGCCCGCCTCTGGCCTGAGGTTTATCGGGCACCTGCCATCCCTCCCCGGCCCCGGCCTCAGGGGTGCCCACTGAGATGTGGCCGTGGGTATGAAGGCAGGAGGCTGGCAGACTTGGGGCTGGGGGCACGGGCCGCGATTCGGGGCACCAGCCACTGTGATTTGCAGCTCCCGCTGTGCTTGTGGCAGCAGAAAAGCAGGGTGAGCATGGAGAGACTTCGGCCGGCGTTTCCCCATCCCCATTTCCTCTCCAGACAGCCTGCGCGAGCTCCTGGGGCCTGAACATCTGGGAGATTTAATTTTACAATTCCGGCTGCGCGGCAGTGTGTGCTCTCCTCCCAAGTGCACGGGGAAGCGGGGTGAGCGCGAAAGGGGGTGCTTCCCTTGCCCGCCACCTGAGACGGCGTAGGGGAGCCCAGAGGCGCGGGCTGGCACTGGGTCTGTGCCCAGGCCCTGACACTGCCCTCCCCTCTGCAGAGCAAGGACCGGGACAGAAAGACGGCGATTCGGAGTTAGAGGCTGATGCCACTGGGCGACCCATGGAGAGCCCCCATGGACCTGACTCGGGCACAGGCCTTGCAGGAGGGCGCCCCTGGGGCCTGTGCCGCCTCCGGCTACGAGTGGGGCCAATGGACAGACAGGCGGCGACAGGACTCTGAGCTGGCCACAGCACTTGACCAGGCCCACTGGAGCTTTCTGTGCTGGTTTCCTGCCTGGGTTTTCTTCTGGTTACTGTGTGCGGGCATCTTGTGTCTTTGATATGGTAATATAAAATCTGGAAATTTTGTATAATTAAACACAAAACAGTACCTTCCAAAGGTGGAAGCACACTGTCCGCGCGAAGGGTCCCGAACCCCTTCTGAGCCCATCTCCCACCCCAAGGGCTCGCTCTTTCCAAGCCTTGTCTTCCCTAGGCTGGACGCACCCCTGTTCTCAGGGAAGACCCCCCCACCTCCCAGGCCTCAAGGGGTAGCGAGGTGCCTCCAGCCTGGGAGCTGTGGCCTGGGGCCCGAGGAGACCAGCAGGGGGGGGGGGGGGGCAGGGCTGATGGACACGGACAGCCCCGGGGCCCTGCTCTCAGGACCTGCGCGGCAGCCCCGAACGGTGAGGCCAGCACAACTCAGGGCTTCAAGCCCGACCTTGGGGCCTTGGCACTTCAGCCTTTGGCCACAGAGCCCCAAGAGATGCACTAGGGAAGCTGAGCAAAGGGCGCTGCCTGGCAGAGGCCTGAAGGCATGGGCCTGGAGGCAGCCACCTCCTTGCACCTGGGGGTGTGCCCTGCCCAGCCCTGCACACGGCCCCTCAGCACTGCCCACACTGGGAGGACCCTAGCCTCCTACCACTGCGTCCACCCAACTCCCCCATCTGCTAATGAGGAGGGTAATCCAGGCCCCTCCCTGAGCTGTGCACAGCTGGCCCACCATTAAAACCATGCAGGTGACAGTTACAGTTTAGTGGTGTGAGCTCCACCGGCACAGGGAGAGGAAAGGCGGGGTACCCGGCCCTGTGTGGGGAAGGGTGCAGAGCACCAGGTGCTGGTCCTAGGCCCTCTCAGCCCTCAGGCCAGGCACGGGGCCCCGAGTGGCATGCCCTCTTACGCCCCCGGGAACAGCCAGGTGCTGAGGCCCTCGTGGGCACCTTAGCAGGGCAGAGCCAAATTTGCCCCCTCCTCTGCGCAGACAGGCTCCAGGGAACTACAGAGCAGGAAGCAGTGGTGTAATTTTGGAGGAAATTCTCAAAGCCAGAGCCATTACGAGCTAGAGAGGACTGTCCAATCTGATAGAAACACAACAGGACAGAAAGTCACAGCAGCAGGTCCAACTCGGAGAAACCCAACCCCAAATTTCCTCTCCTTAATCCTGCAGGAGCTACAGCTGGTCCAGGGAGGGAGGAGAGGGCGAGCTGGTCACTGCAGAAGCCCCCTGCCTGCCCACGGAACCAGGACCGCAGGGGACTCCAGGTCCAGCTGGGGTCTGAGAAAGGCACCCCTTCCCCTCTTGGGACCCTGGGGCACTTTCAGGACCTGAGCTGGGGGGAGGTGCTGGCAGTCCCCCGGGGTCTCCGAGGCCCCTCCCCACTGCACCGGGCAGGCTGTGCAGAGGCTCCAGGGCCCATTGGCCTCGTATCCCCTACCTGGGCCCCGGCTCGGAGTGCAAGCCTCCCTCACGAAACCCCCAAGATGACGGGCAGCCAGTGGGCGCCCACCTCACGGTCCTAGAGTGGCCACAAGGGAAAGGGGAGCAGGCAAGGAGGAAGGCCCAAGAGAAGGAAGTACAAAGGGAGGGACACCTCCTGGAGCAGATCAGACAGGCAAGCAGGCATCAGGGACCCACCCCTGGAGCTGGTTGCAGGCGGAGGACGTGTGTGGAGGTGGGAAGTCAGTGGGGGGACAGACCTCTGGGGCGGTCCCCAGGGCGCAGGGGTCAAGGCTGGTCGTGGCAATGCACACGGGCCAAGCCCTTTGCCGCTGAGCCTGTGACTCCAGCAGTGGCTGCAGCTTGGCCGGCCACGGGCTGGGCAGTGGGCCCGGCTGCTCCCTGAGCTGCACCAGTAGCAGCGGCGGCGGCAAGGGCCTGGACCGCCAGCCAGCCGGGGAGGGGAGAGGGGGCGGGTAGGAGCACTCCGTCACCCTCCACTGCTCCAGAAATTCAAACCAGACTGGGGGTGGCTGGGGAGGCCCCACGCAAGTCCACTCGGCTGCTCACAGACGCTGGGCCGGGGGTGGCAGGTGCTCCCCGCCCTCCGCAGCCACGCTTGCTTCCCCCCCCCCCCAGCCGGCCCTGGGACAAAGACCCCAGGCTTTCTGTGCTGTGCCCCACAGGCATCTGGAGAGGAGGGGCCAGCCTGCACGAGGGCCAGCAGCCACCTCTGTGGGCCAAGCTGGGCTGGAAACACTCCGATCAGCCTCGGCTGTCAGCTCCCTGTCCCCGGCCTGGGGAACGAGCTGCTGGCGGCACCACATGATTCATCACCAGGCCGCCTGCGCCCGCAGGCCAGCCAGCCCCCACCCCGCTCGGCACCTGTGGCTGCCAGGAAGCACATGTGACCCCACGGGGTGAGCGCCGCCAACCCCTCCAGGTCAGGCACTGTGCTGGGAGCCCTGGCTGAGGGCACAGACAGCCCTGGCCCAGCTCTCTAGGGGCTGTCCTGCCTCAGGACCAGGCTGTGGGACAGGCTGGCAGGGTCCCCACCCCAACTGCACCGGACAAGGCAGCCACTAGCTGACGCACGGCTGGGCTGCGACGGTTCCACTTGATGAGCCTGCCCCTCCCCCCTCCCCAAAGTGGCTGCAGCTGTCAGGCCCGCAGATTGGAACTGCAGGTACGGCCTGGCCCGCTGCCACCTCCCTCCCTGTCTGTCTGCGAGGGAGGAAGCCGGCCCACCTCTGGAATCCTTCACTCGCTCCTCGTTCCCTCTCCACCTGTCCCCAGGGAGTGCGGGGTCAGCCGCCCTCGCTCAGCTCGCTCTTTCCCCTTGCCCCTCTCCGATTACAATGCCGGCAGTGTTCACTCAGCTCCCCAGCACGAAGCTCCCGCCTGTCTTGGAGCGCCTGGGCCTTCCTGCACCTCGGTCCCTCCCAGCTCCTCCTTGGTGTCTAACCCCCGTCAGTGCCCCGGTTCACCTGCTGCAGCTGAACCCACAGAAGGTTCCAGCAGGATGAGTCCTGGTTGTTAGACCAAGAGAGAGAGAGCCAGGTCCTAACCCAAAGGCCAAGGCCAGTGAAGTGCGACCCCCCCCGCCCCACAGTGGACTGGCCAGAAGCAGAGAGCCCACTGGCTGTGACCGGTTGGGCCTGGGTATGCCGGGCAGGGAACTCGCAGCACCTCCATCTGAATGCCCCGTTATTTGCCGACTCAGGTAGTAGAGCAGCTCCGCTGAGACCAGCCCAGATGCCCCCAGCTCCTTCTGTCCGTCCCTAACAACAGCCATGCTGGCTTGGCTGGCCCCTGAGCTTGTGGGCACAGGGCCCCTCCAAGCTCACTGCTTGGCCCCCTACCAGCACCTGCAGGGAGAAGGCAGAGGCCACTCCTGCCCCCAGGCTCTCAGATACCCAAGACCCCACCCACCTGCCCCTCTCCTGGGGCTGAGCAGGGTCCAGTGGGAGTTTCCAGGTGGGTGTGGGTCCAGAGCCCCTGGCTGAGTGGCAAAGGCTGTTCTGAGCCACATCATTCAGAGACAGAGCTGCTGCCTCAAGTGGGGCCTGGTCCTGGGAGCTCCACACCAGCCCCCAGGCCCCCCAATCTCCTTCGAGGTCTCAACCTCAGCCCCAAGCATAGCCCGCCCAGCCAGCCCTCCTCTGCACCAGTGCCCCTGCCCAATTGGCTGTGTGGAGCCTGGTCCCCAGCACCATAGCCCCAGCCCCAGGGCGAACCTTCCCCTCCTAGGAGGCTCTGTGCAGCACCCTCCCACCCACCTGCCAGGGCTCCTGCCACCATGGCAAGCGGATTACGGCTGGCTGGGGTTCTGAAGCCCACCTCCACCTGCAGCTGCTGCACAGGCTGGGCCCAAGACCCTGCTGGGCCCCAGAATGCTCACAGCATACCTCCTGAGTAGCAAGGGCCTCCACCCTTGTTCCCTCCTCACTGACCCCTACTCCACCGCCCAGGGGGACTCCCACCAGGTGGCTCCTGGGGAGCACTACACAAGATGGCCCCTCCCCCAGGACCCTGCTCAGAGCTGGAGCTGGGCACAGGCGCCAGGGGGCCTGCAACCACAGCTATCATGTCCACTCAGCCCTCGAGCCACCTGTGAGGCTGTGGGTCAGCTCTGTAGGCCAGCGCCCCTCCCAGGAGAGGCAGGGACCAGACCTGCGTCCTGGCCAGGGGCCCCATTCGGAGGCTGGCTGCAAGGGCGGAAGGCCGCCAGGGAGCCAGAGGCGTGGGGCGGCCTGTGAGGCTGAGACACTAGCAGGCTCAGCGACGGGCGGGCGTCCCCACAAACAGCTCAGAAACCTGAGCCAACCGGCTCTGGCTGCCAGCAGCGGCGCAAGCGCTCTGAGTGCGCGCGGCTGGCGGGGGCAGGCGCCCCGGGAGAAGCAGGAGGCCGCCAGCGCTGGAGGCAGCTGCCGGTTCAGTAGCTGGGAGAAGCCATTAACGGCGTTTGGCGAGAGAGCAGAGGGGATCGTGGGTTCTGGATGCAGACAGGCCCCGCTGTCCCTGTGGGACCCAAGTAACCACGAAGCCCAGGGGCCAAGGATCCGGCCAGGGCTGCGGCCCTGCCCCCACCCAGGCCCGCGGCCCTGCCCCCACCCAGGCCCTGGTGGAGACCAGAGGCTGTGGGCCGGGGGGTCCTCCCAGCCTTTCCAACTGGAGTTCACAGTGGCCCTGAACCCCTCACCCTGACCATGCTTCCTAGACACACAGCCACAGGCCTTCTGGGGGCTCCTCCTCCGCCCACTGTGGGCCTCAGTTTCTCCAGCGGCTTGAGACAAAGAGGAGGGGCAGCAGCTGTGAAGGCCGCCAGCCCCCTCCTCAGCCCCTCCTCCCCCCCACCCCGTCCTGGCGGCTGGATGAGATCACGTCTGTGAGGTGCCGTGGAGAAGGGCAGGGGGACACGTGGGGGTGGGGCGGACACAGCTCCCAGGCTCCTCAAGGCCCTCCACACGTGGCCAGGACCCTGCCTGGCGTAGAGGTGTCATCCAGGGGGCTTTGCCCAGAGCAGCTTAGAATATAATAAAGTCAGGGGCAGGACAGAGAGCGAGCATAGGAAGACAGGACGCAGGGCCTCCTGTGAAGGTGATGGCACCACCCTGCCAGCAGAGGCCCAAACGCCCCATCGTCCCCCCTAGCCTGGGCCTCAGGTCTGGGCCTCAGGTCTAGACCCAGGGGTGGGGACTGGGCGGCAAGAGGTCCCCTTTCCCAGGAGCACACACCCATCAGGACCCCTGCCTGCTGCTGAGTGGGGTCCTGGTGCCCGAGCCCCCCCAGCACGAACACTGCTGAGACATGGGGCTGCCCTGACTTGAGTGGTGTGCACGGCCCACAGGTGTGTGCCAGCTGACCACGCACAGCCCCGGGGAGCACCGGGCGCTGCCCCCCCAACCCCCTTGGCCCCCTTGGCCAAAGCCCACCTCACTTTGCTCAGATTCTAGAGACCCAGCCACCACCTCAAGGTGGGAGACAGGAGCCCTTGCGAGCACCCAGGAGCCCCACGTTAGGGGGCGGGGCAGGACGCACGCCAGGCTCCTGGAAGCTGGGCTCTGCCGCCCCCTCCAGCCGCTGCCTGGCCACACTGGCAGCGGAGGGGCAGGCGCAGAGGCTCCTCCTGTCACTCAGCCCACATATGGGATAGTCATCGTGGAGGAAGCGCCCGCAGCCCCCGCAGTGGCTCCGGGACAGGAGCAACCCCCCCAGGTGGAAGGCCCCTCCCCCGGCCTGCACTCCATTTACAATCATCATCGATTTCTCAAAATACCAAATATAAAAAAGTAGCCGACAGGATGTGGCTGCCGACAGCCAGAGCCCCGGGGAGGGGAGACAGGCAGGGAGCCGTGATGCACAGCCCCCCTTAGCCGAGTGCGCCCGCTGCTCCGGCCAGGAAACCAATTTATTTTGTTTTGTCTCTGTTCTCTGAACGCACAGAGACCGGATCGGGCCGGCGGCCAAGGCTCCTGCAGCCGCTGCCAGCAGAGCCTAGGATGGGGGTGGAAGCAAGCAGGGGGGCCACCCTCCCTAGGCCTGGCTGCCCCTGACAGGCGGCAGGAAGCGCTCCTGAGGCCAAGGGCCTGGTCCCCCAGCCCCCCAGGACACACCTGCCCCAGAGATACCAGGGAGGGGAGAGGCCAGCCAGCACCAGGGCCACCTCTGGGGCTCAGGGCTCCTCAGCTCCCAGCACTCCTGAATCCCAGCAGGCAGTTGAGATACAGCCTTCGCCTGCCTGCCCGCCAGGACCTCTGGATGCCAGACCGAGCACCTCTGGCCCAACAACATACTGTTCCCACCTCCCCCTTCAGAACGTGAACTTAGGTGGGGGGCAACCAGACTCAGGGGCCCCCATTGGCCTGTGCCTCCGGAACATAGGGCAGGGAAGGGGCAGAGCACCCGGCCACTGGTCTTCTGCAGGAAGCTGACCGAGCGGCCACACTCGCCACCCGACAGGGACGGCACCCAGGCCTCTCACCCAGGGAGCCGACCCAGGCCAGCTGGGGTGGGGAGCCACCTCCAGTGCCCACCCAGAGTGTGAGCACAGCCCCCATGGAGCGCATGAGGACCCAAGAGTGCCAGCCACCCCCCAGGGCCAAGACGGGAGCATGGGACACTGCATTACACCCCGCCCTCCAAGCGACCTCTCTCTCTCTCTCTCTCTCTCTCTCTCTCACACACACACACACACACACACACACACACACTTTCTCTCCCCCCCACTCTCTCTCCTGCAGTCACGAGTCCCAGACCCCGAAATCACTCTTCCAGACCAGGAGTGGGGATGAGGGCCAGGACGCCCACTCAGGCCACGCCGGGGGCTGACTCCCCTCTGTCCCGGGCAGAGCCCGCCCTACCTCTTCGTCAGAACTGTCTTCTACGTACTCGCCGTCTTCGCCCTGAGCTCTTGAGACCTCTGTCCTTGGGGAGGGGGTCCTGCTGGCCTGTGGAGGGAGATGGAGAAAGCACTTAGGCCAAGACACCACGTCTTGTGACCGTGAGCAGATCCCAGGCCTCTCCTGCTGATTCTGAGGCCAAGGTTCTGGCTGCCCCCAAACTCTGAAAAGCTCCAGTGTGGCCCCAGGACAAGACCAGGGACCCAAGGTCTAAGTGGGCTTCTTGGTCGGGCGGTGGGGGGGCGTGCACCTCAGGGTCCTCCATCAAGGGAAGAGCCCATCAGTGTCCATGCTTCAGGAGAGGACCTCAGGCAGGGACTGGCACCTGGAGGCAGACTGGAAAGGGTGCCGTCAGCGACAGGCCACCAGCCGTGCCTGCGACCCTTAAAGAGAAAACTGGCCACAGGGACCCCAGCCCGACAGCTCCATAACCAGCCCCACTGGGCGCAGCACCAGCCCGGGCTCAGGGGACAAGGCGAGGGCTGGGCGTCCTACCTGGGGAAGATATGTGGACTCACTGTCAGCCACTGTCAGAGGGGCCAGAGCTGGCCCACTCTTAGGGCAGGACCCTCGCCCAAAGCCTAGCTGAGAGTCACATCCAGCCCAGCTGGCCAAGAGGGCCCGGACCCTCAGAATGCTGTGGTGGGCCCCGCCCACCACACCCTTGGCCCCGGGCTGACCTGTCCACCAGGTCAGTGAGTGGGTGTTTCTGAGCATTCACACCTCAACCTGGAAAACAGATTCCAGCCACAGGGTGGGGGGGATCGGGTGCACCGGAACCGGGGTGATGGGAAAAACAGCCCACTGCTCACCCCTGGGGGCAGTAAAGTGCTCGGGAGCAGGAACCCCTGAGCACAGCACCGCCCCCGGCCCAGAGCCCACCCCCCTGCCCCCACCCCCTCCAGGGCAGGAGCCAAAGGCCTGCAAGGCGGCTCTTCCTCCGGCCTGTTTTTCCCCTCAGTGTGAGGAGGGTGGGAGACTGAGTTTTTTTCCAGGCCTGGAGCAAGGCAGGATTCAGTTTCCATGTCTCCCCTGCCCCTGCTCCCGAGACTCCACCCACTCGGAGTGGGTCAGCACTGGCCTGGCAGGCGTGGGGCACCGAGAGTGAGCCCCAGGTCCTGCCTCTGCCCAGGGCCCACAGCACTCTGCCATCCTCACTCCCGCTGCCACCAGCAGGCACGCCTGCCCCAGGCCCTGAGCCAGGCTGTGAGTCTGGACAAGCACCCAGTGGGGCACCGCCCACAGCTGCCATAGCGCCAGCCGGCCCACGCTCCTCCAGGTGCAGCCCCAGCCCCGCACCACCTGCGCCACAGGCGTGGCCGTGGGGTCCTGGCAGGAAACAGCAGACATGCCCTGTCCCACGTGCGACTCCCACAGGCATTCCGCGCACAGCCCTCTTGGTGCATGCCACCCCCCCCAACCTGGCGCGGCAGGGAAGACGGCAGCCGCCAGGGGGCAGCGGCATGGCCCCAGCTCTGGGACCAGCTGGGGGAAGCACCCCACGGGATGCCCCAGCCCTCGCGAGTCTAGAGACACTGTGGTAGTTAGGAAACAAGACCACTGAGGTGTAAAACAGAAAAGGGTACCAGCACAGAAAAAAAGGCCCCCACCACCCTGGCCCGCTGCCATCACTCCAGACAGCGCAGACACAAGGCGGTGGGGTGCCAGACCCACGTGGCCCAAGATGGGTTCAGGCGCTGCCCCCGAACCAGCCTGTGTGAGCTGCTCAGGGGCAACAGGCAGGCCCTAAGGGGAGCGGGGTTCGGTGGGCAACTGTCCCAAGCCAGGGGCTGAGGAGGGGCTTGGGTGGAGAAGCCCAGACGTGGCAGGGGTCCCCACGCAGCACGCCCCAGGTCTGTAGATGCTCGGGCAGGACTCCTTAAAGTTTCTAAAAATGTTACACAGTGGGCTAAAATATGACCATGTCTTCCTTGATTATGGCAAGCAAAATAAACTAATGAAAATGGGAACTTTTTCACAAAAGATTAAGAAAAACAAAATAAAAAAGACCCCGTGTATATAGAAAGGACAAACCAAAGGTGACAAGCAGAAAACAGGAGCCCAAACGAGAAGAGGGAAGAAATGGCTTCAGGCACAAGCCCAGTCTGTGAGCATAGAAGGCGCTGTGGGACCCCGCAGCACTTCCACTGTGGGGGGTGGGGGGGCTGCTGGGCACAGCAGCAGGTGGTCAGCAGGGGGCCAGGGAGGCGAGCCAAGGGGGACATGGAGGACATGGGGGTGGGAGTGGCCTCCTCTGGGGACCCAGGTGCAGCCAGCTGGCACTGGACTCCCAGCAGCAAGCTCACAGACACGCTGTCAAGAGCATGAGGTACGGGGCTGGAGAGAGCCGCCAGGACAGGGACTCGGGTCAACAAGGTGGCAAAGGGCAGGGACAGGGCTGTCAGCCCTGAGGGGGCCGGAGACAAAAGGGGTGCTCAGAGCGGAGCAGACACAAGGCAAGGCCACTGAACAGAGCGGGCACCGCCCCCCCACTACACAGAGCGAAGCGGCAGGCCCCAGTCTGCTGAGAAAGGCGGCCTCCCCGGGAAGGGGAGGGGGGGCACCAGCACTCAACCCGCCCTGCCAGACCCTGTCCCTGTCCTCACTGCCACCAACATGCAGCCCCGGAGCACCTCACTCTTCCTCATCTGAGTGCCTCTGTCACTGGCCAGGTGAGCAAGCTCAGCAACCTAACGTCAGGATGGCCTGCGTTCTCCCGACCTCACGCTCGGGGAGGACATGGGCTGTGGGGTAAGCACACGGCTGCTCCCGCCCAGGAAAAGAGGGAAGGAACTTCGGGCTGGGCAGTAAACTGAATTTTAGGGGAAAGGGGGAGTTAAAAGGGAGTTCTGGAAAAGGGATGAAAAAGAATGGAGACGGCCACACCTTCTCCTCAGCCTTGAGCTAGAGCCCAGAGGACACAGGGGACAGGGCCAGAGGGCATGTCAGGAGGGTCATGGGGGACAGTCTCTCTGGCAGAATGTCACAGAGCTAAGTGACAGCTGGGAGCACACAGCTGAAGAGGCAGCACAGACGTGCTGGCACGGAGGCCGCAGGCAGCCTGGAGAGGGAGGCAGCTCGAGAAAAGGCGGGGGACAGGCTGTTTGCTCTCCTCCCCGAAGTCATTGCCCTCTCCAGTGGGTCCCCAGGCAAATGTCACGCTGGCTTGCGAAGTAGCTCACCTGAGACCACTGGTTTTCTGCAAGACCGTGCAGTGGCCGTGGCCACAGCCAGGTGCTGCAGAGCCTCGGGGGCTCTCCAATAAAGAACGGGACCTTGGCAGATGCAGCACAAGTGGGCATTCCCTGCTGGCACAGGTTCCTGGTGCTTACCGTGACAGGAAGGGGGCCTTGCATTGAGGACCCACCACCAGTGTGATGAGTGACAATCCACCAGCTGTGGCAGGGAAAGGTGGGCCAGCAGACCCCCAGGAGAGCCCTGACCTCCCCCAACAAGGCAGCAGGGTCCCAGCACACAAGCAGCCCTCCACTGGCTCCAGGGTGACAGAACAGGCCCACCGGGGGCATGGACCAGCACACAACAGGCTATCGTGGGGCCGCTGGGGCTGCCTGGGCCGCTCACGGGGGGGACAGGACACACAGGAAGCAGTGGCTGGCCTGCTGGCTCCACCTACCCCCGCCCAGGGCTGTGTGATGGAGATGGGACTCAGACACCCAAGGAGGGGTATAAACAGATGTTTAGGGGAGTGCCCAGCTCAGCTCAGAGGTGGCTGCAGACAGCACCCAAGAAACAGGTGGAGACAAGGGAGAAGGGGCTTTCTGCTGAGGAGTTGAGAGCACCTGGCCCTTCAGTTCGCTGTGGTGGCCCGAAGACACGGAAACACATCACAAAGACCACACTTTGAGACCCAAAAGCTTCCAACAGTGAGGGCGTACCCTCAGTTGTAGCACAAAAAAGCCAGAGACGTGAGGTAAGGGGCTCCTGTAAGGGACTGCCCTTAGGGCCTGGGCGTGACACAGGAGGAGGACCCCAAAGGCGGCAGCCAGGGCACCACACCCCCAATGCTGCACCAGCCCAGTGTGAAGGGAGGGGCCGAGGTCCTGGAGCAGCCTCGCTGTCCAGTGCCACAGGCAGCCTCACCCTAAGGGCTACCTCCACCCCAGTGGCCTCCCTGGCTGAAAGCTCAGAGGTCACCTTGCCCTCTGGAGAAGACAGGGTAGGTGCTCTCCCCTGGGCCACAGCCTTGGTCCCACTGACCTGGGACGGCAGCACTGCAGAGAGCAGCCAGCAACACAGGTGCAGAGACCTGAGCGAGAGCCCAGGTGGACACGCACATGCCCAGTGGCTCAGAGGGCACAGGTGGGGGCACACCTGGAGCCACTGCCCCTTCCACACCTGCACACATTACCTGGTTCATAAAGTTTAATAAAAAATTACTTTTACTTCACATTTTGGTTTTTAAAAATTATTATGAATATCTTGTTTATGCAAAAGGATAGAAGTTTAAATGCTTAGCTCTGGGTGGTGCGGCTCAGTGGATTGAATGCCAGTCTGCAAACCAAAGGGTCACCAGTTCAACTCCCAGTCAGGGCACATGCCTGGGTTGCAGGCCAGGTCCAGCCCCCAGTAGGAGGCACGTGAGAGGCAACCACACATTGGTATTTCTCTCCCTCTTTCTTCCTCCCTTCCCCTCTCTCTATAATAAACTTTATTAAAAAGAAAGAAGGAAAAACTAGCAATGCAGGGCACCCCTCCCCAGAGAGCCCAAGGCCTGGCAGGCCTGTTCTTTCCTGGCCGCATTCACTGAGATGGGGAGCCCATGGGGGTTCTTTCAGTCACCCACCTGCTGCCCAGCAGTCTTCTCTGTCCTACCATGGCCCTCACTACTGCCGGGCCCATCCTGTCCCTCAGCGGAGTCCTCACTGCTGTCACTGCCGGAATCTTCCAGGCCTGAGAATACACTCTCCTCACTGTCGGAGAGGCCAGGATCGCTGCCATCCCCAAGGCTGGGAGCAGGGGCCCAGAGGAGGGAGGGCTACAAGAAGCACACTGTTAATGACGGCAGACCCCACAGCCTGCCCACGAGCTGCGTGACCCGCCTCCAAGGCCATGGCCCCCAGGAGGCTAGGTCCTAGCCTCCACTTCCAACACAACCAGCCACCCCCTCCAGACCTTCCTCATTGCCCACCTCTAACAACAATGTAACCACCTTAAAAGGTACATTTAAGTCCCGGCATCTCACAAGGGAAGGACTTTGAAGGACAATGTCCCAAGAGCCCAGCTCCCATCGGCTCTCCACCCTCCACACCCACCCTGTCATTCCAGGCCAGTAGACGGGCTGGGGCCAACAGAGGACTAGAACCCCTAAGGGGGTTTTCCAACCTAAATAGCCTCTGTACCCAATAAGGTTGGGACAGGCAGTGGGTGCAAATTTTGGCTAAAGAATGATAAAAATGAAGCTTGGCTTAAAAACAAGATTACCCACTCAACCCCTGGTGGAGCAGGACTGGAGCTTTTCCTGAGCAGACACCTCCTCACCCCTAACTCCACAGTGAGCAGGGCCTGCCATTGCCTTTAAATGTGGAACCAGAACTTGTGGGCATTTGGGAAGCATCTGAGTGCAGAAACCTAGATTTCAGGGTGTCTCAATATTCACAAGCTTCTCACCTAACTGGACAACCTGCACTTAACAGTTATTCTGTAACACTCAACTCAGTCTTCATAGAAACAACTCTGATAACATGCTCACTCAAGCTGTTTGTCTCCACTATTCATTAGCTACACAATTACAGGAACAAGTAAAAATGGCAGCAATGATTTGGTACAAGCAGAGCCAAACGTAGCCTGACTGTGCATGTAGCCAAGCCTGATGCCCAGAGCTGCCTGACTGCGGGGAAAGCAGCAGGACATGTCACAAAGTGAAAGGCAGCCTAGCAATCCAGCTAACTGGAGTCAGCTAAGAAGCTCCACTGCCCAAGCCCCTATGACCCAGATTTGATGACACTCCCACAACCGAGCTGGGTTCAGCTGGACAGCATTAGTTGTTGTGAGTCCAGTTAAAACGATGTGTCCGTGCAGCGGTCACTGGATTCTATCCACGCTCTCTTATTCTGTCTTTTTTTTTTTTTACAATGTATCTAATACACAAGCAGTGTAAAAATACGATGTACGTATTTACTGAGGATGTAAGCTAAAATCTTTGTAATGATGGGATACGTCATTCAAAGGGTTTGAGAGGCTGCTGCACAGGGAGCCAGCTCCAGTTCCTATTTCTCCGCTACTCAGACATCCTTCCATCCACAGCCCCGCCCCTCACACTCTAGCCGCCCTTTGCGCTAGAGGTGCTCTCTGCCTAGGACATCCCCCAGGGCCATCTCGAGCAGAGGACAGGAAACCGGCTCTTGCTCACATTCCTAGGCCCACCGCGTGCTGGGTCGGCACGCCGAGGGTCCGCGGCCCGCACACAGATCTCGGCCCCACACCTTCGGCAACACGTGCGGCCCGCGCCGCGGCCCCAGGCCTCCCCGCCCACTCCCGTTCCCGTCCCGCGCAGCCCCCTGTCACCTCCTTCGGCTCCATCTCCTCCTCCTGCGGCTGCTTGGCGGGACACGCTCCCGCCGACGCCGCCGCCGCTACGCACCTAGAACCCACCACGCTCCTGGGCCGACCTACACAGCCACTTCCGGCAGCGACTTGGTCGCGTGGGCCTGAGGGCGGGGTCCGTGGGGTCAGAGGGCGCGGCTGGCCCGCCCTGCGCAGTCTGATTGGTGGGGAAGGAGAAACTAGAGTGCGCAAGCGCACGGTGTCCGGGGCGGAGCCTGGGGCTGAGACCAGGGCGGGGCCGGCGTGCGCGCGCCGCCTGGACGCAGAAGGGTGGTGCCGGCGTGAGCGCGCCCGTCGCAAGATGGCGGCGGCCATGCTGGGCCCTGGGACTGTGTGTGCGCAGCGGGCGGCGGCGGCGCGGCCCGCCCTGCAGACACGGCGGCGGCGCTAGCCCGGCCCCGGCCTCTCTTTGCGGTCGCAACTTCCGTCTCTCCGCCTTGCCCGGTATGGATCTGCCTGTGGGCCCTGGCACAGCGGGACCCAGCAACGTCCCGGCCTTCCTGACCAAGCTGTGGACCCTCGTGAGCGACCCAGACACGGACGCGCTTATCTGCTGGAGCCCGGTGAGGAGAGACGTGCTCCCGGGAAGGGCTGTGCAGGCCCCCGCTTCGGTCGCTCGGTGTGGGGGTGGAGGGCCCGGGGGGAGGAAAAGCATTCGGGGCCCGTTCCTTGCTGGCTCCTCTCCGCGCCAATTTTCCCGGGATGGAGAGGGAGGGAGGGAGGACCTCTCTTGGGCTTTTGCTAAGTGTTGGACAACTGCGGAGGTGCGCCTGTTTTTTAAACGGCACCCAGTTTCGCTAGGGAACGTTATGTCCGAGTGGCCGTCTTTATCTTCTCAAATGAGTTACCAATTGTGTGATTGGCAACTATTCGGAAAAATTTAGAACTTAGCGCATGAATCTGAGGGCGTTGGATGAATCTAGTGCAAAAAGGAGACCGAGTGCAAAGAAAGTAAAACATCGGGAAGTTCGGGTTGGCCTCAAACCCGTGTCCAGATACCGCAGCTGGGGTTCCGAGAGCAGCTTTGCTTTTCATTCCTCACAGGGTGTCTTTATTTCCGTCCCTGTGCCCAGTTGCCTGGCAGCAGGCTTGTTTACATGGGCTGACTCTGCCAGACCGTGCAGCTCCGGTCTGCAGCGGTAGGTCAGAGACTGTCTGCAGTTGGAGAAGAGAACCTGCTCCCTACATCCTGCTGTCACGGCAAGTCCCTGCGAAGGCCCGAGCTGAAGCCCAGGGCCGCCAAATTCGTGCCCTCTGGAAAGGCGGTCCTGGTCGGGCAGGGGCTCCCTGTGCCTCAGACCTGCCCTACCTCTGGAGGGCCAACACGGGTGTGCCAGCAGACAGGGCGGGGCTTCTCAGACTCTGCTAAGTTTCAGATTCTACTTCCTTTCGTACTTTTAAGCCATCAAGAATGAAGGAAAGCCAGGACTGAAGCTACCCCTGAGCTGGAGACCAGGTTCTCCCACTTTTAAGTTGTCTGTTTGCTGAAGCTCTGCTCTGCCCAAAGAGTGAGGACGAAGAGACTAGAAATCATGCAGTGTTCCATGTGGAGACCCTTTCTGTGGGCCCCAGCCACGTCTCTGTGTTCTCCACTCCCCAGTGCCTGTCTCTTCACGAGCAGCACGCGTCCCAAAGAGGGTCAGGTGCTTTCCCACAGGCTGTCACGCTACCACCATCCCCTCCCCTTGTTCTAGACTTCGAGCTTTTCTGACCGAAGGACATGGCCCCACGCTTCTGTCTTCCCTTATTCTGCCTCCTCCTCCTCTTCCTTTCCCTGAACTCTCAGGGAACAGTCTTTCCCAGTTTGGGGAGCAGTGTCAGAGTTCCCCTGGGGTATTCCAAGTTAAATTCTACTGTGATAATCTGTCTTGCCCCTTAATCTGCTTGCTTTTTCTGCTTAGAGATTGTGGGGCATGTCGGTGGGGTGCTGCCTGTGAACTCCCTGGACCCACAGTCTGTTCCGGGCAAGCCTTGGGTCAGGAAAGCCCAGCACCGTCAGGCCTGTGACGGCCTCCACTCCCAGTGGCCACACCAGCCATGAGCCCTATTGCCAAGTTCTACACTGGGGAATGAAGAGCCAGCGGGAGCTTGAGGGTTTGATCCTACCTGGTCTCTTCACATGTTGGCAGGGCGTGGTGGGGGCTCATGCCAAAGTGAGTACAGAAACCAAGCACTACCTGGAGAATAGAAGGAAGCCCTTTTCTAGGCTGGCCAGGGGCTGGCTAGGGAGGTGGTCCTGTGCCTGTGGCCTCAAGGATGCCCACACAGGTCCTACAGCCTCTGTCAAAAGTGTGCACAGGGTCTCGTGCAGACTCGTGGCCCGGAGGCTGGCCTCCTTCCCCTTTGTGCTGGGAGTTTTCTCACTGTTTTGCCAAGGAAGACCCTCCGGTTTGCTACAGAAGACAAGGGGAAGTCAGAGGCTGACTCTCATGGCTGAACAACTGGCTCAGGGTGGGGGGTGCTTCTGGCCAGAGGGGCTAGGTCCGGATTGTGTTGTTCATGCTTTGCCCAGCAGGAGGGACAAGCCAACAGGTCACTGCCCAAATCCTTGTCCAGTTACAGATGCACCTGGTATGTCGCCCCAGTTGAATAGGCTCTTCCCCGGGCAGGTCCTGCAGCTCGCCCTGGGGAGGGGACTTGACACCAGCCGCCGCTGTCCAGACCTAAGTGTGAGCTGCTCCCCTAGCCTCCGTGCCCCGGCATGTGCCACCAGTCTGGCCTGTGTCGGCTGGGGAGCAGGGCCAGGATGACGCTGGGAGGCAGTCGGGCACAGTTTAAGGTCCACCTGCACTTGGAGGCCCTGCTTAACTTTTGGCCCCTGGTGGCTCTCAGACCTCACCCTAGTCCCAGCGTGGTCGGTACACTTCTCAGCCCTTTGGAAGCAGGAATGACCCTGACAGTTGTGTGCAGCTGGTCAGCAAGGCCAAGGCCACAGGAGAGGGTGGGTCTCTGGTCGGAGAGTCTAGAGCAGAGCAGTTCCTGCAGCTAGGTCCCCAACTCCCAGAAACCACTTGAAGAATTGGCCTAGTCACACCTGGGCAGTCAGCTGGCCTTGGACCATTTTCAGAGGTCTCACCACCTGTGGGCCCACCCCACCTCCACCCCTTCAGCAGGTTGAGACCCGCAAGCCTGCCCAGCCCATTCTCAGACAGCTGGCAGGATCTAGCAGGTCCTGTGGACCCCGCCCTTTGGGATGTGGCAGTTGACCCAAAATGCTGAATGAGTGCTCCAGGAACAAAATGTGAGGTGCACTGCAGGGCTGGAGGCTCCCGGTGCCTCCCTGAGCTTCGGGGATGACCGTCCAGCCGTAGCACAGCTGTCCTTGTTAACTCCCCATGCGCGCGCAGCACGGGGCTGAGCCCTCTATCGCTCATCTCCTTTGCCACAGATGTCCCCAGGAGTCCACCAAACGCCTGCTCTCCAAACGTGCGTGAGACCCACCTAAAGCAGTGCTTAGCGGGAATTAAATAACTGTCTTAGGAAATAAGAGCGGCTTCTAAGCTTCCACCCTAAGCAGAAAACAAGAGCAGAGTGAACCTGAAGCGAGCAGAAGGAAGGGAATGATAAAGACCACAGAAGAAATCAGTGACACTGAAGACAGTAAATACAATAAAAGAATTCAAAAACTGGCTCTTTAAAAAGGTTAATATTGGGGACTGTGGCATGACTGACAAAGAGAAGACAGCAATGAGCAACATCAGAACAAAATAGGACCCGTCACTACAGACCCCCAGACAGTAAGAGGGTGGGAAGGAAATACTGTGAACAACTCTTTGGCAACACAGGTAAAATGGACCAATTCCTTGAAAACCACAAACTGACAAAACTCACCCAAAATGAAAAATACCCTTAATGGTCCTGAATCTATTAAAGAAATTGAATTCCTAGTTATAAACCTTCCTAAAAAGAAATCTCCAGGCCCAAATAATTTTACAGGCAAACTCAAACATTCGAAGAAGAAATAACACCGATCATACACACTCTCTTCCAGAAAAGCAGAGGAGGGGACTCCGCAGCTCCCTCTGTGAGGCAGGCGTCACCCTGGTGCCAAAGTCAAAGACAACCCCAGAGAACTGCAGACCAGTATCTTTCACAGTGTCTTTTGTGAAAGACAAGCAAGTCAGGAATAATGTCACAACAAATGGGGTTTACTCCAAGAATGCAAGGGTGGTTCAAAATTGTTTTAATTCTTCAATTTAAAAGATCTAAAGAAAAACGACTGCATGATCATATTATTTGATGCAGAAAAAGCATTTGACAAAATTTGACGCTCACGATACTTTTCTAAAAACCTAGGAATAGCAGGGAACTCCCTCAGACTGATGCCAACAGGTCTGCAGGAACAGCTGTGCCCAGCGGCAGACTCAGTGGTGATGAGGGACAGCTGCCCTCCCCCAGAGGTCACGACCCGCTCAGGGTCCACCTCCACTTCCCATCAGCATTGCACTGGAAGTCCTATCCAGTGCCTCAGGAGAATTTGAGAAGAAATTAAAGATGTGTGTTTATTATTACGTTAAAGGTATATGTAAAGTAAAACTGTCTGGATTCACAGATAGCACGCATGTCTACGTAGAAAATCCTAAAAAATAAAAAAATAAAATGTACAACTTTATTTTCTTGTATTTCTAAACCTACAACCCTAAAAAGAAAATCCTAAGGAATCTACAAAACATTCCTAGAACTAAAAATGAATTTTGCTTAGATTTCTGTAAACTACCAAGGACTGATAGGAAATTGATTTTTTTAAGTATCGTTTACAAGTGCTCAGAGAAAAGGACTTGAATAGAAGTCTAATAAAAACAAGCCAGGGTCTGCACGCTAAGGCCCCAAACCAGAGGAGCGTTCACGGAAGGAAGCGAAGGCGACCTGTGTAAGTGGGGAGGGCGACGTGCGTCTGGGTGTGTCTGGGAGGGGGTTTGGGGCGTGCTCAGACCCTATTTCTCTGGGTATTCATTTCGGTGGGCTCCCTCTCCCCTCTCCCCGCAGGGGTCACGGGGCCCACTCTTCTCCATGCCCCCCTCTGTCTTCTGTAATCTCTGTCAGTCTGTTCTCACTTGCTGAGTCTTCATTCTGCAGTTCACCCTTCTAGTAAATTCTCATGTGTTTACTGTACCTTCAACTGCAGAATCTCCATTCGGTTCCTCTGGACAATGGGACCTCTTCATTGTTACTATCTGATGAGGCATTACCTTGTCACCTTTCTAAACAATGTGCTTTTGTTTTTGTTTTTTAAGATTTTATTTATTTGTATAGAGAGGGGAAGGGAGGGAGAAAGAGAGGGGAAAAAAACATCAATGTGTGGTTGCCTCTCACATGCCCCAAACTGGGGACCTGGCCCACAACCCAAGCCTATGCCCTGACTGGGAATCGACCCAGCAACCCGTTGGTTCGCAGGCTGGCACTCAATCCACTGAGCTACACACAATTTTCTTTATTTCCTTGAACATGTTGGTAATGGCTTCTTTGGAATTCAAGTTTTTTTTCCCCTGTGTATGGGTCACACTTATTGTTTCTTTACATGCCTTGCAATTTTTTTTTTTTTTTGAAAAGCTACCTTTCAGGCGCTGGCCGGGTAGAGCGTTGTCCCAATACACCAAGGTTGTGGGTTCAATCCCCAGTCAGGGCACATAAAAGAATCAACCCATGAGTGCATAAATGAGGAGAATGACAAAAATTGATGTTTCTCTCTCATTAAAAGTTTAAAAAGAAGAAAGGGAAAAAGAAAGGAAAAACTACATTTTGGATAATTTAGTACTTCTGGGTGATCTCCACCCTCTCCCCCTCCAGCAAGCTTGGTCTATTGTTTCTTGCTTCTTCGCCTTCTGCCCGGGCTGGGCTGTCTTAGCCAGGTCTGCTTCCTCTTTCCTGATCTCTGAGCTCGCTGCCTCCTGCCACCCCTCTGGACGCTTAACTGCTGCCTGACCATCCCGGGTTCTGAGGGGTTCTGACGGGGTCCTTAGGCAGACACTGCTTAGCAGCCTGATCCAAATTAAATTTGAGTGGCAGTAGTTTTTGAGGTCAGCCTTTGAGGTTTTTTCTGACCCCAGGAGAGCTCTTAGTTGTCTCCTTCCTGTGTGGACAAGCTGGCATGGTTTAGCTTCTTACTCTTACATTTCAAATAACCTGTCGTTTTAAGACCACCCTTGGGCTTGAACGGTCGCACCCTGGCTTTTCAGGTGAAGCGAGCTCCCTTGGGGAGAGCTGTAGAGAGCTCTCTGCCTCTGCCCGCACGGGCGCTCTGTCCTACCTGCTAGCTGGGTGCGGGTGGCGAGAGCCGCCGTTCTCAGCCTCCACGCCTGTCTGAGAGCCTCCATTCGGGGGGGGGGGGACCCCATCTCTTGGTTGCAACCGCCAAACCTTTCACCTCTTCACCTTGGAGCTGCATCAGATGGGAACTGCTGTGACCTGTCCTCTTGTGACATACAGTTGCCTCTGTTGGCAACTGAGGTGAGTGGCGCGACCGGGGGCAGCGGGCTGTGGCTCCCGTGCCACAGGGTCCCCATTCCTGCAGGGTTTCAGTAGATTTTCTTGAGGAAATGCTTCTTTTGCTATATGCCTTTGGAAGGATTTCCAAAGACTTAAGTTAATTAAATAATCTATGCTTGCTTCACTTGGAAGTGGTTCAGTGGGCCTGCTTTTGCTGCCATCCCAGAAGTGGAACTTGCTCCTTTATTTCCTTTCTTTTTAAATTTTATTTATTTATTTATTTTTAGATTTTATTTATTTTTAGAGAGAGGGGGAGAGAGAGAGAGAGAGACCGCCTCTCATACACACCCCAACCAGGGACTTCGCCCACAGCCTAGGTATGTGCCCTGACTGGGAATTGAACCAGCGACCTTAACCGCTAGGCCTTCCGGCCTCCGTGTTTCTGGAACAGACCAGCTGTCACCTTGTTAAGCATTCCTCGTGCATGAGTCTGTACTTCCCTGTTGCTTTCCAGATTCTGTCTTGGTCTTTTGCTTTCTGAAGTTTGACTATGAAGTATCTAGGTGTAAGTCTCTTTGAGTTTATCTAGCTTCCCAGATATTTTTCATCAAATTTGGAGAGTTTGGGGGCTGCTATTTTTTTGAACATTCTTTCTCTTTCTTTTCTTCCTCTCCTGGGATGCCTATTACGCATCTCTTAGAGAGTGGTGGTGTATCACGTGCCTCTGAGGATCTGTTCGTTTTCTTTCTTTCTTTCTCTTCTTTTCTTTGTTTCTTTGTTTCTTTCCCTCCTTCCTTCCTTCCTTCGTTTCTTGGCCTGGATAATCCCAATGGTCCTATCTCAGGGGTGTCAGACTCATTTTTACTGGGGCCGCATCAGCCTCACAGTTGCCTTCAAAGGGCCGAATGTAACGTTAGGACTGTGTGAATGGAACTACTCCTGAACAGTTAAGTGCGAGCTGGGCCCTGCCACCAGGTGGAAACAAGGTGCCGGGCCAGATCCGGCCCGCAGGCCTTGGGTTTGCCACCTGCGGCCTGTCTTCACCTTTGCCGGCTCCCTCTTTGTGCCCAAACCCGCTTTGATGTCTTCTGAGCAGGGCGTTTTAAATCTGAGTTGTTAGAGTTTTAACTCTAGATTTTTATTTGGTTTATTAGTTTGGGGTTTTTTTTTTAAGATTTTATTTATTTCTTTTCAGAGGAGGGGGAAAGAGAGGAAGAGAAACATCAATGTGTGGTTGTATCTCACGCGCCCCTTACTGGGGGCCTGGCCCACAACCCAGGCGTGTGCCCTGACCAGGAATCGAACCTGTGACCCCTTGGTTAGCAGGCTGGTGCTCCATCCACTGAGCCACACCAGCCAGGGCTGGTTTATTTTTGTAATTTGTCTCTCTAGTGTTCGTCTCTATTCTGTGACATACTCTCATGCTTTCCTTTATTTCTTTAGACGCAGTTTTGTTTTGGTCTTTGAACATGTGTGAAATAGCTGACTTAAAGTCTCTGTCCAGCCCTGGCTGGTGTGGCTCCCCAGCCTGCAAACCAAGCCTGGGTCACCGGTTCGATGCCCGGTCAGGGCACATGCCTGGGTTACGAGCCAGGTCCCCAGTGGAGGGCGCTCAAGAGGCAACCACACATGGATGTTTCTCTCCCTTTCTTTCTCCCTTGCTAAACCCTCTTTCTGAAAATAAATAAAAATAGAATCTTAAAAAAAAAGTCTTCGTCTAGTAAGTCAAACATCAGCGTTTCCATTGGGACCTTTTCCATTGATTGCTTTTTTTCCTGCTATGGGCTTTACCGGGTTTCTTCCCACGTCTCATAATTTTTTGTTGCAGACTAGACTTTCAATTAACATAATGTGAAATAAATTAAACGCTGGATATCAGAATCCCTCTCCCCAGCCCCCAGGGTTTCTTGTAGTTGATGCTGTTTGTTTAGTGACTTTTATAGTCTTTGTTGCATGAGACCGCTGAAGTCTTTGCTCATTTAGCTCAGTAGTCAGGTAGTGAAGGCAACAGAAATTTCCTTAAGTACTTGGAACTGGTACATCTCCCAGGCAGTTGACACCTCCAGCCTTTGCTTTCTCCTTTTTGGAGCCTCCGAGCCCGCCAAAGCTGAGGGCTCTCTAAGGCCTCCCTCGGGTGCACACAGCCCTGCCCCAGCACGCAGCTTTCCCAGCCTTTCAGAGACCTCCCTATCTCTTCCCTCGCTTTTCCTTTTAAGTTTTCCGGTGAGCCTGTTGTTTGCCCCAAAGGTTGTCTACTGTCTTAGGCAGTCACAAGGCTTAAAAATTAAACATCCCT
The DNA here is from genome assembly GCF_022682495.2 of Desmodus rotundus. Lineage (NCBI taxonomy): Eukaryota > Metazoa > Chordata > Mammalia > Chiroptera > Phyllostomidae > Desmodus > Desmodus rotundus. The sequence continues at coordinate 451,303 of NC_071394.1, read as the reverse complement.
AGGGAAAAGGCTTTTTATACGGAGAGAGCTTTAGGTCAAATCAAACAGACACAGTGGAGCAAGCAAAGCTTATTTAAATAACTTAGTCTCTGGAAATTGTCAAAAAGGCATGTAACAAAAGAAGCATTTAAAAAAAATTTTTTAAATTAATTTTAGAGAACGAGAGAAACAGATTATTTGTACCACTTATTTATGCACTCATTGGTTGATTCTTGAATGTACCCTGACTGGGAATTGAACCCACAACCTTGGGGTGTCAGATGATACTCTAACCAACTGAGCTGCCAGCCAGGGAAGAAGAAGCATTTATTCAATGAAGTAGGAACAGTGAATCTGTAGCACTCGAGCCACAACCCTTTGGTTAGTTTACTTGTATTTATTTTTAGAGGGAGGGGAAGCTAGGGGGAGAGACATCGATGCACAAGTGGCACGTCGATTGGTTGTCTCTCACGCCTCCACCCTGGGACCTGGCCCACAGTCGAGGCAGGTGCCCTGACCTGGAATCGAACCAGCGACCTTTTGGCCACACCAGCCAGAGCCCTTTGTTTAATTTTTCAAAGATTTGAAAAGGTTGGCTGTAACATTTTTTTTACCGGTTTTCTTATTGCTTCTCTGTAGGAGAAAATTTTAAGCGTTCCTCTACATCTACATGTTTTTGCTTTATTTTTGTTTTAAAGATTGTATTTATCTATATTTAGAGAGAGGACAAGGGAGGGAGAAAGAGAGGGAGGGAAACATCGGTGTGAGGTTGCCTTTTGTGCGCCCCCTACTGGGGACCTGGCCCGCAACCCAGGCCTGTGCCCTGACTGGGAATTGAACAGGCGACCCTTTGGTTCACAGGCCGGCACTCAATCCACTGAGCCGCACCAGCCAGGCTGTTTTTGCTTCAATGTCCACATACACGAGGTCTGTCTGGGAAAAGTGCAGCCATTGCTAACAATAATGGGTTGCACGACATCGATGTGACCTGGCAGTCAAGTAGCGTGGACTGGGATGCGCATCTGTGAACAGTGACGACCTCACTGTACCGGTCAGTGGGGCGGTGGACGCCATTGAGTGAGCATGTGCGCTGTGTGGTCGTCATAGTCCAAGTGACTGAGTAGACCAGCAAATCCTCATCAGATTTTGCGTTAAGCTCAAACATTCCTCCTTGGAAACTATTCAGATGGTTCAGAAGGCTGCAGCTGTGGGCACCTGGTGATGGGCAGCTTTCCTCACGACGATGTGCCCGCTCACACATCACGTCTTCTGCAGAGTGTTTTGGTGAAACATCAAATCACCTCAGCGACCCAGGTCCCCTACAACCCAGATTCAGTGCCCTGTGTCTTCTGGCTTTTCCCAAAACCAAAATCACTTTTGAAAGGGAAGACATTTCAGACTGTCGTTGAGATTCAGAAAAATACGACAGAGCAGCTGATAGTGATTGGGAGAACTGGGTGAGGTCCCCAGGTGCCTACTTCAAAGGGGACTGAGGCGTCATTGTGTACAGTGTTTCTTGTACTTTGTATCTTGTTCTTCAGTAAGTGTCTCTGTGTTTCCTATGACATGGCCAGGCCCCTTCTGGAGAGGCCGCCTGTGTAGATACTGAAAGGGGGTGCCCCATCCCGGAGCAGCACTGCAGGGTCACTGCGGCTTGTCCTGCCCGAACAGGGGACACCCAGGGAACCCCGGAACCATCTGCTGGAGGGCGGGCCCCTTGTACTACAGGTTCCCCCACTAGGTGAGTGTTCTAGGAACCCATCTGGATCAGTCCACCAGCTGGTGGTGGTGTGAGAAGCTGAATTTGTTCGGCTTCAGTGCCTTTTTTTTTGAAGACTCTTTCAACACGTTTGCCCATTTCATGATGGGTGATTTATGAGTGCACTTGCCCGCCCAAACAGTGCTGAGTGTTCAGCAGTTTTTGACCAAAAATGGCAGGAGTCCTGTGCCCCACCCTCCCCATTCACCTGATCTCACCCCAAGCAACAACTTCCTGTTTGTTTCCTGGATGAAAAAATTCCTCAAAGGGAAATGTTTTGCCAATATGGAAGTGGTAAAACAAAAAACAGCAGAAGCTCTAAAAGACATCAAAATCAATGAGTTCAGCCCTGGCTGGTGTGGCTCAGTGGGTTGAGCGCCGGCCTGCGAACTGGAGCATCACTGGTTTGATTCCCAGTCAGGGCACAGGCCTGGGCTGCGGGCCAGGCACCCAGTAGGGGGCACGCGAGAGGCGACCACACAGTGATGTTTCTCTCCCTCTTCCTCCCTTCGCTTCCCTCTAAATAAGTAAATAAAATCTTTTTTTAAAAAATCAGCGAGCTCAGAAACTGTTGTGAGCAGTGGGAAAACGTCTCGATAGGTGTGTTGCATCAGAAGGAGAGGACTTTGAAGGGGACTGAAGTTGAAACATCAGAATAAATGCACAGTTTTTTACAAATAAATTCTGGGGTGTTTTTGGGTCCCCTAGCCTGTTTACCCCTTCCCCGGCAGGGGGAGCCTGTTCCCAGTGTCCTTCCTACACTCACAGGCTCCCTGCGCCAGCTCAGAGTCAGCCCTGACACCTCTTGTGGAAAGAAATAGGAGAAGAGTGCAATGCAGGGGTTTTATACAGTCTGTTCTCACGTCAGATGCCAAGCGGAAAATGCAGTTGCACTTCTGAACACTCTCTGTGTTTTCCTCCAGAGTAACTAAAATTAGGTCCCCATTTTCTTGGCTGCTTAATATGGGGTCTTAGTTATTTGTAGGGTAAGTTTGCTGATTAACGTTAACATGGGGTCCCCTAAAGAAGGGGCCTGAAATGCCCTGGAGTTTCATGAATCTGAACTTGGCACTGGAGAAGCTGCGTGACCCCAGGGCGGGGCTCCACTGGCCCCAGCCCTGCAGGACTGGACATGGCTGCCGCTGCTCACGGAGGGCGCGTGTCCTCCTTGCCAGCCGAATGTGACCACCTGCATGTCTCCTGGCAGAGCGGGAACAGCTTCCACGTGTTCGACCAAGGCCAGTTTGCCAAAGAGGTGCTGCCCAAGTACTTCAAGCACAACAACATGGCCAGCTTCGTGCGGCAGCTCAACATGTGTGAGTGCCTGCCCCGGGGATGCGTGGTGGGCGGCGGGATCCTGGCACAGGATCCTGGGCCTGCCTATGGTGGAGGGCAGAGCCTCCAGGTTTGGTCCCTGTGCCGGCCAGGGGCAGGCATGGCACCCATGCACCTGGGGGCCAGGGCCCAGGGAAGAGCAGAAGCCCCAGCCAATGGTGCCTACACCTGTTGGGGAGGGGCTGCTGCGTGGGGCTGGGTTGCTTAGACCCAGATCGCTGGGCCACTGCAGGCTGGGGCTCTGAGGCAGCTGTGCTGGGTGTGGGGGGCCTCCCTTCATCCTCCAGTGGGGCTTGGCTGGGCTGTCAAGGCACTGTGGCCCCTGACCTGAGGCAGAGCTGCCCTCACCCCACCCTGTGCAGATGGCTTCCGGAAGGTGGTCCACATTGAGCAGGGCGGCCTGGTCAAGCCAGAGAGGGATGACACTGAGTTCCAGCACCCATGCTTCCTACGTGGCCAGGAGCAGCTCCTGGAGAACATCAAGAGGAAAGTGACCAGTGTGAGTAGACAGCCTCCCTGACCTCCCTCCGGGCGGTGAGGGGAAGCCCTATCCACCGGGTGTCCTGATGTGCCCCACCCCACTTGTCCATCCTGGACCCGTGTCCATGGCCCTGTCAGCCGCTGCAGGGAAGGCCCACCTCCAGGCCACAGCTCGTGGGCCCTTTCCCCCATGTCCCAGGCCTCCCCTCTTCCATTGGGGCCACTGCAGTGACCCTCCCTGTGGGGACCCAGGTGTCCACCCTGAAGAGCGAGGACATAAAGGTTCACCAAGACAGTGTCACGAAGCTGCTGACCGACGTGCAGCTGATGAAGGGGAAGCAGGAAAGCATGGACTCCAAGCTCCTGGCCATGAAGCAGTAGGTCCCACAGAGAAGCAGGTGATGGGGGGGCGGGGGGGCGGCACTGGGGGTCAGCCACTCTGTCCTGGGGCCTCTTCCCACCACCCACCTCCTGCAGTGTGTGTGGCAGCTTCTCTGGGCCTCCCACTCCCCAAACATAGAAGGGAGTGTGCCATGCAGGCCCTCAGGCCCCTGCCCCTCAGCCTCCTGTCCCAGGAGGTGGACTCTTGAGCACCCAGGCTGTTCACACCAGCCCTCCAGGCCCTCCCCACAGGCCAGCGTGGCCAGGCCCCTCCTGCTAGCTCCCCTGTCCCTGGCGTCACTCGGCTCAGGCATCACTTCACCAGCCTGTCCCCACCTCAGGCCTGGGGAGTGAGAAGTACTTGTGGGGCTTTATGGAACCCCTGCACCTGGTGACCACGTAACCAGCCCTGTGTCCCCCGCTTCAGCCAGGACCCCTAGGAAGGCCAGCTTGGGTTTCCTCCCATGGACTTGAGAGCCCTGGGGACTGCAGGGACACAGCCTTGGCTGTCTGTCCTTGGCTCAGGGTGACTTCAAAGCTGCTCAGGGGGCAGGTCCTCGTGACCCCCGTGTCATGGAAGTGGCTGCTGGGCTGTGACTCTGCACACTGGGGCCCAGTGCACTTGGCCATTCAGACACAGACACCTCTCAGGGTGAGGCCAAGAGGGTCGACTTGGTGTCAGCAAGATGTGCGGGGTGGGGGGCTGGCCCATCAGAATGGGAGCATATGCTCAGGTGGCTGTTCCTGCCCCTTGCGGCCACCTCTAAGCCACTCCCAGACCCGGAGCCCCCAGAGGTGCACCCCTGCGGCCTGAAGAGCTGGGCTGTCACTGTCCCTATGTCATCCCCTTCTGTCCTCAGGCTCAGTCTGGGTAGAGGCGAGGGCATGGGGGCAGTGCTCAAGGGTCCGCCTCCTCGACTGTCTAGGAGGAAAGCTCCAGCAGGTCTCAGCCTGGGTCCTGGGTGCAGGCAGCATACCCTGACCGTGTCTGACCTCAGCCTCCAGCTGACACCCCCTGGCGCCCCGCCCCCCGCCCCCCATGACCCTGTGTGCTCCCTCCCCTTGAAGTGCCGCCCAGCAAGGAGGGTGTGGTCAAGCCAGCAATATCTGGTCACCAACAGCCCTGCACCTGCCCAGATGGGGTGGAGTGTCTTTGGAGCCCCTTTAAGCCTGGGGCTCCCAGAGTCTGGCCCCAACGACTGCGCCCTGGTCTGTTGCAGCGAGAACGAGGCCTTGTGGCGGGAGGTGGCCAGCCTGCGGCAGAAGCACGCCCAGCAGCAGAAAGTCGTCAACAAGGTAGGCGGCGGGCCGGCAGGGCACTTGCTGGTCCCCGTCCCCAGCCAGGCTGACCGTGCCTCTCCCCCCACAGCTCATCCAGTTCCTCATCTCACTGGTCCAGTCCAACCGGATCCTGGGGGTGAAGAGAAAGATGTGAGGCGCTAGGGGTGCCCGTCCCTCAGCACTGGGGCCTGGGTGCCACTTGGGCCGAGACAGCTAACCCCGCCCTCCCCTGCAGCCCCCTGATGCTGAACGACAGCGGCTCGGCACATTCCTTGCCCAAGTATGGCCGGCAGTACTCCCTGGAACCCATCCACGGCTCGGGCCCCTACTCGGTGAGCTCCAGGCGCTGTGGGCCTGGCTGGGTGAGGCGGGTGCTGCCTCAGCACAAGCCACACGTGTCACCTCCTTTGATGGCAGGCTCCGTCCCCGGCCTACAGTGGCTCTGGCCTCTACTCCTCAGATGCCGTTTCCAGCTCTGGACCCATCATCTCGGACATCACTGAGCTGACCCCCGGCAGCCCCTTGGCCTCCCCCAGCAGGAGTGTGGATGAGGGGTGGGGACCTGGTCACCTCCCCAGGGGTTGGAGGAGGGCTGGGCCCACAGAGGAGCCTGCTGATGTGTGCCCCCCACCCCTGCAGGACCCTGTCGAGCAGCCCCCTGGTGCAAGTAAAGGAGGAGCCCCCGAGCCGCCCTCAGAGCCCCCAGGCACAGGAGGCGAGTCCCGGGCGCCTGACCACCGTGGTGGAGACGCCCCTGTCCCCGACCGCCCTTATCGACTCCATTCTGCGGGAGAGCGAGCCTGCCCCCGCCGCCTCAGCCTCGCCCCTCACAGATGTGGGGGCCCGGCCCCCATCGACCCTGCCCGCCTCATCCCCTGAGAAGTGCCTCAGCGTAGCCTGCCTGGACAAGTGAGTGCTGCCCTCTGCACCCTCCGGACATGACCCTGGCCTCTGGCTGGGATGTCCTGGGAGGCTGGGCACAGGTGTCGCTGGGGATGAGTCTGCAGACCTGGGCATGAGCTCAGAGCTGGAACGGGTTGGGGGGGAGACTGGGACCAGCCAGGCCTCCCCACGGCCTTGTCACAGCTGGAGCCAGGAGTGTGGCCCATTACAGCTGCTTCTAGGCCACCTAGGCTCCCGCTGTTACCTGGTCCTGTTGCCCAATGACAGTCCCCGCCCCAGAGGCCGGGCGTGCGAGGGCTGGGGCACAGCACCCACCCAGCCCCTGCCTGCAATGGGGGCTCTTTTCTTTGTATCTTGCAGTTTGACTCACACTCCACAGATGTCTGGGGTCGCCCGCCTCTTCCCCTACCCCTCCTCCTCCTCTCTGCATGGCCGATTCCAGCCAGGGTTAGCGCCGTCCCCACTGGGAGGGAGGAGGGCTCTGCCCCGGCTGTGGACCACTGGGCCCTGCCTGGTGAATGGGCGTCCTGGGCCCTCTGCAGCAGGAGCGGCCCCTTAGGCTCTGGGGCCCAAGCTGGTGCTCCCTGTCACTGACTGGTGGGGACAGGCCTCCCAGCCTGGCATGGCGGCCAGCATTTCCTACTGCCCTGCGGTCTTGCTTTCTCCCAGGGTAGGGCTGGGCCCCGTGGGAACCTCCAGGAGCTGGCCTGGCCACTCATCCAATGGCCCAGGTGTTGCCAGGTGGCCTAGGACATTCTTGGTCATGGCCACCAATCTGGGTGTCTTTCCCACGTGCACCAGGGCAGAGACCAGCCCACCACGCACTGAACACAGCTCCCTCCCCACCCCCACTGTCTTCCTGTGCAAAGGCAAGGCTTTGTCAGGCCTGAAAAACTGCCCCAGCCTTTGAGCACCAAGCCCTCCTGGGTGCCCAGCTGCTCTGGCCCAGCCTGAAGTGCTGCCATGGACCTTGCAGGACCTGACAGTGACAGGAGCAGCCAGCATGGCCCGAGCCACTCTCGTCACAGTGGCCAGGCACCCTGGCCCTGTCCATGCACGCATCACTCCTCTGGCCCCAAGCAGGGAGGGCTGTGGCTACAGGGGAAGGCTTCTGGGTGGGGGTGCCTGGGGCAGGGCCTGAAGTGTCCACTCCCTCCGGCCAGGGCCGAGCTCAGTGAGCACTTGGACGCCATGGACTCCAACCTGGACAACCTGCAGACCATGCTGACGAGCCACGGCTTCAGCGTGGACACCACCGCCCTGCTGGATGTAAGTCGCACCCCCTCCCCTCCCTGTCCTGTCCCGCTCATAGGCAGAGCCTGACTGTCCTCCTCTCTCGCAGCTGTTCAGCCCCTCGGTGCCAGACATGAACCTGCCCGACCTGGACAGCAGCCTGGCCAGTGTGTGTAGAGTGGAGGGTGGAAGGGGAGGGGAGGGGCAGAGGAGGGGGACAAGCAGGAACCCTCACTGGCCTCCTATCCCAGCAGATCCAGGAGCTCCTGTCTCCCCAGGAGCCCCCCAAGCCTCTCGAGGTGGAGGACAGTAGTCCCGACTCAGGTGAGCAAGCCCTCCCCATCCCCCCATGCTCCCCTCCTGTCAGCACGCTAACCCAGCCTCACCTCCAGGAAAGCAGCTGGTGCACTACACGGCGCAGCCCCTGTTCCTGATGGAGCCGGGCCCTGTGGACGTGGGGAGCAGCGACCTGCCTGTGCTCTTCGAGCTGGGGGAGGGCTCCTACTTCTCGGAGGGGGACGACTACGCAGAGGACCCCACCATCTCCCTGCTGACGGGCTCTGAGCCCCCCAAAGCCAAGGACCCCACTGTCTCCTAGAGGGCCCAGGCTGCTGGCCATGACTTGCTTGGGGCTTCACAGCCACACTGGACTGACCAGTACTGTGAGCATTCACAGTCAAATTGTATTTTGGGTTTTTACATGAGTCCCCCTTTCCACTTCTATAGAAATATACAGGTATATACACAGATGGACGGACGGACGGACGGACAAGACAGGCAGAGATCTATAAAGGACCGGCTCTACACCTTGGTCTCCTGTGTCCGCTTCCTCCCAGGGTGCAGTGAGCAAGGGCCTGGGCCCACCTGGCTCCACCAGACCTGTGCATGCTCATAATTGAAGGGCCTGGGAGGGGTCGGTGGGGCTGCCAGACCCTCCTCCCCAAGGTCTCCCCACTAGGGGCCCACTTGCCTGTCTTCCTGGCAGAGCACCCTCAGGGTGCTGGGCCAGCTTTACGACAGGAGGGGCTCTAGCCAAAGGGAAGGGGAGGTAGCCCCAGCCAGCTGCGCATCCTGGGCTCTGCCAGTGGATGGGGTGAGGGAGGCTTGGCCCTCCCTGACGGTCTGGCGCCCCAGTTGCCTCTGCTCGCCATCCTCTGGGTGGGGGTCAGAGAGATACTGCCTCATTCTGGGTTCCAAAGGGTACCCCCAGGTAGGCCCCTTCCCTCCAGCACCTCTGTGGCCCAGGCGAGGGCTTGGGGTTGAGCAGGTTCTGGTTGGGGTTGGGGCATTTCCTAGGACAAGGGCCTGTGGTGCTACATTTGGGACCCCCCTGGCCCAGCACACCCACCCAGATGAGGCGGGACAGAGACTTGCACTGCCTCCCGCCCTCGCTGCTGGTGGCAGGGTCTGGGGGGGATGAGTGTCCTGAGGGCTGCACTGTGAGAGCCACCCAGCCCCAGGATCAAGGGGACAGATGGGGAAGAGCTGGAGGTGTCCCTCCCAGGTCAGTGCAGGAAGCTGCTCAGCTGACACCTGCTCTCTGGCTTCTGTTGTGGACACAGCCTCTAAGGAAGAGCTGGTGCTGACCCATGACTCCCCACGCCCTGGCCTCCTGCCCCAAGCTGAGGTCCGCTTCCAGAAAGGCTGCAGGCACCCACTTGAGCCCCACCCTACATGTGGGATAATGGGTGGGGGCTAGCCTGGAAGTCTCGCCTAAACCAAGCCTTTCTAGGCAGTGAGAATTGCCACTGGTGGTGTGGCTTGCAGTCTGCCTGACCTGGGACACCTGCCCCTCACCCCCCACCCCACCACCACCACCAAGGGCACTGTCCCGCAAGCAAGCCTGGCAGCCTCTCCCAGGGCATGGGCTCCAGGATGGCCCATGGAACCCAGGTCCCCATCCCAGGAGCATCTCCGTGCAGACAAGGGCCCTCTCAGAGCAGCCGCCCCCATGGCCCTTGGACCACGTAGTGTGGCTGTTTCCTGCACCAGCCCAGCACCCTCAGCAGGCTAGGGTCACTCTGGAGAGTACTTTATTGAAACCCTCAGGCCCTTGGGCAGGATCAGCACAGGTTCTTGGGGTGCCAGCCTGTGCTGGGTCTCCCATTCCCCAGCAGGGGAGAGGCAGCCCCACAGGGGCAGAGAGGCCTCCTGAGGGCCAGGAGGACGCGACAGGCAGCCAGCCTTTCCCCAGCACACAGGCAGGCGAGACGGCAGTGAGGAGTGTGGGTGCGACAGCTCAGGCCCCAGCCACTGGGGCCTCGTGGTGGAGCACGTAGTAGTCGTGGACGTACATGAGCACAGCCACCGGCTGCCCGATGATGAGTGACAGCCACACTGCTGCGTTGCCATAGTTGCCACGAAAGAAACGGCTCACAATCCAGGCCAGCGGGATCTGGGGACAAAGGGTACACGGTCAGGTGTTCATGGTGACCACAGGGCTGGCTGCCCCGGGTACAGGTAAGAGTGTAGGTGAGGCCATGGGGTGCTCACCTGAGCCATCATGGCGGTGAAGGTCCAGAGACGGAACGTGCGCAGAGGGATGCTCACCAGGTACTGGGTGGGTGGGTGGGAGGGATGGGTGTCAGCCTGTTCCTCAGGACCACAGCCACCCGGCTCCAGGCCCAAGGCAGGATGCCCACAGACCACTGACCTCATGGAAGAAGGCTGAGGCCAGGAACACCCCAGTGTGGGCAACCCACTTGCTATAGCCACGCCGGAGCATTGGCTTGTAGAAGTGTCTGTGGGGAGAGGAGACTGTGGGCAGGTGCCTGGCCCCCCCCAGGAGCCAGCCACGGACACACACACACACACCCCTACCTGAGGCACCACTTGTACACAGGGATGTTCCAGTTCTGCCAGAAGTAGGTGATAGACTCGGAGTTCCTGGGGTTAACAAAGCGGGTGGGTGATCAGGTGGCACTGTGACCTGCCCCAGCCCCAGCCACCACCACGGTCACCCACCACCAGTCCCGGTAGAACTCGCGGTCTCCAAACTGCAAGAGCTCAGCCAGGGCGTTCAGGCAGGAGTGGAAGAACCAGTAGAAGAAGATGAGCCAGATGAGGTGGTTGGGTACCTGGGGAGGAGGTGATGTCAGGTCCCAGGGTCCCCGCCTTTCATGCCCTGCCCCACCGCCCAGCCTGCTTACCGCCAGCTTCAGGAGACGCTCGATGATGCGCGAGTAGTCCATATCCTGTGGGGACAAGGCTCAGCTGGCATCCTGGGCCACCCCCACCCCTCCAGCCACAGGGAAGCCTGACCCCTCACCTTGAAGGGCTTCATGGAGTTCTGGATGGTGGGGACCATCCACTGCAAAGGAGGGCACAGCATCAGCTCCTGCTCACCCAGCACCCAGGTGAGATCCCCTCTACCCAGCCCACCCTGTCCTGCTCCATGTACCTGCTGGATCAGCCCCACCTGGAGCTGGGTGAAGAACAGCTGGAGGAGGAAGCAGAGAGCAGCAGGCTGAGCCTCCCAGCACCTGGCAGCTGCCCCAGCCCGTCCCAGCCCTCCAGCCCCCAGCCTCACCATCTCAAAGAGCCGCCGCAGCAGGAAGCGCTTCCGGATGCGAGGGGAGCGGGGAAAGTTGAGTTCATAGCACAGAGTAGGAGCAAAGAGGAAGTAGTACAGATCTGGAATGGGAGGGCAGGGCTGTCACCAGGGCCTGGCCTGCTGACCCCAGCACTGTTGGGGACACCCTACCTCAGGCCAGCCCTGCAGGCTCCTCACCTCGGTAGGTCAGGTTGTCCGGGTAGCTCACGGAGCCTGTGGGCTGGGCCACCGCACTGTTGGCCTTCTTACCTGTGGAAGCTGGAGCCAGCGAGGGGAGGAGAGGTGGAAGGTGAGGCCCTGCTGATGTCCAGGTCCCACCCCCACCCCATGGCAGGCAGCCCCTCACCAGTCTTGGCCTTGGCCCTAGCCCTGTGCTCTCGGCACCACAGGTTGACAACCCGGTAGGAGAACAGCTTGAGGAAGAGGATGGTGTGCACTGCCAAGGCCAGCACGGAGCCCACTGTGGGAGAGGCAGGCTCAGGCTGTGGCCTCCCACACCATCCACAGGAGAGCCACAGCCACGGGGCAGTCCCTGAGGCTGGCCTGGGTCTCCCCTGTGGTCCCCCAAGATAGGCTGGGACAGGGGAGGGATGAGGGGGCACCTGGAGTGATGGACTCCAGCAGAAAGGCCACGGCCGCTGGGAAGCAGAGAATGGTGGCCAGGTTGACCACGTGCAGCAGCAGCCCTGCCTGCTCCGTCAGGGCACCCTGGGGGGGAGCAGTACTCAGCCAGGGGCCCCGCTCCCTGGATGAGGGTCTCCCTGGCGAAAGGCTGTCACGCCTAGGGTGCAGCCCCTCCCAGGAAAGCCATGCATAGCCTGAAGCTCCATGGGGCAGGTGGCGCCCTGACCCACGTCCAGGCCTGGGGAGGAGGAGCAGGTCTCTGGCCGGGGCAGGGGCGTGAGGGTGCTGCTTACCACTGCCAGGTGCTTCTCCACCTGGAAGGCAGCCACCGCGAAGACATTGGCCACTGAGGACAGAGGACGGTGGGCAGGTTCAGGTCTGGGTGAGCCCGATCCCCACCCAAGGCCCTCCTCGGTGCCCAGCTCACCGATGACCAGGCACAAGGCAGGCCAGCTGTAGGGGTCCTTTAGGAACAGAGACACCACCTGGATGGGATCCACCAGGATGCCGTACCTGGGGGTTGGGGGAATGACGGCTGAGCAGGCAAGGAAGGGCCTGAGCTGGCAGTGAGTGCAGCTGGGCCCCAGGGGTGCGGCTGGGGCCTGGGGAAGACACTCACTTGATGAGGTTCTCCAGAAACAGCCGCGCGTTGTTCAGGATCTGCAAGGGGGAGGAGAGGGCAGGGCAGCGGCCCTGAGTGCAGTGCACACAGGCCATTGGCGGGTGGGGATGGCAGAGGCTACAGAAGCAGGGGAAAGGCTATGGGGCCGCAGGATATTCATGCTGCCCGGCTGCCAGCCCAGGCCAGCAACGGCCCCCAGAGGACAAGGACATCTGCTTGCCCAGCCAGCCTCTCACCCACCAGGCAGTGTGCCCCGCAAGGCCCCCCAGGGCGCTTCCAGGGACCACAGGCAGGAGGGTGTGGCTGTTTCCAGCGCCCCTTCCACACAGGCAGCCGCAGAAGCCTTGCCCTTGACCCGGAGGCAGAAGGCAGGCATATCCGTACTGGTCAGGGTAAGGGTCGAAGGCCTGTGGCCACATCAGCCCTGTGTGGTGGGGGCTGGGCCCCCACCAGCCCTTGTCCTCTGCTCCGCCCTGCATGCTTCCCCTTTGAGCCCCGCACTCCAGCTGCTTCGGAGCCAGGACTGCTGGTCCCACCCCCACAAGATACCAGCAGGAACTGGGCCCCAGAAGCAGGGGCCTCCGCCAGGCCATAGGGTCAGGCAGAGAAACCTTCTGGGGGTGCACCCATGAGCCAGACTCAGGGAGAGAGACTGGGGGCCCACAGAACCAGGGCCGGGGTTGCTACGCTGAACCTCAAAACCATCTTCTCACCCCTGCTCACCCCAGGCTGGGCCAGCGAGGGGCTCCACACCCACAAAGGCCACTCAGGGGCGGAGGCGATTCTTCTCAGACCACAAGAAAGAGCACTAGTACACACTGTCAGGGAGACCCGTTCCCACGGAGTACCCTGCCCACGGCCCTGCAGCCTGCCAGCCCAGGGCCAGCCACCCATCCTGTGCCCTCCTCCTGCGCCCCAGCTCACAGCACGAAGACCTCCCACACAAACCCCAGCCACACAAGCTCTGCGCACGAGTGGGGGGCCAGACTCCATCAAAACCCCCCACCCCCGACCACCAGCCTGCTCACCAGCATCACCACACACCAGTTCAGGACGCCACGGTAGTTGCTGAAGCCGCTGTCAGAGCTGAACAGGGAGTCCTGCAGGCGGTGGCACCTGGCAGGGCAGGAGACAGTGAGGACCTTGGGCAGGGCCGCCAGCTGCCCACACCCCCATGCCCAGGGGCAAGTCAGCACCCTGGCAGATTCCTGGGGGCTCAGCCAAGTCCAGCCCCTCACTCATTCATCCCAGCCCAACAGTGGTGGTCCACGCTCCCCACCCAACCGTCTCCTCTGCTCACACTCCCTACTCCCCACTGACAGTCTGAGAGGAACCTCCCAGGGCCCGTCCCTCCCGGTGCTGGGCAGGGGCAGGCTGCAGACAGGGCAAGTCAGGCCCTACCAGGGGCTGCACAGGCTGCCTAGAGCACCCTAGACCAGGAGCCCAGCCTCACTCCCCAGAGGCCTCTGGCTGCCGCCCCTCACACTGGCCATGGAGGGGCGATGGCCCACAGAACAGTCCACCCCAGGGACTAGCAGGCCCACCAGCAGTGCTGGACAGAGGTGGGGGCGGGAGGCAGACCCACCTTGCTCAGTCAGCTCTTCCCAGCACCCAGCAAGCTGAGGGGTCCCCACCCCAAACCACTTCCTCCTCACGCTTGGCCCACCAAGGTCTGAGTGGGCACAGGGACCCAGGCCAAGGGCCAGCTGAGCCCCCAGCCTGATGTGGCGGGGCAGCCATCATGCACTTGTGGCCTCCCACTGTTTGGAGACGTGATAGCCGTTCCAGTTCGACCACTGGGAAGCGCTGTGTTCCCGACAGGCTGAGGGGGGCGGCCAGGCACTGATGGAGGGGTCTCTCACAAAAGTATGCAGAACCCCCCACCCAGTGGTGGGGAGGGGGACACAGTAGCAGATCCTCACCTCCCTGCCTGGCCCTCAGGGGACCAGAGGTGGAGGAGGGGCCCGGGCCCAGCGCCCACACTGCGTTGAGCAAGGCCTCCAGTTTTGTAAGAGGTGAGGCCAGGGCCTCCCTTTCCTCTTGCAGACACACACCTCTGTCTCAAGAGGTGCCCAGACAGGGTCAGTGGGCACCGCGGCTCCTCTCAGGGCCAACTCTGCCCCAGCGCCAGCCTTGCTATGGCTGGGGCCGGCATTCAGTTTGGGAGGCGAAGGGCCAAGAAGCCAAGATGCTGTTCAGCACTCCTTAGCCAGGGCAGTGCGGACAAGTCACCTCGGCCTCCCCAAACCATGGTCTTTGCCTCGCCCACCCACAGGCCTGGCTCCCTTGCACCCTCCACCCAGGTTCCTCCTGGGCCTCCGGGCAAGGCTGTGATCTAAAACCCAGGGCCCTCTTCTCTGAGCTTGGGCACCTGCCTTTCTGTAAAGCGGGAGGGGATCCAAGGCCCTACCCCCAAAAAGGGTAGTCTCTGAACTTGTCCCTGGTGACCTCCCCCAAGTTCATGCCCCTTGGGGCTTTCATTGGAACGGGCCCAAAGCCGCCTCCCGCAGTGCTGGCCGGGCACGCCCACAGGCTGTTTCACAACCCTGCAACTCCTGCCCCTGGGCAACCGAGACCGTGCTGGCTTCACTTGTGGCAACCTCGAAGACGAGGATGGAGGTGGAGAAACGGTGTCGTTTCCAATCCGACACAAAATTACATCATAGAACCTTTCGGACCTTCTCCAGCTGGCCCTGTGATCCTCCCCAACCCCAGGCAGCACCCTTCCCCTTACTTAGGTCAGAGGCCTCGACACGGGGCAGAAAGCCCAGGGTCCACCAGTGCCCACAGAGGTCCAGCCTCACCAGCACAGTCGGCAGCAGGGAACCAGAGAGCAGACAGGCACGCCGACATGGGCGGCGGGGCCTGGCCACAGTGTCAGGGCTGCACTGGTCACCCCATCCCCTGCTGCGGGGGCGGCCCACGCCCGTGTGCCTGCAGTGGTCCCACACCCACTCCCCAGGCCCCCAGCCAGCAGGGCCAGCCTAACTCATCACACATGTCACCTTGCTCAACCCTCACATCAGCACTGGGAGGCGGGCACACAGGGAAACTGAAGCTCCACGAGGTTCAAATCTTGCCCAGAGGCACAGCCCCTAAGTGTGAACCACGCCTGGGACTACTAGTCCAGCTCTTGGCCCAAGCAGAGCACCAGCTCCCCTCCCAGCTGCCTCCCCCTCAGCACTTCTCCCCCTCCGGCCCTGGGCACACCCATCCCTGCCATCTGCTGCTCCTCTTCCCAGGGGTCCAGACCCCCAGGATGGGCAGACTGGGCTCCTGCTCACCCCACCTGGCGAGCACACACACAGGAGAGGCTTCTGGCCACCTGGCTTGGCAGGGAAGTGCTGCCCACCCCAAGTGGCGGACGGTCCCAGAGCCAGCGCCCCTCTCACAGGGAGGGCCCAAGTGCCCGCCGGTGGGGGGCGAGGGTGCTGCCGTGCCCCCACCCGCAGGGAGGGCAGCTCGGGGAGCTGACGAGGCATTCTAGGACGCCCATCCTTCCCAGCCGGCCTCAGCAGCACCCCCACACAGGGAGCAAGCACCCCTCTCGGCAGAACCACCCTCCTCTGGGACCCAGCCTTCGTGAGCCTCGAGTCTGACCTTTGCTCACAGGGCTCTGTGCTGAGATTATCTTATCTCCGGGGGCGGGGTGGGGGGGACTGTGAGCGCTCCAAGGGCAGAGGCAGCGCCCACACCCCAGCGCCCTGGCCCACCCCTCCCCAGGGCGCCGCTGAAGAAAGCCTCTGTTCTGGTCTCTAAGCGGGCAAGTCCTTGCTCACTTCCTGCTCCATAACTTCTAGTCCTGAAGCCTTTCCCAAAGCCAGAGCCCCCGAGGGCCCCGGGGCCGAGTGAAGGCCAGAGGGGGCAAAGGAACCACTTGGAGCCTGTGTCGGGCAGGCCAGGGCCTCCCCCTCAGCCTCCACTTGCTCCCCCCACCCAGGCCTGCCCGTCCGGCACCGGCGGGCAGGCCCACTTCAAACCCCTCTCCTGCTCCCTCCACCAGGACCCAAGGTACCCCTGCAGCAAGCACTTGTGGCGGCAACACCAGCGGGACCGAGACCGGCCAAGCGCTGGGGGAGGGATGGAGAGGCTGAGAAAGGAAGGGGCCAGGTTCTCGTCTGAAGGACGGGAGAGCCTCCCACTGCCGCTGCTCCTGGCCTCAGGCAGTCCAGTCTCCCGCTGTCCCCCTCCCCAGCCGGAACCCCTCCTCCACCCCCAAGGCTCCCCTCACAGCCCTCAGGAGGGGCCCCCTTCATCTCCCAGCGCCCCGTCCACTCCATCTCCCTCCGGACAGAGGAAAACCTGTGCAAGGAGCAGCCAGCCCGCCTGCAGCGCCAGCCTCCCCACTCAGCCCGGGAACGCTCACCCGGACCCACCTGAGGATGTGCGCACGGCGGAGGGTCTGCTGCCGGCTCCCCTCTGCGCCCCCCGCGAGTGCCCTCGGCAGGCGACCCTGCCCCCCGCTCCGGGCCTCGGTTTCCCCGGGGGAGCCCAAGCGGCACACCTGCCTACGCCAAGCCCGGGGGCCGGGCTCGGGCTCTCGGAAGCGGAACCCGCGCTACTGCGGCCACGCCGGAGGGGCCGGGGAGGGTAGCAGGGGCCTAGGCCAGGGGTCAGAGGTTATGAGTCAGTGGCTCCGCTACCTCAGATCCCGGGGGCCGCTGCCCACGTCGGCGTCTCCGTCCTTGTCCTTCTCTGGGGCCGGGCCCGGCGCGTCCCCCCCGGCGCCCACGTCCCGCACCTCTTCTTCCGCCGCCGCGGGGCCACCGCCGCCGCCCTGGTTCGAGGGCCGCGACCCAGTCCTCCGGCGCCGGGAGCCACCCGCGCCGCCGCGGTCGCCCATGGTTCACCCCGCACACTGCCGCCAAGTCGTGTCCTGCAGGGCTCTCAGCGCCCGAGGCCCCGGGCCCCGCCTCCGGACCCACGGCCAACCGCCGCCGCCGCCCCCTGCCGGCCGCCGTAGCCCGCGCGCCGTCGGGCCCGCCCACGGACCGCCGCCCTGGCGCTCGGCGAGCCGCTCGCTGCGAGCCCATTCGTGGTGCGCGAGCGCGCGGGGCACTCTGGGAGCCGTGGTCGCCCGGCGCGGGGCCACCTGGGAGTCGCGGCCGCCCGGCGCCGGCTGGAAGGCCGCGGCGGCGGGTGGCGGGCGGCACCTCCACCGTCCCGGCGTCGGCGTCTCGGTGGACACGCCGGCTTTGGGGCAGCTGTGCGCCTCCGCTGGCCGCTGATCTGCCCCACGGCTTCTCCATAACCTTAGGCGCCGAGTGTGGGGTGGAGGTTGGTTATGAAGCGCGTCATGCGTCACAGCCCGGATTCCTGCCCGCGGGGACTCGCCGCGCCCACCACCCAGCGCGCAGTCGCGGAGCACGGCTGTAGTGACCACCAGATCGGACGCCCGCCCCGCCGCGGGTAGGGTGCAGGCGTCCGGTGTGGCCAGGCACCTTCACACCCCCTCCAACCGGTCTCCCGCCCACTCCGCAAACCTGCGGGCCCTCCCCGTGTCCCACTCGGGCTGGTATAGCCAGGGCGTGGGGAGCCTGGGGGGCCGGATCACAGGGACCCAGAGGCTTGTGTCATGGCACAGTTTGTGCAGTCTCCCCCGCCGTTAGGTGAAACAACCAACCCACGAACACAAAAATGCAGCACGCAGGTGGGCGAGTCGGCGTCCCACCTCGGCTTGCTCCGCATCCTGCACGGGGCATGGAATGTAAGCGGCGTGGATCCAGGGTCCACGAGGTCCAGGGGCTTACTGGAGGCTCAGGCCTGGTTTACCCAAGAAACCTGTAGCAGCAGAGCCCACTAGCCATGATGAGAAGAGCACTTCTCGGGAAGCAAATAACCCCGGAGGCTCAGCCTGAGGTCAGCCTCTCCCATAGGTCTGGCTCGCCCCTGTACCACCACCTCTATGATGACGCCCAGGCCCCCTGGTGACACAGTCTTGCTGCCACCGGGCCTTCTGGAGCTGATGTCAGCCTGGCATCCCTACCTGGCAGGCTGGGGCTACCTGGCAGGTTTCTTCGAGTAGCCTGTGTGGAGACCACCCTGACGGGAGGAAGAGAAGCCTTCGCGTGCCCACGTGGCCCAGCCTCAATGGGTCAGGATCAGCCCTGTCTCCTATCCAGTCTCCAAGAACGTTCGTCTGTTTGTCAGCTGACCCAGGACAGGCAGAGTGATCCCAAGGGAGGGAAGACAAAGGAGAGGGTCCTCTTGGTAGGTCGAAGAGTAAGGGTGAGCCCTGGGAGCTTTGCCACTCCCTTCCCGCTGCATTTCCCAGGCTTCGAAGAGCGAAGACCTGCACTGGCGCCCATGGGTCCCCGCGCGCCTTCTGGCCTTTCCCTTCCCCAATACAGAGCGGAAAAAACTAGAATGATGGCCGGGGCTGGCATGCGGATTGGAGAAAAAAATCGACGGCTCAGGCTACCAGTAGGCTCGTGGAGGCTGAGCGCAGTAGGCAATGAGAAGTGCAGGGTCGTGTTGGAGATGAATGGCAGTGTCCGCGGCCTGCTGGTGAATGACGCCGGAGTGGAGTGTCCAGAATGTACCGGGGACGGAGGTCAGGGGGAAGCCAAGGTTCCCGCACTGGAGTGGAGAGCCAAGACAGCAGGCCCGCGAGAGCCAATGGGGAGGTACGGACTGTGAGCGCACCAATAAGGCAGAACCTCGGCACCTGCGGGGGGATTGGGAGGCGGGACCATGTAAGCCCCACCCTAAGCTGCAGGCCCACATGGTCTGTCCTGCAGCAGGTCAGGCTCCCCTGCTGTCCACCGGATGGAGTCTGTGTGCACCCACCCCCTGCGACGATGGGAACAGCTGTGCTGCCCGTGGGCTGATCTGTTTGACCACATGGCTCCAGGACTTTGGGCCTCTCAGCTCCTGCCTGCCTATCTGGGTGTCAGGGGACATTGCTGGGGGAGGGGGTCCCTGTCCCTGGGCTGTCCCCACCTGTTACAGCCCCACCCCTCACCTCAACTTGACTCATGCTCTCGAGAGCCAGAGGGCTGTGGGTGGCTGCGGAAGCCTCTCTGGCCCTAGGCACCTCCTCTCCAGGACCATGGAGGCCTCTCCTCAGACCGCGGAGAACTATCCCCCAAGTCTGAGGGTCAGGACGTGGGCAGAGGGCTGCAGGAAGGGATCAGACCTCGAACCCTTTTCCATCCCCATTTTCTCCACTGGCCTCCAGAGGCCTTGCTGGTGGCTGTCAGTTCTGTGGGAACAGCAGGAACCCCTACCAGGGTCATGGGGGCACCTCGGGGCCACATCACGGCAGGCCCTACTGGGCCCGCTCTGGCCATTCTGGAACCGCCCTGAGCTGGGCCTGACTGCGTGCCGGGTCCCCAGCTCTTCCAATTCCTGGCACAGAGTAGATTCACCTGCCTCAGGAGAAGTGCCCAGTGCTTTGCCTTGGGAAGAGGAATGCTCCTGGGGCTTGAAGCCCCCTCCTACCACCACCCCGTGGTAGACAACTCTCTTGCAAAAGGGAACACGGGTGCACCTCAGCGAAAGGCAGCGACGGCCCCCAGGGCTGTGTGAGCAGGCTGCCACTCCCAGCGCTGGGACTGTGCCTCCTGCACTCTAGGGTACAGCAGCGCAGGAACGACGCCCCCCAGGTGTCCCCTGCAGAGCAGGCCCAGCCCTGGATGTATCAGCCCAACACTCCAAGTTCTATCAAGAGTGGCGTTTATTCTCCTTTTGGAGGTGCGGTGCTCCGGGGAGCTGGTGCTATTGTGCTTAGGAAGGAGGTCTGTCCGTCCGTCCGTCTGTCCGGCCGGCCCGGCCCCAAACGGGGGCGGAAGAGGGGCGCGGCCCGAGTAAAAATCCCGGCCTGTTCCGGGTGGGAGTATGTACAAGGCGGCGGGGCGCAGGCGGAGGTGGGGGCAGGGCGGGCCGGCGGCCGCAGCCCCCACCCGAGGGCCCCCGCATCTCGGGCCCTACTTGTAGAATCAGTACAAAATAGGTGCTACCTAAACGTTCCTTCTACCTGAATTCGCTAAGTCGGTTATTGTGCTGCTTAGTTATGGGGGCAGGAGGGGGCCCATGGCTTTCCACGGCGGCGCGGTATGGGGAGAAGCAGGAGGCCCTGGCCGGCCCACGGCCCTCCGGCCTTCCCCTTAGGTAGGTAGACAGGCGTGGGAGGGGAGGGGAGGGGGAGGGTGCCTGTGTGTGTGTGTGTGTGTGTGTGCATGCGGGTGTGCCCGACACAGGAGGGCAGGTCCCGGCTTGGGAGCTGTGTGGGTACCGAGCTGGGATGTAGGGGTCTGGAATGTGGGCCCTGCTCTGCTCGGCCCTCGGGTCCACCCGTGCGGATGCAGCTGGGCAGCAGCGGGGCTTGGTGCCCACGGGGATGGGGCTGACCAAGTCATAAGCTCCAGCGTGCACCTTTCCATTTGTCCTGGGGCCCTGGCCCAACAGGGCAGAGCTGGTAGCCAGAGCATGGAAGTACTGGGGTGGGTATGGGCGGCCTTGGTGGCGCTGGGCTCTGGGGCTCTGGGTGTTTGCCACCGAACTGAGAACGCCAGGCCCAGCACTGTCCCCGGTGTGGAGAGGGTGGAGCACGGGTTTGGGTCTAGGGCTCCGGCCTCTGTCTGCATCTGCCACTCTCCCTGGTGCACCCAAGAGCACTGTGCCCCCATCAGAATATGCACGCCCCCCCGCAGGTTGCCGCGGCCCTGGCAGGCTCAGTAGTGGGCCTGGCACATAGTAGGTACCCAATGAACGGTCAATGGGTGATGGACAACTGAAGGAGGGGTCTAGGGGGCAACCATCCCCCACCCCCCGCCCCTGGAACCATTACACCGCCGGGTTCTACCGTGGGGGGGGGGGCGGGGCGGGGCGGGAGTAGGAGGGGGAAGAAAGTCTGCGCGTCCGGCCCCGCGCAGCGTCCCTGATCTAGGGGCCTATGGGGTGTGGGTAGGGCAGGGGGATACCTGATTCTCAGTAACTCTAGAGGCGGCGGCAGCTTCGCATGCAGTGCGCATTATTGCTCTATAGTCAGCTTCGGACTAACTAAGAGGGGGAGGGAACGGGCAGCCCCGGGAAGGGACAGGAGGAAGGTTGGGGCTGCATGCAGTGACGTCACAAAGGCGGCGGCCAATGGGGCGGGCCCTTGGGGCGGAGTCGCCGCCGAGGCTTTGGCATAGACGGGCGAAAGTTGGCAACAGAGTGGGGAGGAGCTCGAGGGAGGGGCCAGCCTCTGAGAGGCGGGGCCTGAGGCTCCCAGGAGGTGGGGCCCAGGTGGTGGCGGGGTGCAGGGGCGGGGAAAATGATCCTGGACATCCCAAGCCCCGGGCGTCGGTGGGAAGGATGGGGCGTCAGCGCCCCTTCCCTGACCCGAGTGCAATCTGTTCATAAATAAAACGTACAAGTACAGAAAGAAAGAAACCCGACGCATCCGCAGCCCCCCCAGGGGGCTTTACCCGCGAAGCGAACACAGAGAGGTGTGTAGAGGGCCGTGCCCGGGCCTGCCTGCCGGGCCCCAGGAATCCGTCCTCCAACACGGAATGCCCGGGTACGAGGGAGGGAGCCCCGGGGCTGGGCGGGAGCGGGGGGTCGGAGGAGGTCGGATAAGTCCATGCGATTCGATATGCGTCATTATATTCGTTATGGAGGACAGAGCCCGGGAAGCTGGGCTGGAAGAATTCGATTTGGCAGAGGATGCGAGGCGAGGGTAGGAGAGCGGCTCGGACTGAGGCCCCAGAAGGAATCCGAGGGAAAAGGGTGCCGCTGTCCTCCTCCCTCCCCGTCCCCAGCGCGTCTAACACTCCGGGGCTCAGCGAAGACTGAGGAGTAGGGATGCCTCTGCAGGCCGCGCCCCTGCTCCTTCCGGGCCTGTTGCTGGGGAGGGACCGGCTCCCTGGACGTCTAGGCTGCAGGCCCGGCCCTGGAAGGCGTGGGACGGGGTGGGGAAGACCTGAGTCTCTGCGACAAGATCCAGGGGCGCAGAGGAGGGAGAAGGGGGCGCTCCCTACCTCACCCCACCCCCGTCTTCAGAAACCTAACTCGGAGATGAGGTTCGGTTCCGGGTCTCCTCGACCCTATTGCTGGGAAAAAGCCTGGGGCACCCTGAAGGGGAAGGGAGGGAGCTCGGGGTGGGTCTCCCCTCGGGACCCTATTGCTTGAAGGGGCCGGAGAGGCCCCTGTCGGGCGGGGCGGGGCCCCTCCCCCTATTGCTGTGAGGAGGGGCCCACCCTCCCGCCCCTCCACCCGAGCGCCGGCGGAAACTTCCCTGGGGGCCCATATTGCTGAGAGCCGACCCAGCTGACTGAGGCGCCGCCCTAAGCCTGCACTGGGCTCAGCTGCGGCGCGGGGGCCGCGGGGCCACTGCCGCCGGCGCCGCCCTTGAAGCAGGCCGACTCGTAGTGCTTGTTGAGATAGGACTTGAGCGCGAAGCTCTTCTTGCAGCGCTTGCACTGGAAGTGCTTGAAGGCTGAGTGCGTCTGCATGTGCGCGCGCAGGTTGGAGCGGTCAGCGAAGGCCTTGCCGCAGTGCGCGCAGCCGAAGGGCTTCTCGCCAGTGTGGGAGCGCATGTGGCCCTGCAGCAGCCAGGGCCTGGAGAAGGCCTTGCCGCACACGCCGCACTTGTGGCGCAGGTCGTGCGTGAGCAGGTGCATGGCCATGGCCGGCATGGACACGTACACCTTGCCGCACGTCGGGCAGCGCCGCGCCAGCTGACTGTCCAGGCTGCGGTGCGTCTGCTTGTGGCGGCTCAGGTTCGACGACGTGGCGTACGTTTTCCCGCACTCGCCGCAGGCGTGCCGGCCCCCTGCGCCGCTGGCCCCGGGCCCCGCGCGGGCCTCGGTGCCCACCCCTGCGAGTGTGCTAGCCCGGCCGCTGGACCCCACGGCGCGCGCACCTGCCACAGCCCCGCCTCCACCGTCGCCATCGGAGGCCGTGGAGGGGGCGGCGGCGGCGTTGGCATTGGTGGCCTTGCGGCGAGAGCGCCCGTCGGTGATGAAGAAGGCGTCAGCCGCGTAGCCCTCGCTGACGGCCGCGTCACCGTTGATGTAGCCGCCCGCCGCCGTGGCCAGCTCCGGGCGCGGGGTGGGCGGCGGCGCCGAGCCCACGGCTGCCGGGCCCAACTCCCCCCGCACCGCCGCAGCGTACATGGGCTCCGGGGACGGCCCTTTAAGCAAGGCCGCCTCGGTGTCGCCATCGTAGACGGAGGCAGGACCCGCGTAGTCGTTGAGGTATCCTGAGGTCCGAGCGGACAGACAGGCAGACAGCGGGAAGGGAACCAGGCGGCGGGCGAGACACACACAGGCGGGCGGCGGGAGACACCGGGGTCCAGAAAGAAGGGAGCGGGAGGAGGACAAAGGGGAAGGGGCCGAGGGGCCGCGGGGCAGGAGGATGAAGGTGGCAGGGAGGGGAAGAGAGGAGAGGAGAGATGAGACTCGGTCCAGCGGGCTCCGCCCCCGCCTCCCGCCGGCCCCACCCTCGCAGGGGGAGGAAGAGGCGCGCGTCTGCGGTGCGGCTGCCCCCCTTCAGCAGAGCCTCAAGGTCAGGGGGGAGGGGCGGCGCTTCCCTCGCCCTCCTTCCCCTTCCCCTCCCCCTCGGGTTCTCCCCACTTCAGCAGTTTTCTCCGATTATGCAACACACTGCAGACCGCAGCGCACAAAGCCAGGGGCTGCTGCCCAGGGACCCACCACTAGCGCCTCTCAGGGCTCCCACCGGCTCTCCCCCTGGGTCCCCGCCCCCAGCCTCGATGCTGCCCCTCTCTGGTCCTCTAGGTCCCACAAGGAGCCCTGGAGACGCGTTCCTCCCGCAGGCCCTGGACCCCTCCTTGGCCCCAGCCTCTCATCTCCCTCACTGGACTTGACCCCTTCTGGCTCCAGACCTGTCTCTCTCCTTCCATTCTGCTGCTCCCTGCACTTCCTTGGGTCACTCTGCACCCTTGGGTCCCACCTTGTTCCACATTGCCCTTTCTCCCAGGCCCTAACCCCTGTGGGGGCCTTCCCGAGACAGGCCAGGCCACCAGGGCGAGTGCCAGGGCATCCACCAAGGGACACCTGCACAGCGACAAGACGCAGGCCAGCAGCATCGCTCATGCTGGTAACTGCAGTTGTTCTCAAGGCACAAGGTGGGTCTCACAGCCTCAGTCACAAAACGCACACTCAACACGGGGCAGACTCTGGCCTCTTCAGGGCCACATGCAGCGACCACCAACCCTGGAGACCCCTCCCAGGGTGGGCCGCACGCTGGCCCAGGAACACCTGCAGCCACCCGGACACACTCTCAGCCAGGGTTAGCAGTCACATGGGTGCACAGTGGCCTCAGTCACATGGCCCCATGTAGTGGCACACAGGCAGGCACACACTCATACAGGGTCACACACAAGTGCAGTCACATGGCCACACGCAGTCACATGGGCGCACACAGGCACACACACAGGCTCCTGCCGCAGGTCACACTGGTTCTGCCACCCTATGTTGCTGGCACTCCCGGCACCCTTGCCTGCATGCTAACAGTTGTCCTTGAACTTGGGTACCCGCACACAAAGAGCTTCCCCCTGCCTCCAGCACTCTGGACCTCCCCTGCCCACATCCTTCTTCCTGACCCTGGCTTCAGGGAGGATCCTGCCGCTGCCTCTGCTGGTGTCTTCAGCCTGACAGGTGGGCGGCCCCCACCGGACCCCATGCCTGCTCCCTGGAGCTCACACCTTCCCCTGCTGGCCCTGGCAAGCAGTCTCGGGAAGAGAAGAGGGTGCCGAGACAGGCCCCGGTTTCTGGGTGTGGGTCTGCATGCAGCAGGAGGCCCTGTCACATCAGCCGGGGTCCCTGCTGCAGGGGTCACAGTTTGGGTCAGTGTGGGCCTGCAGGCACCTCCGGTTCTGCCCCTCTCTCCAGTGCTGATACTTTCGCTGCCCAGCCAGTTCTGGTCTGACTCTGCTTTCGCCTCTCCCCACCCCCATCTTCGTCCACTCCACAGTCTGGTTTCAGCCACCGCCTCCTGCTGGTCCGCTTCCCCAGGGTCTGTTGCCTGGGGCCCCTGCCCCCTCCACCCAACACTCCTTCCAGCTTGCCCAGGGCCCCACGCCGCCCCCAGCCTCAGCCCGGCTCGCACCTTTCTCGTGCAGTCGCACGCCGAGGTCGCTGCGGGCGCGCCCGTAGGAGCTCTCGAGGTCTGCCGAGGAGAACGTGTCAAGTTTGACCTTCTTGACCAGGAAGGATCTGGGCATGATTCCTGCGGGGCTCCGGCGCTGCGGGCCTGCGGAGCCGGGGCGCGGGGGGGGCTGCAGCCGCGGGGAGGCCCCGTCACCATCCGAGGAGCGGCGGGAGGTAGCACGGGTCCCCACTCCGGCCTTTGGATGCTGCCGCAGGAGTGCCTTCCTCTCCGTCTGCTTGCGCTTCCTCCTCTGCTCCTTCCTTCCTCCCTCTTCTCCACTCTTGTCCTTTCGCCTCTTGTCTCTTCTCTTCCTTCCTTCCTTTCCTCCTTCCTTCCTTCCTTCCTTCCTTTCTTCCTTCCTTCCTTCCTTCCCTCCTCTGGTCCCGGCTTCCCAGCCCGCAGTGCCGCCCCTGGACAGGCGGGGGAGGAGGCTGGGGGGGCGGGAGGGGGGAGCGGCTCCGTCCCGGGCCCAGTGGCTGCGGGTGGGTGCAGGGCTGGCCCGGCTCCGCGGCCCCCTTCCCCTCCCCCCCGCCGCCGCGGCGGAGCCTCAGTCAGCGACCCCCCATGTCCCCGGGGGTGGCGGCGCCGGGCCCGGCGAACACGGCCGCGGCGGCAGCGGCGGCAGCTTCAGCACCGCGGCCAGCGCCGGCCGGGCCAGCACCTCGGCCAGCGACCGGGCGCGCTCTGCCGGCGCGGGCGGCGAGGGGCGGACCGCGGGGGCTCTGCCGCCGGGCGGGGGGTCCTCGGCGGGGGTCTCAGGGAGGCTCGCTTTATTGTTCTGCAGCCTGAGCGAGCGGCGGCGGCGGCGGCGGCGGCGGGCGGGGGGCGGGGGTCCTCGGGGGGAGGGGTGCGCGGGGAGGGCGGGCCCAGGGAGAGAGGGAGGGAGAGACGGGGGGCTCCGGGGGCGGGGCTCGGCGCTCGGACAGCTCCGGGGCCCGGCCTCCTGCGCCCGCGGCCGCCTCTGCCTACGGCCCGGCCCAGCCTCCGGCTTTTAAAGCCCCGGAGCTGCGGGAGGGGGCGGGCGGTGGGGCGGCGGAAATGGCTGCGCTGGGCCGGGCCCGGCGGGGGTCTCCTGGGAAGGGTCCTGGGGATGCCGCGGCCCCCGCATTTGGTGGTTCCCCCGCGCAGCTCCGGGAACGGCAGCCCGCCACCGGTGGCATTGTCGGGGGTTGGGGGAGAGGTGGCAACCGGCCGGGGACCCACGAGCCCCGGACTTGGGATCTTTCGGGAAGGAACGCAGGGCGACCTCAGCTGGTCCCGCCCGCCTGTCCACTTTCGGGGCGAAGGCCAGGGACGCGCAGGGACCCGCAGGGGCGGGCGGGGCGGGCGGGGGCGCAGTGAGCAGGCTCCGCGCGCGCCCTGTGCCGCAGTGTCTCCCTGCCCCTCGGTCACCCGGGCTGACCCCGTGCCCGCGGGCGAGGCTGCTCCCGCCCGCCTCTCCCAAGGGGCAGATGCCAAGCGCGGCAGCGACCCGGCAAGCGGGGCGCGGAGCGGAACAGGGGCTGCCATGCCCCTGCTCCAGAAATTCGGCTGTTTTGGTGGCATTCCGCCCTTCCGCGCGGCTGCAGCCCCCACCCCCACCCCGCGGCCTGGTAACCGGCAGGATAACCCTGCCCGCGGCCGCCCACCCCGAGATTGCAGCCCCCATGACGTCAGGCCCTGCAGCCAATGGCTGGGCGCGAGGGTGCGGGGCTGGGGGGGCCGTTTCCGAGCTGCACAATGGCAGCACGCGGGGACATATGTCCCTTATTAGGGCTCGGAGCCGCCATTGTCCCTTCTCCCGCCCCCGCCGGCCGGCTCGAGTCTCCGCCGTCGGGGTGCGCCGTCCTGCGGCCTGCGGTCGCCGGGCGCCAAGGTCGCAGAGGTGGCTCCGGGCGCCGCCGAGCCGGGAGCTCGGGCAAGGCCGGGGTGCGCGCGCACCCGTCGCTGCACACGGTGACCTTGTGCGGGGCCCGCGAACACCGGCCGGGGGCGCGCGGCGGCCGGCCACATCGGGGGCGCGCGTGTGGGGGCGTTCGGAGATTGCTGAGCTCAGCGCCCGGGTGCAGCCTGCACTGCGCACGGCTGCCCCCCCGCACCTCCACCCAAGAGTCGTGAGAGGGTGGGTGCGAGCCAGCCCGGCGCGGGGACACGGCGGAGCCCACTGGCCTGCTTTGTGGCCAGCGGCCCCGGCCGTGGCAGCGGCGGAATATTCATCTTGCGTGGCAGTCGCTCCCGAGGGGCGGGGTGGAGCGCAGCCGCCCCCTTATCGCAGAGCCGCAGCCGGCGAGGTCCGGAGTGGGGGCGGGTACTGGGATCCTCATCCATCGAGCCACTGGTCCTTGTTCCCTCCCAGGGGGGCTCCGCCGAGGCGCAGCCGGAGGCTCGGGGCCAATTAGCATTTTGATTGCGGGACTGGGGGCCCATCTGGACCGAGGCCTAATTACCGGACGAACCCTCCAGGTGCTGGCGGCACGTGCCAGGCTCAGCCCCTCACCTCGCGCTCCCTTCCTCCCCCCAAACAATCTGCCCCATTGCTGCTCCCCGACCACATCTCCGTCCCCTCCGTTAGTTCCCGTCACCCTGTCGCTCAGGCCCTGACCTTTGTCCCTCGTCTTCACCTCTTTCCTCCATCGCCCTTCACTGTTCCCTAGTTGTCCGGACCCGCTCACTGTCCATGTCCCTGCCTCTCTGTCAATTTCCCCAGCCCCTTGGCCCCCAGTCCTCTCGAAAGAGCCCTGACACATGTGCCCCGCCGCCCCGTGTTCCCGAGGGGACCATTCGGATGGCCCTTGCTCTTTCTCCTTGGTAGAGCTCACAACCCCTTGGGGCCCACGGCAGGGAGGGGCAGCTGGGCCCAGGCTTTGGCCATCGGTCGGAAGCCTCCTGGGCGCGCAGCGCACATGTGCCCGGCTCAATTACTTGGCCTCCTCGCCTTGACACTCCTCCCCATCCTGAGGTCCTTGTGCCCCGGTCCTGGGGTCCAGCTAGGAGAGGTTGAGAAAGGACAGTTGGTGACTCTCATGCCTATGGCAAGTTTCAGCCCTCCTCCCCTGGGGCCATCCTGCATCTCTCTTTCTGAGAGATGGAGATGTGTGAGGGGCTTCATTGCAGAAGAGGAGACTGGGGTCCCCAGGCAACTCCACTGTGCCCCTCAGCAGAACCAGTTCTTGAGCCTTGGGGACCCAAGCATGGCCGGGCCCAGCCCCTCTTCCACGTGGGACTGGAGGGATGTCCGTTCAATGCCCCACTGCCTCCCTCTGCTTCTGGGTGTGCCACCCCCAGTCCTGAACAGGGCCCCTGTCACTGAAAGGCTAGGCTTTAAGGCAGACTCCAAGTGTTGTGCCCCCAGCACCTGCCCCAGCAGGACCAGGAGGCCTGTATGTGCCCACCATGGGCCCTGTCGTCACCTTCCAACCCCTCCCCCCCAGCCCTAGGGGGCCCCAGCCCAGCCCAGGCCAGCCTAGAGGGCCCACTCCTGGACATCTCCCTCCCTGGCTGCCAGAACAGGACCTTGGCTCCCTGGCACCTCAACAGCCCCAGCCTTCTCTTCTACTGCAGAATGGGGGATGGGGTGTCTTTCCTTCCTGGAAGCATGTTGGTGCCCTGGGTGCACTGTTGTGGCCCCTGACCTGCTGCTGCTGGCTCAACCCCCATTTCCCACCCGTGAAATGGGACTCAGGGCCCTGCAGCCCCTCCCCACCTGCAGCTCAGGGTGAAAGAATTGCTGCAGCTCACCGTCAAGCCCAGGACAAGAAGCTAATCAGAATGAAGAGCGGCCCAGGTAGGTGACAGTTGGGATGGGGAAAGCAGGAGGAGAGGCAGTGGAAGGCTGCTGAGCCTCCAGAGTGTGGGGACAAGCGAACTGTGGAGTGTGTGGCTGGGAGCCCTTGGCCACAGAGGTGTGGGTGTTTGAGGAGTGTTCTGCAGTCTAGGGAAAGAACACCTGAGAGGATGAGAAGGAACAGCCCCTGGAGCTCACACAGAGTGGGGAACCTCGTAATCCACAGGTATCATGTTGGACACTTAGAAGGGTTTTCTCCACCAAGGGGAAAACCAACCCTAAACAAAACCCCACTGTGAGACCCCCCAACCAAGATTAGAAGCAAGGCCTGAAGGGATCACATGATTTCTTTCTTTTTAAAAAATTTTTAAAAACTTTATTTATTCATTTTTAGAGAGAGAGGAAGAAGTGAGGGAGAGAAACATCAATGTGTGGCTGCCTCTCATGTGCCCCCCACATGGGACCCAGCCTGCAACCCAGGCATGTGCCCCTACCAGGAATCAAACCGGCGACCATTTGGTTCACAGACTAGTGCTCAATCTACCGAGCCACACCAGCCAGGGCTAAAATAATTTTAAATATATATATATTTTTTTATTTTTAAAAGATTTTATTTATTTATATTTTAGAGAGGGGGAGGGAGAGAGGAAGAGAGGGAGAGAAACATCAATGTGTGGTTGCCTCTCGAGCGCCCCCCACTGGGGACCTGGCCCACAACCCAAGCATGTGCCCTAGGCCGGGAATTGAACAGGCGACTCTGATTCGAAGGCTGGCACTCAACCACTGAGCCCCACCAGCCAGGGCTGGGCTCACAGGATTTCCACTGAGCTGTGCTGCAGAGTCAACATCAGGGTCGTTCGCAGGAAGACACCACCCTCTGGACCACAACAATGTGCAGTTCACGTCTGGCCACCAGTGTGAGATCACCAGGCGCTCACAGAGCCCGGGAAACACTGCGCAAAATGAGGAGCGAAGTCAACAGTCAGAGCTGAGCCAGAATTGGCACAGGTGATAGAACTCGTAGACAAGGGCATCACCATGCTTGGGACTCCATCCCAGTTCTGGGGGCTGGAGGAAAGACTGAAAATGTCTTTTTTTTAAAAAATCCTCACCTGAGGATATGTTTATTGATTTTAGAGAGAGAGGAAGGGAGAGAGAAAGAGGGAGGGAAGGAGAGAGAGAGAGACATCGATGTGAGAGAGAAACATTGATAGGTTGCCTCTCCTACGCTCCCTGACCAGGGACGGAACCCACACCCTAGGTATGTGCCCTCACTGGGAACCCGACATGCAACCTTTTGGTGCATGGGACAATGCGCCAGCTGACTGAGCCACCCGGCCAGGGCAGGACTGAAGATGTTAGGAAGAGACATGGAAGGTATCAAAAAGACCCAAGCTGAATTTCTAGAAATGAAAATTGCAATGCCTGAATTTAAAAAATACACACAAGAAGGAATCAATACATTAGAGTCTGCAGATGAGTAGAATTGAAGACCTACAATAAAAATGACCCAAAGTAAAACCCAGTGGGGGAAGAACAGGACAGAGTCTCAGTGAGCTGTGGCACAGGCTCAAGGGGCCTGAGACACATGCAGTGGAGTCCAGAAAGGGAGGAGGGACTGGAAAAAGTACTGGTAGAAATGGTGGCCAAAATTTTTTCAGATTTAATGGAAATGATAAACTTACGGACCCAAGAAGGTCAACACCCCCCAACCACACATTATAGGAAGAAAACCACACGAGGCTACATTCTAATCAATGGTAAAGGGAAATATTAAAAGCAGCCAGTCAGAGGCCCTGGCCAGGTAGCTCAGCTGGTTCGGGTGTCATCCTGATGTGCCAAGGTTGCAGGTGTGACCCCCGGTCAGGGAGACTGAATGCAAGAGTCAGCCAATGAGCGCATGGGTCAGTGGAACAGCAAAACTGATGTCTCTCTCTCTCTCTCTCAAATCAGTAAATAAAGCGCCACTTACCTAGAACCCTACGCCCAGGGAAAATGTTTTTCAGAAACACAAGTGGCATGGACTTTCCAGACATGCAGAAGCTGTAAGAGCTCGCCACCTGGGGACCTGCACCACAGGAAATCCTAACGGAAGTGACCCTGACGAAAATCTAGGTCTCCAGAAATGAAAAGTACAGAAATTATAAGACAGTGGGTACATGTAAAGACTGTTTCTTGTTATTAAAAGGTTCTCAGCTGCCCTGGCTGGTGTGGCTCCGTGGATTGAGCGCTGGCCTGTGAACCAAAGGGTCACTGGTCTGGTTCCTGGTCAGGGCACATGCTTGGTTGTGGGCCAGCTCCCCAGTTGGGGGCATGAGGGAGGCAACTGATCGATGTTTCTCTCCCTGTCTTCCTCCCTCCCTTCCCCTCTAAAAATAAATAAAATCTTTAAAAACAAATAAAAAATACTCAACTGATTAAATAAACAATAACAAAGTCAGGTGTGGGCTGCCCCCTTCTCATCTTCCCCAAACCCTTTACTTTCCCATTAAGAACATTTTCTTTATTCAGTGACGAATCCTTAAACCTCTTCATTCAGAATCTCCCAAATGCTCTCTGCTTTCCATTCTCTTCCTCCTGGCTTTCTGTGAATGGGTTTAGTAACCAGCAGATAAACAAACAACATATGTGTGATTTATAACCACCGCAGGAGAAAATGCATACCCAGACAGCACAGAGGCCGGGAGAGGACGACGGAAGGACACCAGCGTGTGGCCGTCCAGGCACCAGACTGCGCTCAGGCAGCCCCCTTAGCCTTGTGTGCTCGATGGCAGTTTCTGCTTCTTTTTCATGGCCTTGACCCTTGTGAGGAGTACTGGTCCGTTCTGCAGAATGTGCTCAGTTGGGGTCTGTCTGATTAGCTGGCGATCGGCTGAGGCTCTGGGTGTGCAAAGGAGACCTCAGAGGCGAGATGGTCATTGCATCGCAGCAGAGGGTCCACCCACGTGACTCCCCACTGCTGACGCTGACCTCGGTCGCTCGGTGAAGGTGGTGTCTGCCAGGAGTTTCTTCTGTGAAATCACTGTTCTTCCTTTTCCATACTCTATTCCAGTGATTTTCAACCGGTGTGCTGAACCTCCCCTGGGGTCTCTCCTCCCCCGACCCCAACCCCTGTGCCCAGGCCAGAAGCCCTAGATTCACCCCAAGTTCTTCCCCTTTCTGCCTGCACCCTGCCTGCCAGCAGACCCAGCCTGCTACGGCCTCAAACCGCAGCTCACCCTTTCCACTCCCTCCAGGATCCTAGTGCACCTCTGCTCACAACTCTCCACTGGTTTTCACGAAGCCTCCTGCCTTCCCGTCCTCTCCTTTCAGACCAGGCCACCATCTCCCTGTAGCTTCTTCAGCACGTCCAGCTCAGTCTTGTGTCAGGCCCTCTGCCCAGGGCTCCACGGGACCCCCAGCCCCTTGTATGAGTCAATGTGGCATCCTCAGGGAGGCCTGGCCTCGCCCCTTACTAGAGGGACCCCTCCCCTTGGCAGTAGAGAGGTTCTTCGGTCTGTACGCTGTCCCCCCCCCAGCCCTAGATCAATCACCACCTTGAGGAGGGCAGGGACTTTGCGTGCCTGGATGAGACCGAGTCCCCAACCTGAAGCCTCGCACACCCCTCTGAGCAGCCTCCCAGAGTCAGATGAGCTGGCATGCTCTTCTCACCCCCGTCCAAAGCTGACAGGAAGCCTGGGCACTGTGAGTCTGGCCACAGGGCATCACCCAGCCAGCCTAGCCACATGGCCCACACCCCACACTCCTCACCTCCCCCACCACACAGTCCCTACACTTTCAGTGCCAGGCTCTGCCCACCCTCTTGAGCCCGTCCCTTGGTAAAAACTGGCCACTGCCACTCTTGGGCCCCATCTTCCGAGGGGCAGGAGTCCTGGGCCTGGGACGGCCAAATGCAGTTAGCCCCTGGACCCTGCCCCAGGTAGGGGTGCCAGTGGATGACAGCCTGGGGACTGCAAGTCCACCCTGAGCCATGGTTCTGGGCAGGGCCAGCTCTAGGGGCAGGTGACCTCAGCAGCTGCACAAAGCCCTAAGCTCATAAAGGCCTGTGGCTTAACGCTGTGGCGTCACATCATGGAAATTCTTCACTTTTTAACAAGGGGCTCCGCATTTTCACTCTGCATGGGGCCCTGCAGATTATGCAGCTGGTTCTGGTCCCAGGGGCACTCAGTTGACAGAGGGCACCGAGACCTGGTTCACCAGCAGGGCCACGAGGGACAGTGTGGCCAGGAAAACCAGGCACGCCTCCTGGGTCCCCATGGCTCACTGCCTTCTCTGCTGCCACAGGGGGCAGGAACACCCACTGGATAAGGGGACACGCACTGGGGTTCCAGCAGACACGAGGGTCTCCCCGCAGCCAGAGGTGAGCCCTGGCCTAGGGCTCTGCCACAGGGACTTCGGGGCTGTCTAGTCCAAGACACACCTCCAGACACAGGGCTTGGACCTGTGGCTGTTCCCAGTCCCACTGCTGAGTGGACCAGGAACAGGCCCCTGACCCAGACGGACCCGTCAGATTTGGACTCCGGGATTCTGCTGACTGGTCAGTGCTTGAGGCCGGGCAGGACTGGCTCGGTGGTGCTGCTGTCTGAGGGGGCATAGCAGTTCACACCCCACCGCTCTCTGATGATGGGTCCCACCTCCTGGAATCCCGGTGCTCCTCAGCCTTGCTCCCACCACTGCCCCCACCGCTAAGCCCGGACTCCCTGACAGCAGCCTGGAGGCCCTGGGAAGGGGGTGCTAGGAGGAGACTCTGGAGAGAGCCTTCCCCACACCTGGAGAGGAGACCACTGGGACTAAACAGCAGCTTTACTGAGAGGAGGCCAGCGGTGGGGCGGGGCTGCAAGAGAAACTGCAGAGGAAGGGAGCGTGCAGTCCCACGATGAGGGAAGGCGTACAGGGCAGGCCAGGCCACAGCGTCACACGTCCAGGTTCAGGTCCGACTGGCAGCTCTTGTCGCAGGCTGCTGTCTTGCGCTGCACGATGCCAGGGCTGAAGGCGGCCCCCAGCGGCCAGTGGCGGACCACGTGCCGGTAGGACGTAGTCAGGCAGTCGAAGTAGTTAATGTTGAGCTTCCGGGCGATGTGACGGCCCAGGAATTCTATTTGCTGGGGGAGCGTGTGGCGGTCAGTTCTCACTGGGACAGAAGAGGCCCCACCACCGCCACGCCTCGCAAGGCGTCCCCTTCCCTCTCCAGACCGCACCGCCAGGCTTGCTGGTCAGCCCCAGCAGCGCCCGCTCCACCATTGGCTCCAGCACAAAGGCCAGGCCAGGACTGCCTGCGAAATGGCCCCGTCCTAAGACCTAAGCAGTGGTCAACGTCACACTGTGCCGAGGAAGAGAGGGAGGGCCTGTCTGGGCCCAGGACGGGCTAGGGCCGGACCCACCTCGTAGCGATCGGATAGCTGCACCAGCACCAGCGGCTCCAGCTTGTGGCCGCACAGAACCAGTTGGAAGAAGCACCTTCCGTAAGCTAGCGGAGGGCAGGTAGCTCAGCCTGGGGGGCGTGGGAGGGGGCGGAAACTTGGGGGAGGGGTGGGGTCCGCGGGCTCCAAGGGACTGCGCAGCTCTGGCTTGCCCGCCCCCTTCCCTCCCACGCACTCCCCGCGCCCGTCCCTGCGTGCGTCACCGTCAGAGCTGAGTGCCAGGCGCACGTAGAGCAAGTGCAAGGGGCCCTGAAACACAGTGTGGCCCTGGATGGAGAAGCTGTACATGCCGAGCTCATGGTTCAGCACCAGGCGGCGGCGCGGCAGTGAGGAGATCATGATCCACAGGCCCACGCCCACGCCGTACGCAGGGAAGACCCAGGTCTCCTGCTTCTGCACCTGTGGGCGCCGCGGGGAACATCTCAGCTGCTGTTCTGGCCCCCGGGGGTGGTGGGAGGAGGTGAGGGGAGGCGGGCCCTGGAGCTCAGACCTGGTTCACCAGGCCGAAGCTGACCAGGAAGAGGCAGACAACAAAGAGCAGCGTCCCCTTCCACAGAGTGTCCAGGTAGTACTCCAGCACGAAGACTGCGGCAGCGCGGCCGGACGCATGAGGACAGTCAGCCCCTGCTCTTCGCAGGAGTGGCAGCACCAGGGCTCCGCCTCAGACACCACGCACCTGCCGTCCCCGCCCGGCTCAGTCCCAGGCCCCACCCCTGCATCGTGGCCCCGCCCAGACGCGCGCACCGTTGGGCTGCAGCTCGGTGAAAGGGTAGAAGCTGTTGCTCTTGAGGCGCTTAGCCAGGTGGCGCTCGTTGCAAAAGAGTCCGAGGTTCCAGAGCTGGAAGCGTTTTCCGAGGGAAGTCCTGGAAAGGCCGCTGATCCAGCTCTTGGGGGCCTGGGCCTGGATCAGGCACAGGGCGTCAGCTGGGCGGGGCATCGGCACCACCCACTGCCCACAGTTGCACTTGTACCTGGAAGAAAGTTTCCAGGGCTGCGATCCAGGAAGGAGCCGGAGCTCGCAGGCAACTGGCAGGGGAGCAGAGCGACACCAGGTGGTGGCAGTCCAGACTGGGCGGCGGCTCGCGTTCTAGAAGCTTGAGGTAGTGGGTTCTAGAAGGGTCCATACTATTGATTACCCCTTCTCAGGAGGGTCCTCTGGCCAGGTCACTACAGTGGGCATTCACTTCCCTGCTGGTCCTGCCCCACCCATGGAAGGCCCCCTGTAGAGCCTGGTTAAAATCCTTAACTGAAGAATGGGGTGGTTGGACACCTCAGCCCTAAGGTGTACAGAAATCTGTAGACAGGTGCACCTGACAAAAACCCATGGCTGAGCAGGGCCCTCCCCCCTCCATCACTACCTCTGCCCAGGCCGGAGCCTCACACACAACCAGAGACATTTCACTGAGGTGTCCCCGAGGGCGGATGCACGTGCACTGAACCCAGGAATCCAGCCCAGCAGTGAGCCCTGGGGGTCACCCCCCCAAAACAGCACAGGCTCCAGGCCAACCCTAGCTCTAAGTGTCTCCCTCAGGTATGAGCCCTGTCCTCTCGCTCCAACCCCAAAGACCACACAGAGTTCTTAAAAATGTTTATTGTAACAAAATGTTCCAACATCCAAAACTGGGGAAGTGTATAGGGCCAGGCTGTCTAGCTGGGGGAGGGGGGGCTGGTAAGCAGCTGCTCCAGGCACCGCTGGACGTCCTCTGGGCCCTGGTAGGCTCGCTTCAGGCCCCGAGGGAGGCAGCGGCAGGACTCCAAGTTGAGGAACCGCAGGCCCGGGCAGCTGCTGATCACAGAGCTATGGGGCAGGGTAGGCCATGGGGGTGAGCCACCGGCCCCCAGGAGACCCAGGCCCCAGCAGGGCTGAGCCAGGCTAGGGAGCCCCCTCTACCCATGAGCCACAGCTGGTTCTGCCACCCTAGCCACCAAGGCCCAGTTCCAGTCCCCTTGGTGTCCCCTAGGCTGACCCCAAGCAGAGGCTTGGCCAGTATGTGTTCCCCTTTTGGACCCCTGGAACTGGCAAGTCAGGCAGAATGGGGAGCGTGCCACGCTGGCTCCAAGGGACCGGAGGAGGGGGTGCTGACCTGACCGTGCTTGGTGTAACCCGAGTGCCCCTGAGGTTGAGGGAGCACAGGGCTGGCTGTGAGCCCCCAGGGGCGCCTGAGAAGGCACCTAGGGCCTCCTCCAAGTCCTTCTCGCTGAAGCCCTGGCCACTCAAGTCCAGTTCCCGCAGAGTGTGGGCCCACTTCTGGGTCAACAGGGGGCTGCCCTCCTTGGCTAGAGTCAGCCGGTCTGACATGCCATACAGGCCCAGATAAAGCTGCTCCAGCTCTGGAGATGAGAGGAGTGGGGGTGAGCTGTGGGTGGGCCAGGGTCCTCACGTCACACCTGCCCTGCCACCACCCAGGGAGCACTGACCCCGACACGGCAGGTCACGCAGGCCAGCAGGTGTGATTCGGGCACAGCCTCGGAGATCCAGAAGGCGCAGATTAGGGGAGCCATGCAGCAGGCGTCCCAGAGCCTCGTCTCCCACAAAGTTGCAGGTGGGGCCAGCGAGGCAGAGCTCCTCGAGGCTGGGGAAGCCCGGGCCAGGAGTCGCCACTCGCCCAGAAGGTTTGGGCAGCCACACCAGATTCAGCAGCCGCAGCACCTGGGAGTAAGGCCCAGGCTGCAGGTTGGGAGAGGGGTGACAGGGGGGAGAGGCGGGGTGTCAGGTACCTGCAGCTGGGGGCAGGCTCTCTGCAGGGCCTCCACAGGCAGCTGAAGGGGAGTGTTGTTTCGGTTGATGCCCGTGCTCACCTCCAGGAGCTGGAGCTGGGGGCAACAGCTGCTCTGCAGAGGTGGGGGTGAAGCGGGTCGGTGGCCTGGCAGTCCTGGTTCAGCACCCGCTCTGCTCCTGCCTGTCACCAACCTACCAGCAGTGCACCCAAGATGGCTGTGGTCTGGGGGCTGCAGGTCAGCCACAGCTTGCGCATTCGGGGCCCCACCGCCTCCAAGAAGCTCACCACGGCCGTGGACTCCACCTGGGGACCCAGCACAGGGTTACCTGTCACCTTGGCTTGGGCTTCCTCGGGGCCCCTGGGAACGCAGGGCTCACCGTGGAATGCTGTATGTCCAGGCTGTGGAGCTGAGGGCAGGCCCCGGCTAGCACAGTCAGAGTGTTAGGAGTCACACCATGGCAGTCGGAAAGCTTGAGGAAGGTTAGCCGAGGACAGGACTCGCTTACAAGCTGTTGAAGACAAAGGTCCAGTGGAATTGGGGGAGGGCAGTCTGTGGTGACAAGGAAAGAAACCAGGGGCTGGTGCCACTCTATTGCCTCAGCTCTGACCTTTCTGTCCATGCCAGGCCCACCTGGGGCTCCTACTTCTAGCGTCTCCCTGATGGAGGAGACAACAAAAAAGGAGAACCAGGCAGGTATCCCCATAGGATAGGGTTGGGCCCTGTGGGGCCTGACCTAGTCCCTGGACATAATGGACAACCCCGGAACGTGACAGCTGACATGCAAAGGAAGCCGCAGGTACTCACCTTCAACACAGCATGTACCTGGGACTTCCAATGGATGAGGGTCAGCCTCTGGAGCTGCGAGAACCTGCAGAATAGCAGAAGCAATCCTGCAGTGTCCCCACGCTGTCTCTTCTTCTGGGTCCTCCTCACCCATCCATCACCTTGGTGCAAGAAGGGGCAGGGACTTTCCACATAACACAGGTGCAGTACGGGGATAAGGAAAAGAGGGGACGCCTCACCGATTGGGCATAAACCACTCCAGGGAAGCAAGGAGCTTCTTCTCAGCCTTGGCCCCCCCTTTGGTATGGCGGCCAGCCAGTGGCGGCGACAGGGTGACGGTGTGCCAGAGAGCAGGCTGGGAGGCGGCCTCGTGCCAGCGGCGGCACACGCGTGCAGCCCTGGAAGAAAAGCTCTGCTGAAGGGCACGGTCTTTTGTGGTAGATGCCACCCCACCGGACGCCGCAGCTCTTACAAAGCTGAGGACATTTCAGCTCAAAGTCGGGCGCCGGGGGCTCCAAATGGACTCGCGGAGAGACTGTGCTCTCTGGCACGCGTGTGTACGCGCTCACGCTCAGACGTCCCCGCCTCTGCCACCCGCTGGGTCGCAACAGGTCGGTCAGAGCCAGGCCGCTGCGCTCGATGCGCCCGGGGTACCTGCCGAGGAAGGGCATGGGCCCATCGGCCGCCACCAGCAACCCGAAAATCTGCAGCAGGATTTCCAAAGGAATGCGGTCGCCCCAGCCCGGGTCTGGCCCTTGCTCCGGCGCTGGTGCAGGAGCGGCAGCAGGTGCGGGGGCGGACTTGGGCCTGGCCTTGGCCGCCGTGGCTCGGCACCCAGGCAACCGCAGCCGCTGAGCGCGGCGGGCGGCGCGCCTGTGCGCGCGGGCGCGGGCGGGCCCCGCGCCGGGCAGCACCAGCAGCATGCTGTCCGACTGCAGCAGGTGGTACCCGGAGCCTCTCGGCGCCAGCCGATCCCACCACCAGTCCTCGGCCGAACGGGCCCGCACCCCTGCCGGCGGCGCGCCCCGGACTCGGCGCCGGGCCCGCCGCGCCACACGGGAATCCATAGCCAAGAGCCTCACCCTGTGGGGCGGAAGGGGCGGGGCTGGCCCCTTCCCAGCAGACTCAGCACCCGCTTCCGGGCACGGGACTTCCGGCGGTGGATTTTAAGTGTCCCGGCCTGTGAGTGAGAGTCCTTTCTGTGTTTCGACCACATCCCTCGGATTCGCTGGCTCTGGGCTGGAGCCACGATCCTGGGCCGGAGGCGGCGCCCTCGCCGCGTGGCCTGCCGGCCGGCCTCTAACCCGGGAAGCACTCGGGCGCTGCACCGGAGGTGCGGGGACTCCGGCGCCCTGGGCTGCTCTCCACCGCCCATCTGACGCTGCGAGGGTGGTTCTCGCCTCGGTTACACCCCTTCAGAGCCCCACCGGGCTCCCGCCTCCTGGATCTCGCCAAAGCTCCGGACTCCCAGGTGGGCGCAGGAAACACAGAGGCCCGCGTGGCGCCTGAGGGGTGCCCCTGTCACGGAGTCATTGTCCCCGTGTCTGTTTTGGGGTGAGGCTGGTGGTAGTCTACGCAGTTCAGACCCGAAGTCAGCTTCCCTATTACCATCCTTCTTTGGGGGCCGCCGTGGCAGTTTGGACCCAGCTTCTACTTTACCTTGTTGTGTCGCGGTCCTGACACTGGAGACAGGTACTACGTCGTGTATTTTGGCCCCTCCTCCCTACCCCGTCCTTCCCCAGTCTTGGTTGTCTGGCCTTCCCCTGACTCCTACCTCTCTTCCTTGTGCTTCCGCCTGCGCGTCTGTTTCCTTCAGTCTAGAAACGCTCTTCCGTTTCCAGAAGTGGAAGCACCTTCTTTGGACCTAGGTGGGAACCCAGCCCTGTCCTGAGGGTTCCAGCCTTGGCTGAATGGCAGCACCCCCGCTGGGCCGTCTGGTGTTGACCCACCTGTTGGTAGCCCTCTTCGGCATGGGCTCCTGGGCTGCCATTAACGGGATCTGGGTGGAGCTGCCCGTGGTGGTGAAAGACCTCCCTGAGGGTGAGTGAAAGTGCCGGGCAAAGGAGGGTGGGCCGCTGCAGCTTTGTCCCTTAGCCTCTGAGGTGGCCTCCTCCCTTCCCTGCAGGTTGGAGCCTCCCCTCCTACCTCTCTGTGCTCGTGGCACTGGGGAACCTGGGCCTGCTGGCAGTGACCCTGTGGAGACGGCTGGCCCCGGGCAAGGGCGAGCAGGCCCCCATCCAGGTGGTGCAGGTGTTGAGTGTGGTGGGCACCGCGCTGCTAGCACCTCTGTGGCAGCAGGTGGCACCAGTGGCAGGGCAGGACCACTCCGTGGCCTTCCTGACACTGACCTTGCTGCTGGCGCTGGCCTGCTGTGCCTCGAACGTCACTTTCCTGCCCTTCCTGAGCCACCTGCCACCACCCTTCCTGCAGTCCTTCTTTCTGGGTCAGGGCCTGAGTGCCCTGCTGCCCTGCGTGCTGGCCCTAGCACAGGGCGTGGGCCGCCTGGAGTGCCCACCAGCCCCCACCAACGGCACCCCTGGGCCTCCACACAGCTTCCCAGAGCGTTTTCCCGCCAGCACCTTCTTCTGGATACTTGCTGCCCTCCTGGTCACTTCGGCCACCGCCTTCCAGGGTCTCTTGCTGCTGTTGCCGTTACCACCGTCCTCACCCACAGAGGGCCCAGGGCCTGGCCTGCGGGTGGGACCCCCAGGAGTGGCGGAGGACGAGGAGGAGGCCTCACCACTGCAGGAGCCACCTTTCCAGGTGGCAGCCAGCACCCCTGGCCCAGACCCAGAGGCCCATCGGCTGCTCTCTGCCCGCAGCGCCTGCCTGCTGGGCATGCTGGCCATCACCAACGCACTGACCAATGGCGTGTTGCCTGCTGTGCAGAGCTTCTCCTGCCTGCCCTATGGGCGCCTGGCCTACCACCTGGCCGTGGTTCTGGGCAGTGCCGCCAACCCCCTCGCCTGCTTCCTGGCTATGGGCGTGCTGTGCAGGTGCACAGGGGCCTGAAGCCACTTGGGCTGGGACTTAGGGATGGGGACCCGGTCCCAGAACAGCCAACCCTGAGTTTCTGCTTTCCCTCGGCAGGTCTCTGGCAGGGTTGGGCAGTCTCTCTCTGCTGGGCATGCTCTTTGGGACCTACCTAATGGTGCTAGCAGTCCTGAGCCCCTGCCCACCCCTCATGGGCACTCCTGCAGGGATGGTGCTCGTGGTAAGTACACTGGGGACACTGAAGCAAGCAAGGTGGTGGAGGGAGTTTGCCATGGAGCCAGAGGCACCCCATGCTCAGCCTGCTGCTGTGTTTGCCCGCCAGGTGCTGTCGTGGGTGCTGTGTCTGGGGCTGTTCTCATACGTGAAGGTGGCTGCCAGCTCCCTGCTGCATGCGGGTGGCCAGCCGGCACTGCTGGCAGCTGGTGTGGCCATCCAGGTGGGCTCCCTGCTTGGTGCGGTCGCCATGTTCCCTCTCACCAGCATCTACCGCCTGTTCCGCAGTGGGAAAGACTGTGTGGATCTCTGTGGACCCTAAACCTGGGCAGGTGGGGACTTCACTCCACCCCACCTGTCTTCAGGCGGACTGGCCGCTGTCCAGGGAGGCCCTTCCTATGCAGGGGCACCAGCACACTCCACAGGGGGCCCTGGCACTTCTGGCCCAAGCCAGGTCCCCACTGGGGCCATGGATAGGCCTGGTGCTGGGCCCCCGTCTGGTGTTGGCGTTGCGCAGTAAAGCACGTTTATCCCAGGAGTCCCTTCTCTTGTGCAAATGGGGGTCCTGGGAACCTCAGCAACCCTCACCCCTACACTGTTCTTGTGGTTCCTGGGGTTATGCCCTCTGAACCCAGGCCTCCTGCCTGCCCCCCAGCCCTGACCATTGCTTCTCGGACCCACCCCCCACCCACCCCCTGAGAACTTCCCAGAGGGAGGGCAAAGGCCAGCTTCTGGGCCAAGGGCCCACACAGGCTTGGGCGGTCAGAGGCAGCATGGTGTCCACCCAGTGGCAGCCCATCCGGCACCTCCAGCTAAGTCCCCTCCGGGCCTGTGGTGGGCCCAGCCAGCCAGGCACAGTCGACAGGCAGGGCAGGCTATCCCCACTTTGTGACCTTGGCGTGGTCTGCTCCCCCGCTGCTCTCTGGGGATTGCGCCAGGACTTGGCTGCCGCCTCCAGGCACAGGAGGGGCTCGGTGAGTGGCACTTGGACTACAGAGTGAGGTTCCAGCCAGACTTGGGACCTTTCTTCTCAAGGGCGTTGACTCCTTCCCTGAACCACCAGCCTCCGGTTTCTGGCTTTTTCCACAATGAAACTCACGTAGACCGCAAACCCTTTATTCAGTTGCCTCCTTCCCGAGCAGCACATGCCACCCTGGGACAGGCGTCTGTGGGGAGCGGGATTGGGGTGGGGGGGTGCGTGTCTGTGCCAGCCACGACCTGCCCTGGACTGGGTGGCTTTCCAGTGCAGACAGGAATGCACCCAGGCTGGGCTGGAGGGGTGTGTGGGTGGGGACTGCAGTGGGGCAGGGCAGACGAGGCCCCAAAGAAGCGGGAATTGAGTGCCGCTGTCCCTGCCGCCCAGCTCCTTCCCGTGATTGGGTCCTTGACTCGGCCTGTGTGGGGGCCTTTTCCTCCCTGTCATTCCTCTTCAACCCTACCCCCCTTGGCAGGACCAACAGAACGGGTGGGAAGGACTCAAGGGAAAGGCCTGCACACCTTGACCACCGGAGCCTCTGGTCTGGGGCTCCAGCAGGCATCAGGTGGGGGTGGGCACCCAGGTGGCTCACACAGCTCGGCCCTGAGGAGAGGAGGCCACCAGCAGGGCTAGCCCCCTGGGGATGGGGATGGGGCCACCTGGCCTGGCTGCTTGATACGGGGGTGGGGGCTTAGGTGGTGAGTGAAGATACAGGGAGAAGGACAAGGTAGGGTGGGTGGCATGGCCCTGGGTGCACCCTCCCCACACCTCTCATCAGCATGCACCCCCCACACCACCAGTCACCCTGGGGCTGGAAGTGGGGGTTGGAGGAAACCACTGCCCTTTGAAGTCTGCAGTGCCTTCCTGTCGATGCCCCGTAGGAAACAAGACTCAGAACACCCGGGGGGAAGAAGACAGGCACAGTGAGTCCCGAGGCCTCCCGGCACGCCCTTCCCTCCTGTGGCTACCCAGGCAGGTGGCCAGGGAGGCAGGACGGCCCACCATGCCAGGCCCCCCAGAGCTGGGCCCTGCCTGCAGGGCCTGTTAGGGTACCCGAACCTCCAGCTGGCAGTAGGTGGCAGCTGCTCTGGGGCTCCCAGCTCTGCCCAGAGATCCTCTCGGTCTCTGGGCCAGGGCACTTGGAGACTGGAGGGAGTCCGTGGCCCAAGCAGGACCTAAGGCAGCACATTGTCCCCAGAGGGCAGGCCCAGGCAGCCTCTGATCCCAGGTCTGGCCAACTCAGCTGGGATTGAGCAGTGAGCACAGGGGCCGGGGTCTTGGTAAGGGACTGAGGTGGGGTCTTCACTTTACCAGGCCAGCGCTTCTCAGCCCAGAGCCTCCAACAGGTGTAGGTATTGATGTGCTTGGAGCTGTAATGGCCCCTGGGTGACAGAATGGT
Organism: Desmodus rotundus; assembly: GCF_022682495.2. NCBI lineage: Eukaryota > Metazoa > Chordata > Mammalia > Chiroptera > Phyllostomidae > Desmodus > Desmodus rotundus. The sequence continues at coordinate 407,786 of NC_071394.1, read as the reverse complement.
CTAGTCCCCTCATTTGCATCTGCTCAGAGCCCCACTACCTGACCTGGGGTCATGGGACAATGGTCCCTTAAAGGGGCTCCTTCCCTGCCACGGAATTCAAAGGGGCCTCCCAGTCTTCCTGAAATAGTAGAGTGGGGGCAGCGGGGTCCTTGGCCAGAGCAAGGGTACTGACCATCAGCGATTCCCTTATCTGCTGCCCTGGCCATGCACACTGGTCTCCGGGAGCCTGCTGCCCACTGCCCTGGGGTCACTTGGGCCTCTTGCAGCCCAGGCACTGACTTGGAGCATGTGGGTGCAGGGCTCTGCTCCATCTTCTCTTGCCTGGGGGACAGTATCTTCTCATGGTGACCCCCACATTACACTCCCTGTGACCCCCCCCTCCTATCCTGCACCTCCGGCTCCTAGCAGGATTAGTTCTTGATCTGCCCCACCTGCAAAGGAGAGTCTCCGGGGCCCCTGACCCCAGCCAGGCCAAGCACTACACAGGCAGGACCTTCCTCAGCGGCACCACCCCGAGCTGGCCCCAGTGTGGTCTCCAAGGGGTCCAGGGGAAGCACTGAGATTTGATGAGACAAGCTGTAGACCGACCTTGAGACTTCGATCTCTGTACTGGCAGTGGAGACCAAGGTCACTGAGGAAGCGGACAGAAGGGGTTCCTGGCAGGCCACCCCGTGGTAATCCCTGTGGAGAGTCATTCTGTGGACACCCCTGCTCAGAAGGCTGTGGCTGACAAGGGAGGAGTGCCAAGTCTAAAAGCCAGTCCCTGGAAAGGCCACCAGCAGCTGGTCACGCCCTCGACAGCCTTGGGTCAGACACCAGCGAGATGAGGATGGAGTCCCAGCATCTTCCAAGAGGGGCGTGATTAAGAGTTCTTTTGGCTGGGTTGACACTGACCAGCCGAAATCGGCTGGCTGAGGGAGGGCATCCCCTGCTGGCCTCCTGTCTACCCCAAGCGTGGTTTCCCAGAGCTCCACAGGGCCAGGGCTTTGTGCCGTGTCTGTGTGGCGGAAGTTTCTCTTTCGCCTCCCCGTGGAAGAGCCCAGTCACGCGGTGACGCTGTGCTGAACATTTCAAACCCTGCCCGACAGTTTCCCAGAGCGGCTGCAGAATCCCACCCATGCAGAGGGCTCCAGTTTCTCCCAGGGGGTCTTGGGGAGTGTGGGCTTTCCCAGAGGCTTGTCCTTTCCCCTGGGAAAGGTTGGGGGAACCGCATTAATCAGGCTTGTTCATAGGTGGTTAGCATAAGGGGTGCAGCCAGCAGAGGCGCTCATTTCAGAAGTCACAGGCTCCATGGCAAGTCCCTGGAGATCTGCCGGTTTCTCCACTAAACTCATGTAGTCTGTCTGTTGAGTCATCCTCCTGCTGTCCCAGGCCTGCCGTCTCTGCCAACAGGGGCACAGGTCGGCTGCCAAACAAATCGTGTTCTTCTGGTGTTAGCTCAGCCCACCCTGACTTCTCCAGTTTGAATCCAGCGCCTTCTCGGTCTGAGTTTTCAACCAGCCACACATGACTCCCCATGAAGCCCCACACAAATTGGTGGTCTCTCTCGCCTCCACTCCTGACCCAGTCGATCACCTCACTGATACTTTCTGTATACTCTTGGGTCTTAGATGTGATGCCTTAGGGTTATTTCATGTTGTATGGCATTGTCTTTTCAATGAAAGTTTCCGTAATTTTTAGTGAACGTAAAAATCATCCACCCATATTTATAAATCAGGTGTAACATTCATTGTCTTTCTCTTCCATGTAAAAAATGTCAGGTAGTGCCTTGACTGGTGTGGCTCAGTTGGTTGGAGTGGAGCATCGTCCTGCAAAGCGAATTGTTGCTGGTCTGATTCCCAGTCAGGGCACACCCCCAGGTTGTGGTTCAATCCTCCGGTCTGGGCGCATAAGTCAAGGCAATTAGTCAATGTTTCTCACTCTCTCCCCATCCCTTCCTCTCTCTCTAAAAGCAATGAAGAAAAAAAAAGTCCTTGGGTGAGGATAAAATAAATAAATTAAATTAAATAGGCCTGGCTGGTGGCTCAGTGGATTGAGCGCTGGCCTGCAAACCAAAGGGTTGCTGGTTCAATTCCCAGTCAGGGCACATGCGTTGGTTGTGGGCCAGGTCTCCAGTAGGGGGCGCATGAGAGGCAACCACACATTGATGATTCCCTCTCAAAACGTAAAATAAATTTTAAAACTTTAAAAATCCATCTGTAATCCATATCAATTTACTAGACTCTTTATAAACTGAAATGCAACCTTTTTTAAAAAACGTTTTATTTATTTTTAGAGGGGAAGGGAGGGAAAAAGAGAGAAACACCAATGTGTAATTGCCTGTTATGCATCCTAGGCATGTGCCCTGACTGGGAATCAAACGAGCAGCCCTTTGGTTTGCAGGCCGGTGCTCAATCCACTGAGCCACACCAGCCAGGGCTGAAATGTGACCTTTTTAAATGACAGCTGATTCTCACTGAATCATCTCCTGACCCTGCTAATCTGACCCTTACTGACAGTGTCCTTACTTTACCTGGCAATGTTGACATTTTTGTGGGTTCACTAGGAGTCTGTCATTCCTTTACCAAGGTTTACCCAGAAATTGGTGATGAACCCCAGGCCAGGGGACTGTCATACTGTTGGGGCTGCTTGTGACACAGGTGTAATGGGCCACTCTGATGGGACTTGGGCTGGCTTCTGGCATCAGTGCCCACAAAAACCTGCAGTTCTGTGGATTCTGGACCCTAAAGGTCTTCAGGAAGGTCACTTCCTACTGGGCCCAGGAACTTAGAAATTTGCCCAAATTATAGGAAGTATGTTTCTCACCTTGGGAAAACAAGAAATAGAATCTTTTGAAAGCCAGTCTGAGGTTCCTTATGAAAACTTCAGCAAAGCAATTTAAGGTGGTCCAGGTGGTCTGGGAGCACTTGGAGCCCAGTGCAGGCAGCGGCCACGCTGGCCGAGAACAGCTGCACTTGATGGCCCCCAGTGGTCCGTATTTGAAATCTCCTTTGCTGATCAAAGGGGAGCTCGGTTGGTGAGAGCGCCATCCGATACGCCGAGGCGGTAGGTTCGATCCTCTCCCCAGTCAGGGCACATACAAGAAATCAACCAATGAAGGCACACATAAGTGGAACAACAAATCAGTGTTTCCCTCTCTCTCTAAAATCAATAAATAAAAGGTTTAAAAACAATTAAAGGGGTAGAGAAGGCAGTGATAAAAATGTTAAACTTTGGAGTAAACAAAATATATCACTAATACTTCCAGTGGAAACCCCTGTGTTGTCTGTGTCCACCCTTCTGGATATCGCAGGTGGCTAACGGCAATGCACGCCCTTCCTTTTTATGGGCATGCAAATCAGTCTGGTCCAGTGGAGACACTGTTGTTTGCTTGCCTGTGGAAAAAGCATCTCCATCTTTTAAAAATTCATTTCAGCCTTCCTTCACTCCATATAAATCTGAGGTTTTGAACTTCTCTTTTGAACTTAGAACTACATTCCTGGTTCTCTTATTAGTTAATGGCTTAAATAAAATTTTGACACACTGCACTAGTTTTTGAGTTGCTGCTGGAACAAATTACCACAAACTTGGTGGCTTATAGTGACCAAAATTTATTCTACCACCATGCTGGAGGCCAGAGTCAGAAACCAAAGTGCCTGCCAGGCTGGCTCCTTCGGGAGGCTCCCGTAGGTGGGCATCTACTCCAGGCCCCTCCCCAGCCCCCCAGGCTGCCAGCAATTCCTGACTGGTCTCTCTTGTGGCCCATCACTCCCGCCTCTGTCTGTGTCTCCACAGGGACTTTTCCTGTGTCTCAGACCTCCTTCTTGTCCTTGTCCTTCAAAGGGCACCAGTCATTGAATTTAGGGCCCATCCTCATCCAGGATGATCTCATCTAGAGAACCTTAATTATGTCTGTAACAACCCTATTTCCATATAAAACCACAGGACAAATTCTGGAGCTTACTGCTGGGATATATCTTTGAGAATGGGACATGTCGCTCATTTTGTATCTATGTGAGAGTCATCCTTCTTAATACACACTTCCTCTTTTTTTCTTTAACAGCAGTTTTGGAGACTCAAGGGCTTGGGAACACGAGGATTCTGGGAAATTCTCAAGATGGGCTTGGGCAGGGGGACTGAGGTAGGGGGGAGGGCAGAAGTCAGGGGTTTGAGTGGAATGGGAGTGGTGGTCACTGGAGGGACTGTCTTCTGGCTGCCCCTGGGGCCCAGCAGCCCCATTTAGGGGAACTGACTCCACACAGCTCCATCAGGGGTGGGGTTCCCGCGCACAGAAATGGGATCTCTGCCCTGCTGTGGAGAGGGAGCCCTGTAGCCTGGGACAGAAGGCAGGCCAGTGCTGGTGTCCTTTGATGTAGAAATAGGACAGTTCATTCCTTTGTTCGTTTGGGGTGGGAAACTGCTGTCCCTTGTTTCCCAAGAGTGGACAGGACAGCCCTCCTCCAGCCCCCAACTCCCAGCCTCAGGGCAGCCCACGGCCCAGACATTCAGCAATGTATGTTTCCCGCACAGCCAGGCTAACGCCTTGGTGTTGCCACTTCTCAGATGCCCAGGAGGCACTTCTGCGGTGGGGTAGCCTATTTCATGGACCTGCTCAATAACGGATGGGGTTAGGGAGGGAGGCCGACCATGTGCAACTGGGAATGTTGGCCGGGACAACGGGACACAGGTGAAGACGAGATGGTGGGCAGAGGCTCATCGAGGACGGCGGTCCGCACGCAGCTTGGAGGCGGTGGGAGCCAGCGGTGCAGCGGTGTTGCGGCGCTGGCGGCAGAAGGTGTTGGCTGTTGGCGGGAAGAGGCCCGGCTTCGCCTGCCCCCCAGGAAAAGGCCCCGCTGGGCTGACCGCGTGGAAGACGGCGCCACGGGGGAGGGAAACAGGCTTCCAGGAGGCTGGTGTCGCCCACCCGGGGGCGCGGCTGCAGTGACGTCAGCAGCAGGTAGATGCGGGCAGTGTAGCGGGTGGCCCGGAGTTTGCAGAATCTGCCTGGCAGCGGCGAGCGGAAGCCGGGGAGGGCTGCGAGGACCCGCGACGGCGCGCGGGCCCTGGAGCTGCGCCACGAGGGGCCGGCAGGGGGCGCTGCGCCGCCGCAGAAGCGGGAGCGCTGGGGGCGGGGCTCCAGGCCGCCGCCGGGCGCGCGTGCGCATTACACCGCCTCCCGCGTAGAACGCTGGCCGCGGCGACGCGAGCTGCAGCGAAGCGGGCGGAGCGGCGGCTGAACATGTGGCGACCGGTGAGTCCCTTCCCCGGCCGCCGTCAGCCGCCCATGTGGGACCCTCAGGGCTCCGAGACCCGCTTCCCCGCGCACCCCAAGGACTCCTCGTCCGGGCCCTGTCAGAGACCCTGTCTCCCAGGCCCGCGCCCCGGGACCCTCGTGGACCCTGAGCTTCAGACTCCCCGTGGGGCCCAGTCCCTGTTAGATGCCGGAGCCAGTGAGGAGCCTGCAGCCAGACGCCCCCCGCACACCCAGGATCCACACAGGCCCAGCGGCTTCCGCCCTGGCTTCGGGCTGTGGACCACCCCGCCCCCGCGTGTCCCCGGGCCCCTCAGGGCGACGGGCTCTGCGGGGACCCAAGCCGGAGGCCTCCTGCCGGCCGCTTCTGCTGCTCGCGGGGCGCCCTTTCCCCGGCCCTGCCCGCTCCCTCTCCAGCCGGCTCCGACCCTGGCGCAGGCAGTCGGCTCCCGGGAGCCTCGTGGCTCCTCCCATCTGTGGCATCTCAGCCGCTAGCACCTTTGTCACCCGTCCCTCCCCAAGGACCCGGCCCTCTCCTGCAGCCTTTTGGAGTGAAGGGCCTGAGGGTTCCTCGGCATTTACACCTGGGGTTTCTGTAGAGCTCGCACCCTTCCGGCAAGCCTAGCCATGCAGGGTCATACATTCACAGTAACGGGATCTCCTTGGACTCGGGGGTGAGCTGCCCGTCCGAGGGGTGTATTTCGGGCCGCGATGGGGCGGGCGGCCGTGGACTTGGCCCGGAGTAAAGCCCGTCACAGTTCATAAAGCGTCTTCCCGCGTCAGGTCCCCGGATGCTCCTGACTGGGGTGCGGGGGCAGGGTTGGCCCCTAATTGTCCCTGCGCACCGCTTCTAAGTGCAGTGGGCGCGGCCTGCGGGGGCCGAGAGGGTCACTGGCGGCCACGGGCCTTCCTCCCCGCCCCGCCCCTCCCCTGCCCCGATTCCCAGGCTCACCCCAGAGGTCTGCGCCGGCCCTCCCCTGCTGGTGCGAGGGTTTCACCCTGTGATGCAGCTGCTGGGTTCTTGTCGGCTCTCTGCAGGGTTCTGTTGCTGGGGTGCCCAGCCTTTCTGGGCCACACATTAAATACACAAACACTAAGGAAAACTGGTAAGCAAAAAAAAAAAGGGTTTTAAGTAAATTTACAATATTGTGTTGGGCCGCATTCACAGCCAACCTAGGCCGCAGGGGCGCCACCAGCCGCGGGTTGCACTCCCCTGTTGACAGCATCGTCCTGAGACTCGCTGGAGGCTTCTCACTGCTGCTGGCGGGCCTGTCATCATTTTCCCTCCTATCGGCTGTGCCCAATCTAATCTACCGGGCAATAGGAGAAGAAACAGCTCCGCCAGTACCTGGCACATGGCCACGCCGCTCCTTGTTCGGTGTTAAAGTGCACATGTTTATGAGCTTTGTGATAGCGATTTCAGTGTTCCTGCGCCAGCTGGCAGGGGCCTGTGGCCGCGGTGGCATTGTGGGCACAAGGCCTCACCCTTGGACTCCTGGCCAGGCCAGGCTGCTACACGGCTGCTCACCTCTAGCTGGTCGTGCCCTCCTTGGCCTGTGGCCCACCTGGTGTCCTCCCCGGGGCCACCTGGCTTCGGGCTGTTTTGGATGTATCACTGGTGGTCTCAGCGCAGCAAGCGCTGGCAGAGTTTCTGCTTCGTCTAGCAAAGCGTGTGCTAGACCCTAGAAGTGCAGATGTGATGGAGAGGTGGGCCTGCTCAGGCTGCTGGGGACACACAGGCTAGGCTGACAGTCACTCCTGTGTGACGAGGACAGTGGAGGAAGGGTGGACCAGGAACAGGGGTTGAAGGCTACTCCAGGCAGGATGGCAGCTTGGAGAACAGGCCTGGGCTGAGCAGGGCCCACCCCCGGGCCCCGCCGTGTGGGGGAGCGTGAGTGGGGAGTCGGTGCTACGAAATGAGCCAGGGCTGACCAGCTGCAGCCGGAGCTCCCATGAGGTTCCCCGGGGGGCTGAGGCCCACGCCCCTCGATGCTGTGTTGCTTGGTGCTCAGGGTCCGCAGCCTCTGGCCCTCGGCTTCCGCACCAGAGCCCCTGGGGACTGGGGCTCAGCCAGGGCCTCGTACTTTAGTGTCAAATGACTCAGACTTAGCCTTCTGTTCGGTAAAAGGAGAGCATGTCTTACTTTTATTTAGTCATTTTAAATAAAATACAATCCGTAATCACATAGTTATTCAAACGATTCTGTAGTTATCAGTTGGTTGGTAATTTATGTTCAAACAGAAAAAAATTAAAAAAATATTTTATTGGATTGCTTGGAGTGGGATTAAGAATGCTGTGTTTTTTATTGCATTTTTCCATTGCTATTTATCCCCTCTACACACTCTTCCCCCTCCCCCCTCCCCCCAAGAAAGGTATGTCTTAATATCAAAGTGGCGTTGAGGTCGATTTGTGAAGGAGGCAACCTGGCACTTTCGCACCAAACCCTCGCCTGTGAAGGACTCGCGGGGACAGGGTGCTGCCCTCCGACTGTCAGCAGCCCTCTGCACTGGCGGGTTTCAGGGCAGCCAGTCCGGGACCAGGAAGGGTGTCACCCGCTGCCAGCTCGGCCCAGAGCTGGGCAGCAAACACCCTCCTTGCGGTGGGTGCCTGCTCAGTGCCAGGCCCTGAGTATTTCCACCACCGCTCACCTGTCCAGCCTTGCAGGGTGGACACTGCCACCCTGTTTCAGAGACGAGAGGTGTCAGGATGGGAGTCGCCCTAGCCCAGGTGAGGGAGTGAGGCTGTAGACCAGGCCTGCTCGTCCCAGAGCTCGGAGCCCGTGGGCTCTGCCTCACCTGTGTGACACCGTCCGCAGGAGGCCGCCGTGAGCCCTGTTCTGTCTCGCTGAGGCCACCAGAAAGCCCCAGGGGCCATGACCAGGTGGCGACTGGCGGTGGCTGCGCACACTTCTTTGGGGACGAGTCCTCGCTGTGCGTCCCTCCCTGGTGGGCTGCAGGCTTCTCCAGGAGGAGGGTCCAGCTCCTTTGGCCCCACTCTTCTCTCTCCCAGCAGCCCCTCCTCACTCCTGAGCACATGTTTTCCAGCCACACAGGTCTGTCTCCTCAGAAACACCCGGTCCTCTTCTGGCTTCAGGCCTTCGCTGACGCTGTGTCCTCTGCCTAGGACACCCTCCAGTGCCCACGTGGACATCCCCTCGCTGCCAGGCCACGGGATCCCTCCCTCCCTCCCTCCCTCCTTCCCTTGCACCTGGTGCTGTCCCCGCAGCCCCATCCATGCCTGCCTGGTCCCTGGTCACACACAGGGCCCGCTGTCAGGCCAGCTTCTGTGGCAGGGCTTGGTGGTGGGTGGGTGTGAGTGGTGGAAGGTAGGTGTTCAGGTGAGGGGCATGGGGAGGTCTGGACGGGGCCTGGGCAGAAGGGGGGGGCAGGCACGGTGTGGGCGGGCAGGGTGGACCCCTCCTGGCACATCTGCCCATCACAAACCCCCATCTGATGTCTGGTGGGAGGTCGCTGGGATCCCAGCCTGGACCCGCCTCCCTGCAGGTGCCCACTGACGCTCAGAGAACCGACCGCCGTGCGTGCACACAGATCTGTCCCCTGGGCTGCTCTCCCGCGCAGCCCTGCCAGCCCCGTGTGCCCTATGTGGCCCTGTGTGCCGTCAGGTGGCCAGGTCAGGTGTGCGGCCCAGGGGGTCGTGGGGTGCACAGCGCGCCTGGCCGCTCTGGCCCTGGCTGTGTGTGGCCTTGCTGGCAGAGGTTTAGTCAGCACCGTCATCCTCCGGGGACAGCAGGTCATGGGCACTTTCCTTTGACTTCTGGTCTGCTTTGCTGGCCTTGAGACTGTCTTCAGGCTGCACGCAGAAAGTGCTGGTACAGTCTGTGCCTCATCTGGCCCAGAGTTCTCAGTGACAACTCAGCGTCTATGTTGTGGGTCACGACTTACTATACACATGTTTAGTTTTTGGTTTTTTTTACCTAAAAACAGAACCTGCAGTTCGGAAAGTTGTGGTTGAGGAACTCTTAAGATTCACAATTGAAGTGGGTGGGAGACCAAGGTCGCCCGTGAGCAGAGAGCCTCCCAGGGACTTAGCTCCTTGGCGTCCTGCCGGCTGGCGTCTCCACGCTGCCTCTGGGCTCGGAGGACTGAGTCCCTCCATCTGCTCCCGGGCAATGACCTGGGCACGGCCTGTTTCCCCTGCGTCCGGTCTTTGTGACTGTGTTGATGTGTGGTTAAGCATTCTTTTTGTTCATTGATTTTAGAGAGAGGAAGGGGGAGAGAGAGAAATGTCGATTTGGAGTACCATTTATGATGCATCATTGGTTGCTTCTCGTATGTGCCCCGACCAGGGATCCCGAACCAGCCACCAGGGCCTGTGCTCAGGCCTTCTTCACACCCTCTTCTGAGGAGCAGCTTCCCGAGGCCGTGGTCTGGGGGTCTCAGCAGCAGGGAACACGACATGACAGGCCCCAACAGTGCCTGCGCAGGGCTCAGGGCATGAGGCTGCCCCATCTGACCCTGTGCTGTTGCTCACTTTGCAGTCACCACTTTGCCACATCCACTGTGCTGTGCTGCAGAGCAGGCCACAGAGCTGGCTGGTCCCCACCGCTTGCCTCAGGAGAAGCCTCAGGATCCCGACTGCTCGAGGGTGAGTTCTCTGCAGCCTCTCGACCTTTTGGGGGCCTAAGGGTGGACCTTCTCTGAACGCACCCCCCCTCCGCCCAGCTCAAGACAGGCTGTGTTTGGTTCCTGGTGTGGTGGGCTAACCTGGGACTGGGGTTCCAGGGACAGGACCCCTGCCCCATCATTGTGAGCAGATGACAACCAGAGCTGAGGCTCAGACAGTGGGGGCGGGTGGGGCCGTAGCAGGGCGCAGGGGCTGGAGGGTCAGAGAGAGCACCCTGCTGACCACACAGGCGTCTGGGACCGACCCGGCCCTGCATCTGTGTCCCTCCAGGTCCTTGAGGTCCCAGCCCCTGTGGAAGAAGGTGCTCTCTGCCACGGCACTGGGGCTGCCCCTGCTCCTTGGTGTCCGCTACTTTACAGCAGAGCCGCAGGAGAAGAGGAGGATGCGGCTCATGGTGGACGGCGTTGGGCGCTTTGGCAGGTAGGAGGGCTGGCAGCCCAGCCTCGTCCTCACGGGCATAGTGCTGGTGAGCCATCTATGCTGACACGCTTCCACCCAGCGGGGTGGAGAGGGGCTGGTGCCTGTCCCCCTCGGCCCCCAGTGCCCGGGTGTGGCAGTGCTGATGCTGCTCCCCAGGCTCTTCTGACCCCGTTTCCCGTCAGGATGCTAGGGGCCAGCACCCTGCCCTTGGTCAGACCCAGGACTCCCTGCAGCTGCAAAGTCCTAAGAACCAGCTCTTGGCCCTGAGTGAAGCCTCAGCTGACCCAAACATGCCTCCCTGCTCCCCTCCACTGCCCCCCAAGAGTGCTGGGGAAAGGCCTTGTGGGAGGCTGCCCTGGGGTGGTCCGACCCAGGGGCTGTGAGCACCTGCTGCCTCTCAGACCTGGGCCGGTTCAGGCCAGGGCCACTGAGGCCTTCAGGCTCTTAGCCAGAAGCTTCACCGAGATTTACGCTCAGGCCAGAGGTGCCAGGTGGCCGCCCGCTGCCCGCTCCCGCCTCCCGGGTGAAGCAAGCCTGTCACTGGTTCATGGCAGAGCTGTGAGTCAGGTCCACCTCTTTTTCTGTGACCCTCCCCACCTTGGGGCTGTCCCTCTGCAGCTTGGCTCTGTGCTGCCCCGTGGCCAGCTTGGGCACGTCTCACCGCCTCTCTGCTGGCTCCTGGGAACACGGGTTCCCACTGCTGGCGTTATAGGTTGGGCTGGGATCGGAGCCAGATCCCCGCAGTGTGTGCCTTCTCGTCAGCTCTAAGCCTTAACAGTTTCCAGGGCAGGCAGGCCTGCTGTAGACGGGACACACAGCAGGCCTGGGCACGGGGCAGCGTGGGTGCGGAGCCCAGGGAAGAAGCAGGGTAGGGTGAGTCAAACCTGAGATGCCGGGCGCCTGTCCCCTGGCAGGATGGAGACGCACAAAGACCAGAGTGGGGGAGGTCTGCAGCAGGGCCTGGTTTCTCTTTACAGTCTCTGGGCTCTCCCCCCTTTTTTGGTCACAATTTCAAAAGTCCAGAAAAGTTGCAAGAATAATAGAAAAGAACTTTTTGCTTGAAACCTTTGCAAGTAAATCGTCAGCCTGGACTCCTGCCTTATCCCATGGGTTGCTCTGTTAGTCTCACTTATTTTGTTGCTGAACCATTCCAGGGTGGCTAGTCGGAACCCCTTCAACTTAGCTTTTTTTTTTTTTTTTTAAGATTTTATTTTCATTGTATTTTTAGAGAGAGGGGAAGGGAAGGCAAAAGAGAGGGAGAGAAACATCAATGTGTGGCTGCCTCCTGCACAGCCCCCTACTGGGGACCCGGTCCACAACCCAGGCCTGTGCCCGCATGTGCCCTGACTGGGAATCGAACCAGTGACCCTTTGGTTTGCAGGCCAGCACTCAGTCCGCTGAGCCACACCGGACAGGGTTCAACTTAGCTTTTGTGACCCTTTTTAAGAATCAACATTTTATTGTAAAACATTTCAAACGTAGGTGGGAATGTGCTTCGGAGATCTGGGATTGTACCATTGACATCTCCAAATCCTTTGGACGTGTGTCCATTTTTGAGCATTTTTTTCCTGCAGAACAGTCCAGGCTCACCTTGTCCCTTCGCAGCCCTGGCGCTTGCAACTGTCCCTCGGGGGGTGGAGAAAGGCCGGAGTTCTCAGGGCTGTGATGAGCATGCCCAGTGTGTAGCTGCTCTGGGTGCCGGGCCCCAGGCCTCCGTGGATGGGAGCCCTGCGTGCTGTGCCGAGTTGCGGACGTCCACCCTCTGCATTCACACAGACGCCTGTCACCACACAGCTCGTTCTTTCTCCATTTGTAGTTCATTTTCTCCAGCTGTGAGACACCTGGCTTCTCTTGTCCACAGTTCAGGGACTTACTGAGTGGTCACCCCACCCCTTGTGCAGACCTTGCCCTGGGTTTTGGGCTGAATTCCTCAGGAAGGGCCCCTGCCCCTGGGTCTCCAGGGGGCTCTGAGCTCACCCTCCCTTCCTCACAGACAGCCCTGTCTGCTCCTGTGCCATCCATGGTGCTGGTGGCCAGGGGCGGGAACGAGAGGCTCGGCTCATGGCTGGCCCTGGGTCCTGCCAGAGCTCCTGCCTTGAAGGACAGGAGCCCCACGTCCCTCCTGTGAAGGTCTGAGTGTCAGAAGCCTAGGTTTCAGGCCTGGGTCCTTTCCTGTCAGACCCAGGGCTGCCCATCCAGAGCCTGAGGTGTGGGGAGCATGTGTGAGGATGCCGCTGACACCAGAAGGGACCTGGGCCTCCGGGGTTGTGCTGGGCTGTCCCGCTGACAGGAGCAATGGGGATCCCCATCCAGGAGTTGACTCCCTGGGGGCTCCTGTTCACAGGGACCCAGCCTGGGAGAGATGGCCCAGTGCAGAGGAGGCAGGGCTGGGAGTGCGGCTGCACGCGCACAGGAGCTAGCCACTGGCCATCTGGCCAGCAGTCACAGCGTGCCGGGTCTCAGTGGGATTCCTCTATAGCGAGTGCCCTGCCAGAGTGGAGCAACTGCGTCTGGTTGTTCAGGCCTGAGGCCCCCACCCCAGCTCTCGCCCTCCTCTTTGGTCTTGGGTGCCTGGCAGTGGTGTTCAGCAGCTGAGGGTTGGCATGGATGCAGTTGGCCTCTGCAGACCAGCAGCTGACACTGATGCAGCTCAGAGGGCAAGGAGGCTGGGCTGAGCGTCCTCTGCCCCCTGGTGCACCGAGGGGCTGGCAGGGTGGGGCCTGAGGCCAGGTGCCCGCCGGTGCTGAGGGAGTCTGTGCCGGCAGGTCTCTGAGGGTCGGCCTGCAAATCTCCGTGGACTACTGGTGGTGCACGAACATCGTCCTGCGAGGGGTGGAAGAGGTCTGTCCATGTGTCCTTGGTGGTAGCAGGGCCCACGTGTGCTGTGGGGCGGGTGTTGGGTGGACGGAGGTGCCCACCTGCCCCCATTCCCTCCCTCCATGCCTGTGGTCAGAACAGCCCGAGGTACTTGGAGGTGATGTCTGCGTGTCATCAGCGGGCAGCGGACGCCCTGGTGGCCGGGGCCATCAACAATGGGGGCCTGTATGTGAAGCTGGGCCAGGGGCTGTGCTCCTTCAACCACCTGCTGCCCCCCGAGTACATCAGGACTCTGCGGGTGCTGGAAGACAGGGCCCTCACGCGTGGCTTCCGGGAGGTGAGCTCTGCCCCGGGGGCGCAGAGCTGGGAGGTGGCGCTGGGCAGTGGCCTGTATGCCGCTCTAAGGACTCTCTCTGGCCAGGTGGACGAACTGTTTCTCGAGGACTTCCAGGCTCCGCCCCAGGAGCTCTTCCAGGAGTTTGACTACCAGCCCATCGCCGCTGCCAGCCTGGCCCAAGTGCACCGCGCCCGGCTGCACGATGGCACTGCTGTGGCTGTAAAGGTACAAGGCGCCCGCCTTGGGGAGCAGCAGACTCAGGAGGCAGGAGTGGGCTGGGGTGACAGCAGCAGCCCGTCCTCCCCACGCCCTCGCAGGTGCAGTACATCGACCTGCGGGACCGCTTTGACGGGGACATCTACACCCTGGAGCTCCTGCTCAGGCTCGTGGAGCTCATGCACCCCAGCTTTGGCTTCAGCTGGGTCCTCCAGGTACCGCTGCCCACAGGCAGGCCGGGGAGTGGCTTCTGCATGTGCTGTGGCTGCATGGCACTTGATCTTGATCCCTGGCTGCCTGTGTGGCCCCAGGACTTGAAGGGGACCCTAGCCCAGGAGCTGGACTTCGAGAACGAGGGGCGGAACGCGGAGCGCTGTGCGCAGGACCTGCAGCACTTCCACTACGTCGTGGTCCCTCGAGTGCACTGGGGCACGTCCAGCAAGGTGGGCCGGGCCCCTCCCGAGGGGGTGTCAGGGGGCTGCAAGAGCCTGCTGAGCTCAGGCTCTCGCTCTCTCCCAGCGCGTGCTGACAGCCGAGTTCTGCGAGGGCTGCAAGGTCAATGACGTGGAGGCCATCAGGTCCATGGGGCTGGCTGTGCGGGACGTGAGTGCCGTGTGTGCAGGGCGTGGGGTGAGGGAAGGGTGCACCTGTGTGTATACCCAGTGGGGACACGGGACGGGAGCACTGTGTGACGGCATGGCCCTGTCCTTGCCCCAGATAGCAGAGAAGCTCATCCAGGCCTTTGCTGAGCAGATATTCTACACAGGCTTCATCCACTCTGACCCCCACCCTGGCAATGGTAGGAAGAGCCCCGGCGTGGGGTGGGGCTGTGGGGCTGTGGGGGGTGTGGTGAGCCAGCCTGTCCTGTCCCCAGTTCTGGTGCGGAAAGGCCCGGATGGGAAGGCCCAGCTGGTGCTGCTAGACCATGGGCTCTACCAGTTCCTGGATGAGAAGTAAGTGTTGGGGGGGTGGGGAGGCTGGGCCTGGCCTCCCCCCTGGGACTTGGCTCACTCTGGGCCCCACAGGGATCGCTCAGCCCTGTGCCAGCTGTGGCGGGCCATCATCCTGAGGGACGACACCTCAATGAAAACCCACGCAGCCGCACTTGGGGTGGAAGGTGAGTCTGGGGCACGTGGGCGTGGACGTGCGGCTGCACAGCCTGGCTCAGCCCCGCCCCAGACTACTTCCTGTTCTCGGAGGTGCTCATGCAGAGGCCTGTGCGCCTGCGGCAGCTGTGGAGGTCACACCTGCTGAGCCGTGAGGAGGCAGCCTACATGCAGGCCATGGCGCGGGAGCACTTCGAGGACATCATGGCTGTGCTCAAGGCCCTGCCTCGGTCCATGCTGCTTGTGCTGCGCAACATCAACACTGTCCGAGCCATCAACACCGCCCTTGGCACCCCAGTAGACCGCTACTTCCTCATGGCCAAGAGGTGGGTGCTGGTGGGGAGCCCGGGTAGGGGCTGGGGGAGGTCCAGGCTGACTCTGTTTCCCACAGTGCGGTCAGGGGCTGGAGCCGCCTGCTGGGCGCGGCACAGCCAAGCGTCTACAGCGCCAGCGTCCTGCGCCGCGTCAGGGTAGTCTGGGAGATGCTCAAGTTTGAAGTGGCCCTGAGGTGAGTGCACAGTTGGAGCCCAGTGGGCCTGTGGGGGGGGGCAGTGCCTACTCCCCACTGACCTCCACCCCTCCACCTGCTTGCCCAGGCTGGAGACCCTGTCCATGCGGCTCACTGCCCTCCTGGTCCGAGCGCTGGTGCACCTGGGCCTCATGCCCCAGACCGAGGGGCTGTACGAGTACTTGGAGACCTAGACACCAGCAGGACAGCCAGGGCTGGCCAGGACGGGAGGCGTGGAGGCCGGAGGCGCTGGCGTGGGGAGACGCCCGGGGCTCTGACCACTGGTGGGGCCAGGGGGCCCTGCAATGACCACACGCACTTCTCAAATCCAATAAGTGTCTTTTCTGTTTTTTTGTACAAAAAGGGGGTGGGGCTGTGGCTGTGGCTGTGTCCAGGAGTCTAGAAGTGGGCAGTGACACGGTCTGTCTCTAACAGGTCGTCTAGGATCTGTGGGGAGAGGAGCAGGTGAGGGTGGGGAGGGCTGGAGTGGGAGCAGGGTGGGGAGGGGGGTGGGTGGGCCACTTACAATGTCCGGTGTGGTGCCGATCTTCTTGGCCAGCTCACTGCGCTCCATGGTGCTGAGGTACAGGTAGCGGTTGAGCAGCTCTCCGTCCAGGATGTTCCGCACAGCATTCTGCAGGGTCCGCCGGTCAACGTGCAGCATCCTAGGGAGGTGTTAGGTGGTGGGGAGTTGGGGCAGACCTGGCAGCAGGTGGGGGGAGGAGAGCGTGCTCACCGGAAGGCGCGGGGGTTGAGGCCAGCATGGTGGGGCAACATGGTGGTCAGTGCATTCTGCAGCATCAGCAGCCGCCTGTAGGTCTTCTCCTGCATGGGCAGCAGGAGCCCAATGCCACCATCCAGTGTGGCTGTGGGGACACAGTGTAAGCAGGTGACCCCAGCACCTCCCACCCTGCCTTGTGCCCCAACCCCACCAGGCACTCACCAAACCACGTGATGTGCTTGTTCTCCCACACGACCGACTTCTTGCTGGGCCCCTCGGCAGCGCCCCGGCAGGGTGTCCTCCAGAAGGTATTCACGTGGGCGCCCACGTGGAAGTCCGCCCGGCGCAGCAGGCGCATGCCGCCGAAGCTCTCTTTGGCTGGGCCAGAGGGACCTCAGGTCAGGGTCTGCCCAGCCCCCACCCAGCCCCAGCCCAGGCGAGGGAGTGCTCACCCTCCGGCAGGTACATGTACACCATCAGGTTGCGGTCACGGTCAGACACTGTAAACAGAGCTGAGTCAGTCTGGCCCTTGCCACGGTCCCAGGGACCCTGGCCTCAAGACCCTGCTCTCACCCAGGAAGCCCAGCTGCGCGTTGTCCACCATGAAGTCCACGCTGTACACTTCCAGGGGCTTGGCATCCTAGGGATGGTGGGAGGGGGACGTCAGGGTCCGCCCAGGGACAGGGGCCCCCCCAGCACAGGGGGCCAGCCCCGCGGGTACCCTGGACACGAGGCTCAGCGTCTTGCTGTCCTCCTGGTAGCGCAGCAGGGAGATGCTCTTCATGACGTCTGCAGCCAGGATGAAGTTCTTGACGCTGATCATCTGGTGGATGTAGAGCTGTGTGTCGATGAAGGCCATGCCCGTCAGCTCGCTGGCACGCAGGCTCCACAGGAAGATCTGCGGACAAGAGAGCTAGCAGCCAGCAGCTCGCGGGTGGGCAGGGTGACGGGCTGGGTGGGACAGAGACACACCTTCTGGCCGATGGCCGACACCAGGTGGCCGTTGCAGTGGCACAAGGCAGTCACAGGCCCCTTCTGCTCCTTCTCATACAGGACCTTGAACTTGTTCTTGGTCAGGGGCTGGCCAGGCTCAGGTACCACCTCAATCACATCCATGATCAGTATCTGCAGGCAAGGAATGCAGTCGGTGACTTGAGGAGACTGCAGAGGGGCTTCCAGTGTGTGTCTGCCCCAGCCTGCTGGGCCCTTACCCGCCCACGGCACGTGACCTCCTCTCCCTGCATGAGGCAGGTCCCGGCGGCCACGTAGCCCTTGAGGCCTGACACAGTCTCCTCACTGCGCAGTGACACCGTCTTCATGCACGTCACATGCTCCCACTCCTCCAGCTCAATCCTGCAGGAGGCTGGGTCAGGATGCAAAAACCCTGGCCGGCCTCCCGCCTGGCCACCCACCTGGCCCAGCCTTGCCTGGCATTGGGAATGGCCTCCCAGCTAACTGGGGAGATGAGCTGGATGGAAAAGGCCTCCTGCTGGGGGTGGATGTACCGGTCATCTGCAGAGACAGGGTGCGGGTCAGGGGGGGCAGCCCCCCCAAACAGGCCCAGCTTGGGCGTCTCCTACCTCTCTCAATGGTCTCAAACTCCTTCTCCTCGCCCGTCATGCGTGGGATACGGGTGCAGGGTGTGTTGGTGCTGGTGGCCACAGCATACACCTGGGGGAGTGGAGGGTGTCACACACCAGAGGCCAGGCCCAGAAGGTCCCTGGCCTCGAAGAGGGTTCAGACCTTGGACTCCACATGGTAGGCCACGTAGTGGGCCGTGCAGCGCAGCGGGATCTTCCTGACAGGCCACGGGGCGTCATAGGACAAGTAGGCAGGCAGGACACTGATCCTCAGCTCGCCCTGGGGGGGGGACATGGCAGTGAGACCAGGCACCTGCTGAAAGCACAGGTGACTGCAGGCCCGGGGGGTCCCTGGGATCAGCCCTCAGCTCTGTTGGAGCTGTCTGTCCCTCCTTCCCTCCTCTCCAGCTCATCTAGGGCTGGGGTGTTGGGCACAGCTGTGGTTGGGGCAGGGCAAGGGATGCCGAGGGTGGCCCACACTGGCCACACTGGGCCTGCAGAGAGGTGAGGGAGCCCCCGCCAGGGCCCCGCCCCTCCCTCAGCCAGTCTGGGGTGCATCAGCACCCTCATCACTGAGCGCTGGGAGTGGCCCCGGGGTCACTGTTGTCATCTGCATGACACAGGTGAGGAAAGAGGTGGAAACGGTGAACACCTCAGCCAGAGTCACATGGCTCCTAAGGGACAGAGCTGGAGTCCCAGCTCACAGAGCAGTGAGTGACTACTCTGGCCACCCAGGCAGGTGTCCTCGACCCCCCTCCATCCCCCACCTCCCAAACCTTCCCAGTATTAAGCTCCACATTTCACCTCCTCAGCCTCAGCCCCACCACCTCTGAATACCCCACCCCCAGTCTCCAAGGGCCTCATTTCCAGGCCCTGACATGTTCCAGGCCCCTGTCCTGGGCAGCTTCAGCCAGGCATCTACCTGTCTGTTGAAGTACAGGAAGCCACGGGGGCAGTTGACGTTGTGGAATGGGGCAAAAGAGTCGATGGGACCATCAATGCCCATGGGGTGCAGCCGCAGGGCCCCCCGGCCAGTCACCAGGAGCCAGTGGGGCGAGGGGCCGCAGATGAACACCTGGGGGCAGCACCGTGAGGTCGTCACTGGACTGAGGTCCCCACCTTGCCAGCCTGGCTCCCACAAAGCCATCTGCCTACCCCTGAGTAGCCATAAATGTCCTCAAAGTAGCGGAACCGCGCCACACGCCCTCGGGCTCCGGCCCCCTCCTCAGCGCCACCACCATCCGCCTTCTTCTTGGACGGCTTTGGCTTCTTCTCTCGGAAGTTGATGTTATGGGGAACCTGAGGTAGGGGGCAGCTATGAGCACCAGGTCCCTGCCCCAACCCTGCCCTGCACCCCCTTGGTCACCACCGCACCTTCTTGAAACGAACTTTCAGGTTTCCCTGGCCGAGCTGCGAGTCGTGGGCGAAAGCCTCGTAGATGAGCAACTCTTGGTCCACATGTACCTGAGGGCAGAGTCAGG
Source organism: Desmodus rotundus (assembly GCF_022682495.2). Taxonomy (NCBI): domain Eukaryota; kingdom Metazoa; phylum Chordata; class Mammalia; order Chiroptera; family Phyllostomidae; genus Desmodus; species Desmodus rotundus. The sequence continues at coordinate 388,726 of NC_071394.1, read as the reverse complement.
TCGTCAGGAGGCCTGGACATGCAAGCCTGGGGCGGGGCCAGGAGGCAGGGAGGGGCAGGTACATGCTGGTCTGTGCTCACCAGCAGGTAGGGCCTGCTCTGGCGGCTCCCCAGAGCCACGAGCAGCACTTCTTTGACGAGGGGCAGCTCCCCCTGGCGCGTGGCCTCCTCCTTGCGCGCCTCACCCTGCGTGGTAGGCTGACCGAAGGAGCTGTCCACCAGCACCCGCTGCCCCACCGGGAAGTTCTTCACCAGGAACACCAGCCGCCAGTCGGGGAGCTGGTAGATCTGTCAGGGGGGAGTGGTGGTAGGCGCAGGAAGGGCATGGGGGACAGGCAGGGGAAAGGCAGCTGTGCCGGCATAGGGTGCCACTCACCTCCATGGTTCCATTCTCCCGCACCAGCAGGCACCAGTGGGTGGGCTCGGCCCGGAAGGGTGTGGGGTCCCGATCGGCAGGGGGCTGGCTGCTCCTGCGGGCCTCCTCCTTGCTGGGGCTGAAGAGGGAGCCCGAGTCCCCATAGAGCATCTCCTCCTCATCATCCACTGTGGGGCTGGGGAGCACATACGTCATGGGTGACACGCCACAGGGACCCCAGCCCCCGCCCCCAGCACCCCACACACCTGGTCTCTGAGCCCTGACCCTCTGCCTCGGAGCCACTGCGGCCCCCTAGCTCATCACGGGCCCCGCCCAGGCGGCTCTCAGTGGTGAAGAGGCCGCTGACATCTCGGTACACACACATTGCGATCACCTTGGATTGCTGTGGGAAAAAGGTGGGCTCGGTGGCGGGGAGGGGTGGGGGCAGCGGGGTCGGGGGTGGGGGAGGGGCCTACGTGATGCAGCGGCGGCTTGTGCAGAGCCAGGCGGTGGTGGCGCCCCCCGTAGGAGTCGCTCTTGAGCAGGAACATGGCGACATGGCCCTCGGCACTCATGATGACCACGCAGGGGTCGGCCACAGCGCACTGCACGATGGGGGAGCCCAGGTCCACGGGGATGAAGTGCAGCTGGTTCACTGCAGGCACAGAACGGTCAGTGCGTGCCACCGCAGCCCCGTCCACCCACTCACCCGCCTGCTTTGCCCACCTCCTTCCAGCAGGCGGATGCCCAATGGTGACACTTGGACAATATAGCGATTGTCCCCGATGTTGCCAGCAAAGACCGTGGGGCCCTGTGTGGCAAAGCCACTGGTGTCCAGCTCCATGATCTCTTGCCCGGTCTGCAGGATCTGTGGGAAACAACGGTGAGGCACACCCCTCGCCAGTGGGACGCCCCCGGCAGACCCCTTGCCAGCTGGCCCCTCACCATTGTGGAGTCCTCCCGGCTCAGAATCAGGAACCCGTGTCTCCGCCCATCATCCTCTGTTTCAGGGGTGATGGGCTCCTGCTCTGTGCCCTCGCCCTTGGGGGTCTCCTCCTGTGAGGTGAGGGCAGAAGGAGCACAACCCCAAAGCCCGGCTGGGGGTGCTCAGAGAGAAGAGCACCCCACAGCTGAGCCAGAACAAGCTCTCAATGTGGCCACCAGGGCCCATGCAGCAGACCCTGCCAAAGCCCCACTGCCCGCAGGCTGCCCCTGGCCTCACACAGATGGAGCACCGGGTCATTGCCCCCTCGGGACCGCCTTGCAGTGCTAGGGGCTCGTACCTGCTCCTTGCGCACTGGGGCAACCACGGTCCACATGTCATAGCAGCCAGGAAGTTCAAAGGTCGTCACCACCTGGGGCCGGATGCTCTTCTGGAAGGACAACGGAGTGTATCTATCCACGCAGGTCCCCTGGGGGACACCACCCCCAGCCACCACCCACACACCTGCAGCACGGACAGCGCCCCGTTCTTGCCGTAGCCCGAGCACAACACGATCTCCAGGTCCGGCTCAGGGCTGTTCTGAAACTACAGGGGCCAAGGTGAGGAGAGGCCCCCCGCAAACCGCCCCTCCACCCTGCAAAATGCCCCCTGCTCGCCTCCCCAGTCCAGGCACCTCTTCAGACAGGAAGGCGGGCTCGCCCATGGCCGCGTTGGCACAGGGTCCGATGTTGAGGATGCTGTCGCACACCTGAGGGCACAGGCAGCGGTCAGGTTGGCGGGCCAGCCAGGGGGGGTCCCTCTGTGCACAACCTCACCTCAAAGGAGTAAGTAGCCAGCTGTGTGCCCGACTGGGCCTCGCTGCCGTACACCTCAATCTCATCCACCTCGTCCTGTGGCACTGACTGGCCCCCTGAAGCACAAGGCAGCCCTTCTGAGCCACCGAGGTCCCCTGGCCTCACTCCCCACCCCACCCAACTCCGGGCCCTCACCTGACCAGCCCACTGTGGGGTCCACTCGCTTCTTCTTGGACGAAGGCTCTTCCTGTGAGGCAGGAGGACAGTGAGCCGCCCCGGGGACATCCCCACAGACTCAAGGCCGCAGGTGGCCCAGGACGGCTATGAATGCAGCCCAACACAAAACTGTAAATTTACTGAAAACATTGAGATCTTTGGTGATTACACATCGCAATGTATTTAATGTGTGGCCCAGAGATGACCAAAGGTCAGACTCCCTGAACTGGACAGTCCTGGGCACCCACCTTGTCAGCAGCCTCGCGGACAGCACTGGCTGGGGCCTCCTGCAGCTTCTCCGTGTACTTGAGGAGGAGGGAGTTGCCCAGGCGAGAGCCAAGGAACAGGTACCCAGGCTCCATGGTGACCATCTGAGGGAGGGAGGGAGATGGGTGGTGAGGGGACCCGGGCCCGGGCCCAGGCCCAGGCCCACCCCCCAGCCCTGACTCACGCTGCTGGTGAGCACACTGGCAGCAGCCTTGTCGAAGTGGAAGGAGCGGACACTGCGCATGCCATCGGTGATGAGGGTCAGCACGTAGCTGTGGAAGGGAGGACCCTGAGCTGGAGGCAGAGCTCGAGGAGCAGGGGCGGAGGGTGACAGCCCTGAGGAGCACAGGGCTCACTGAGGGGGACTCACATCTCTCCGCCCTTGAGGGAGATGACCATCTTATCGTAGGAGATGAAAGCCGCCTGGGCGCAGTCCAGGGTGGTCCTCACGCCTTCCTGGGTGCCTGTTCAGTGGGGGCATCAGGTGGACCCAGCAGTGCCCCCACCCCTGCCCCAAACCCACCCTGAGCCCTGCCCCGCCACACTCACGCAGGGGGAAGGCAGTGGTGCCCGAGGTGAGGCTGTTGAGGGCCACGCCATACGGGGGGACACTCTGGTTGAGGTACAGCAGCGAGTTGACAGCAAAGATCACCACCCCACCTGCAGGAGGACATGCCGGTGGGCGGGGCTCAGGGTGCTCTATCCCCGCCCCCACCACACAGCCACAGCCCTCACCGATGGGCTTGGGCACAGCGAGGGCCTGAGTGCAGTCGAAGGGCAGGCTGGTGAGGGACCAGATGACGGGGTGGACCTTCTGCGTGATGTTTAGTGAGATGGCCACGATGGAGCACGTGTCCTGCCGCACAGCCACTCTCCTGGGGCCGCAGCAGGGGATCAGCCAGGGGTCCCCACCCCCGCTCCGCCCCCCAAGGAGGCCCACAGCAGAGGGGCCTCACCCAGGCCAGGTCTGGTTGGGCTCAAACAGGATGAGCAGGGTGGGCTCGTAGTAGCCGTGCAGGAACTGCAGGTCCACGATGTTGAGAAGCTTCTCGTCCAGGGCCCGCACGTCGATGATGTAGCTGGGCAGGAAGCTGGACCTCTGCCTGGGGAACCAGGGGCTTCAGCGGGCGGGAGGCAGAGGCCTCTGGGGTTCAGGGACCGCCCCCCGCCCCCGCACTCACCCCTCGCCCATGAGCCCCTCATGCTCCTCAGCCAGGCTCTCCCTGCGGAAGGGCAGCACCACCAGCCGCGTGCCGTAGATGAGCATGGCAGCGCAGCGCCCGTCGGGGTCCACACGCACCCGCGGCGTGTGCACGTTCTGCACGAAGCCATCCTGGGGGCGGAGGGCCATCAGGCTGACCACGGGCAGGTGGTCAGCGGGAAGCAGCAGGGCAAGGACTGGGGTGGGAGGGGGTAAGGAGGGGCAGGAGAGGGCAGGGGTGCAGCCGGGCCCTACCCGGAGCTCTGGCTCCTCAAAGTAGTGCAGAGACAGCGTCTTCAGGTCATGGGTGCCTGGGTCATACTCCACCACCGACAGCTGGGGACAGCAGGTCAGAGCCGCAGCCCGCCCACCACAGCTCTGCCCAGCTGGCCACCCCTACCCGTCCCTGTGCCCAGGACCCCCGCCAAGCCTCCCGCCCACCTTGGCATCCTTGAAGCTCAGCAGCAGGGCATCCCGCTTGGCGCCGGCCAGCTGCACACTGGCCATGGACATGACGTTGCCGAAGAAGGAGAAGGAAGCCACCAATTCCAGCTTTTCCCGGTGCTCCCTGTGGGCCTTCCCCTCTGGGGCAGAGGTGGTGGGTACAGGTCGGGCTCCCTTGCCCCAGGCACCCCGCCCCCAGCCTCGTGGCCAGGACAACCACTCGTGTGCTCACCTGTGCTCCTGTCATTCTTGGTTGGTGCCTGGGGGAGGGGGGGCAGGGAAGAGACACAATGCTGCCATGGGTGGCCCCACCTTATGGAGGGACAAGGGGAAAAGACCACCCAGGGCTGGCCCTGCTACCAGCAGCTCTGACCAAACTCTCAGGGTAGTGGGGGACACAAGGCCAGGCTCTTCTGGAGACAGCCACGCACACCCCGGCCCAACGTGCACAAAAGCCGCGCTTGGCCTGGGCCCCCAGCCTCCCACAGGCTTCTCCTGAGGAGCCCACCCAACTCGGGGAGCCCGCAGGGGCAGAGGCTGGGCAGTGGCTCTATGCACACCCTAGCTGCCTGGCTCTGCCCCCACAGACGTGAAACATGGAACCACAGAACAAAGGGCGAGGGCATGTGCAGGACTGAAGCTCCACAAAGTTCTGTCATCTGGGGCAAGAGCACTGGTTGCAGGCAGACTGCCATAAACCGAGAGGGCCTGTTCCCGTCTATCGTGACTCACAAGAAAAAAGACATGAAATACATAACTAAGAGCCACTAGCAAAGATAAACGAAATAAAAATACCTGGTTAATCCAAAACAAAGCCAATAAGAAACAGGAAGAAATAAAGCAATATGCAGAAAGACACAGAATAAGACAGTCATTCAGACCTGATTACACAGGAAATCACATCCCATGTAGAGAAAATACTCCAATGAGAAGACAACAAAAGCCACCAGAATGATAATCATTTGCTACTGAGCCACCTTAAATACACGGACACAGATTTTAAAAGGACATCCCACGCAACAACTTAAAATGAAGAAAGCTGGGGTAACCACGTTACTGTTGGACAAAGTGGATCTTAAGGTAAAAAGTATTTGGGATAAAAAAGACATTTCATGCCCTAGCTGGTGCGGCTCAGTGGACTGAGTGCTGGCCTGAGAACCAAGGGGTCACTGGATCGGTTCCCAGTCAGGGCACATGCCTGGGTTGCGGGCCAGGTCCCCAGTGGGGGGCACAAGAGACAACCACATATTGATGTTTCTCTTCCTCTCCTTCTCCTTCCCTTCCCCTCTAAAAATAAAATAAATAAATAAATTAAATTTAAAAAAAAAAGATATTTCATGACAAAAAGATCAGTTCAAAAATAAAATAGTATATATATATTAAAAGTAAAACTAATATTCTAAGTTTGTCTTAAATGTACCTAATGACACAGCTTCAAAATAAAGATTCTTAAAAATCTGCAAACCAAGGTTGCCAGTTCAATTCCCAGGCAGGGCACATGCTCGGGTTGTAGGCCAGGTCCCTAACTGGGGGCGTGAGAGAGGAACCGACTGATGTATCTCCAGCTCGTTGATGTTTCTCTCCCTCCCTTCTCCTCTCTTTAAAAGTAAATAAATAAAATCTTTAAAAAATAAATAAAATAAAATAAAATTACCTTGGATGCCCTGGCTGGTGTGGCTCAGCAGACTGAGTGCCGGCCTGTGAATCAAAATGTCGCTGGTTTGATTCCCAGTCAGGGCACATGCCTGGGTTGCAGGACAGAACCCCAGTAGGGGGCACATGAGAGGCAACCACACAGTGCTGTTTCCCTCTTTCTCCCTCCCTTCCCCTCTCTCTAAAAATAAAATCTTTTTTTACAAATCCACACACTTTAAAAATAAAATAAAAGTACATTGGATGTACTTAACTTCTGGCTCTTTCATGTAAATTTGAGAAAAAAATAGTAAATTTATTAATTAACCTGGGAACAGCTGAAATCTTTGCAATGAGACTTCCTGTTTGTAGCCGTGACATGTTTTCTATTTACTTGGGACTTTAATTAATTTCGATCAAGTGCTATATGGTTTTGCCTCCTAAAGGTCAAGGGGCGTTTCTTGTGGCTGGCTGTCACATTATACCTGCCCCTGGCAGTGCACCTGCCCACCTCCCGCACAGCTTCTGCATCCTCTGCCCAATCTCAGAGCAGAGGCCAGGTGTCCCCCAGTCCAGACTGTGCCCCATCCAAACTTCTGACCCACCCACAGATGTGTGCGACCAGGATGGGCTGTTCCGAGTCCATGACTAATTAGTGAGCCCTCTCGCCCACTCAAAGCCCCTGTCTGGCTCGCCCTCTGCATCTCTTCCGCCCACACTTTGTTCTCCACTGTGAGGTGGCAAACTTCTTGGAAAGCGCCAGGCAGCAGATAACTGACTTAGCAGCCACATCTAGTCCATTGAGGATTCTTCTTTGGGATTTTTCACAACTCTTTAAGGATGTAGAAAGCTCCTTAGGGCTAGGTAGGCTGTGGCCAACAAACCCTGCTCTCATGGCCCATTCCCTTCTTGCACAAACCTGCTGCTGTCCGCTGGTCTCCGAAAAGAACGTTTTCCTGCCAGTTACTGCTCCATCCCTTTCTTCCCTGTATACGAATCCCCTCCAGAGACCTGTCTGTGCTCAAGTGATCCACTCTCCCCTTCCACTTTACATTCCAGTCCAACTTTGCACGCTGTCAACTGCTCCGGCTTCCACACACGGTGTTCCTACTGCCTAGGGTATCCTCCACTCACCAGTCTTACGGGCTAAGCCTTAGTGCCGCCGTCCCCTCAAAACAAGTAAGAAGCTGCCTCTTGCAAGAAGCCTTCCTGGATCAGCACTCACTCCTCCGGCAACAAAAGCGCCCCTTGATTTCTTCTACTGATGAGCTCATTTCACTTTACTAAAACTGAAGCCAACACTCTGTCCCCATCCTAAATCCTGCCTGTTCCCTTTGCCTTTGCCACAATGTTCTCCCCGACAATCTCCTGGTCAGCCAGCTGGAAATACATTGCCTCCTTCATAACCTGTTTCCGCCGTTGCACTGGCTGCAATCTACAAGTGTGCTTACAGGTGTGTCTTTATTTGGGGGAAGTTCCCCTAGCCCGTTTTTTCGAGTTTTGTTCACGGTATCCCTACTACCTAACCTACAGCAAGTGTTCATATCGTTTAATCTGTTAGAAAAACAAAAGAGCAAATACGATGCACGAGGGCAGGGCGCATGCCCACAGCAGCACTGGGCGCCAGGGGTGGGGGTGCAGAGTCACGCTCGGGAGCTGCAGACCAGTGGGCTTCTGGTTCTGCACCTGGGCACCCGCCTCCGCGAGCAGTGGAAGGTGTAGGGGCAGGAGCCGGCGGGGCTTGGGCCTACCTCGGCGTCGCGGTTCAGGCGGTACACGTAGAGCTGCGAGGTCCCGGCCACCACGAGGTTGCGCTCGCTGTTGTTGAAGAAGTTGCAGTACATGGAGAACTCGAGCCCGGTGGGCGGGTGCGCCTGCTTGTACACGGCGTACATGGCGCCGAGCCCGGGCTGCACGGGGCCGAAGACGACAAAGTGAGCGGGTCGCGGAGGACGGCTGCCTACCTAGCGGTTGGAGCCCACTCGCTGGGGACCGGGACGACAGTGAACACTGTCCGGCAAGGCCCGGAAACTGAGTGTGAAGGTTCCGGCCCCGTGCGCCTGCGCAGTGGCGCCTCGGTGGAGCTGCTGGGCGGCGGGCGGGGGGGCGCAACAGCGGCCCCTGGTGGCCGCGGGTAGCCAGGAAGCCTTGCGGCTCCGCCGCCCGCACCGCGTCTAGAGCTCCGAGGCCCCGAGCTCGCCCGAATTCCCGGATCCCACTGAGGCGGAGCGCGGCGGGGATGCGAGACTCGGGCCGGCTGAGTCCCCTGCCTGACCCACAATGGGGTCAGCGTGCAGCCTCTACCCGCAGGAAGAGTGATTCTTCTTTTCCAAGGCCAGGTGCGAGATGCTGTGCCAGAAGCTTGGCCCCTGGGTGAGCTAGGCGAGCCTCGGACTCGTGAAGCCGGGAAGGCAGGCACGCCCCGGTAAGTGCCCCGGTGTTGACAAGGCCCGACCAGCCCTGGGCTGGGGAAGCTTTCCGGATACATCCCGTGTCCCGTCTTTGCTCTGTGTTCCCTCCTCAGAGCGACCCCACCACCATCACCATCACAACCGCAGTCCCGGGGCGCCCCAGCAGGTCCCCATCATGTCGGCGCTGGGCGCAGGGCGGGGGGGGGGGGGGAGGGGGGGAAGGAGGCTAGGGGGATGATAAAGAAACAGTCCCTTAACTTTTTCCTATTACTTTTCCTGTTTAATCCCAGAAGTCTGATTCTCTGATTCTCGCCCTCCTTGGACGGGTCCAAGTGGTGGCTGAAAAATAGCCTCAGTTTTAAAAGTGCCCCTTTTTTTATTTTTATTTATTTATTTTGAAAGAGTAAAACGTGGGGCAGCTTAAACCCACGACCCTGGGATTAAGAGTCCCATGCTCTACCGACTGAGCTAGCCGGGCGCCTGGGCGAAAGCTGGAAATCCTAACCACTAGACCATGTGGGAAAGACGGGAGTGGAGGTGCTTTGCTTACATATGTTTTAGAAAAGAGCGGTTATGCGCCAAGGGCCTATTGTGACTTAATTAACTAATCGTTCCTTCCGGGAGAATAGCCAGTTCTTCCCCAAGGAAATGATCAGTGTTTACAGGTACTGAGTTAAACAGTATGTTTTCTTCCGCGGAGAAGGGCTAGATCTCCCCGGGAGACCGCACTCCTGTATTTCATTTTTACAATAAAAGGTCACAGCTCCAGCATACACAAGGAGGATTCTTAATATTTCTTTAATACGTCACACCCCGTCAATTCCCCTTGTAACATGCTTTAGATTGACAAATTGCTGATCACATTCATAACCTTCAGAGCCAGTCTTTTTTCCACTGGCAAATACACTTATTTATTTTAAACAATTTAAATTCTTTCTGAGTAGAATCCTTATGATGTAACAACATTTGAGATCTCATTCTGTTTACCAGAGGTTTAGGAAAATATTTTGAGATTGAGCTATTCAAGAACAAAAATAAAATTCAAGCAAACCAGTATTTTCAAATTACTGGTTAATTTGAAATAAAATTAATTTATTTTCAAATTAAATCCTCTAAGGGAGGGAGTGAGACACTAGCCTTAGAATCTTACCACCTGTTATTTCCACTCCTGCCCAACTTGTTCCTAAATAAGTTTAAAAATCCCTTACTAGGGAGACATTCAGCAGCCTTAAAAAGCTGCTGAATTAGCTTAAAACATTGCTCTTGTTCCTTAGATAGCCCATTCCCCACCTTTAAAGAAATTCCTTAACAATTAAAAAAACCTTTTCTGAAATTCCTCCCGCCGCAAACGCGGCATTTATAAAACCGGTTTCAGTCTTGCTTTTTACTCCGCCTGTTCCTTTAAGATGAGTTCGCTGGTGGTGACCAAATCCAGCCCTGTGCTCACGTGGGTGGCTGTATGAAGGTTGGAAACTGTATTTCCCTGCATCCCCTGATATTGATTGCTGTTCTGAAAGCTCTGATTGGGGTTGGGGGCGCTGGAGCGGGCGCCCCTTGCAAGTTTCCCTGAATGGGTTGGCCACTTTTGTCAAATTTAGAGCGGCATTCCCTTGCCCAATGTCTGCCTTTGCCACAGCGTGGACAATCCCCAGGGAGAAGCTTGTCTTTACCTTTTCCCCTTTTTGAGGTGGCCAAACAGTCTCTCCGCAGGTGACCAGGCTTTCCACAGTTGTAACATCTGGGATCTCCCTTAATTGCAGCTGCCAAGAGGGAAGCCTGATGCTGCTCTGTGCCGACATCTTGGCAAGCCTGATAAACTCACTGATGTCTTTGGTGGAAGTTCGCAGGGGTCCTGTAACGGCCCTGCCTGCAGTCTTTGCTAGCATTCTCATAAGCTGGCTGCCACAAAAGACTTGGCTGCTCTGTCATTATCTATTTGCCTTTCAATGGCTTCTTGGAGGCGATCAATAAAGTCAATATATGCCTCCGCAGCCCCTGACGGATATTGGTAGAGGAAGAAGTTTCCCTGGCCTGAGAATCGGGCGCAGCCTTCATGGCTCTGAGAGCAATCTGAGCACTCTGATTAAAAGCACGAGGGTCAAGCCTGGCCTGACCCGTGGCGGTGACAAAATCCCCAGACCAAGCAGCATAGAGAGGGTGACAGGGTTATTCATTTGTGCCTTTTCGGCTGCTGGGTGGGTGGCTCGAGGAGAGTACTCTGAATGCCAGACTGTGAACTGAGCTGGAGTTAAGACTGTCCTGGCCGGAGCAATCCAGTCACAAGGGGCCATTCTGTAGCTGTCAGCGATAGCTTGGAATAGCCTGTTAGTATAAGGAGACTTAAGCCCATTCTCTCTAATGCCCCTTTTTAGATCCTTACACAGGGAAAAAGGAAGGGGCTCATGGACATTTCTTTGACCCTTGACTATAATGGGGAAGGCGGACAGGGCATCTAAATCCCCAGCCTCCGCTGCCTGCCGGAGGCGCCGGCACATGGCCCTGACAGGATACCTGTCTGAATCTTCTGGCTCTCCTGCTGGAGAGTCATCCTGCGCGGAGGAACGCTCCCAGGGTTGAAGTAAGGAGCGCTGGCTGCGAGGCAGGTCCTCCGGTGGGGCTGCAGACAGAACTTTCATAGCTGGTTCTTCCACTACATCACACATGACTCCCTTCTTTGAACTAGACTCCTTATCCTCCTCTGTGACTAGCTCCTGTTTCTTAGCCCACATGGGCAGGAGAGCAGTCTTGACTAGCCCCCAAGTTATTAGGTTTTGGGATCCGATAGAAACACCACTGTCCTGTAGAGATTTTAACTCATCACCTACTTCTTCCCAAACCTCAATTATCTAAGGTTCCTTTGTCAGGAAAAGCAGGGTAATATTCCTTTATAGTTCGTAAAAGCTGAATGAGATGCTGCTACTTCACCTTGCAACCCGCCCCCCGGAGAAGCTGCTGTAACACTTGCAGGTAAACTTCCTGCTCTTGAGATAAACCAGAGCCCGTTCTTGCTATCAAAAAGGCTTTTAACTTTCGACTGTTGTCCTTTCAGATTCCGCCACCTATGCTGAACCCTAACTAGTTAGCTGTTAAGGGATAGAGTGTGGTGGGTGGAAATGTGCTGTTGGTGAAAGACCGTCAGGGAGAGGGGCACCGGACTTTCCGAGTGCCCTAACCCTGCTTCTGGGTCTCGGGTCCTCCCCAGGCGTTTAGACTGTGAGGGTGGGGCTCGAAGCGCTAGGTGACCAGCCTTTATATCGCGCTTCCCCGGATGAGCCAGAAGTTAGGTTAGGTGATGTTGGAGGTCCCTGTAAGGCCCCTGCACGTCTCGGGAATTGATCCCAGACACCCTCGCAAGGTTCTGACTCACGCGGGAACACCCGGTTTCTCAGGCCGAGGGGAGGAAGTGCCTTTTGTCTTCGGAGCTTGGCGAATGCCAAAGGCTCTCATACAAAACCTGCGACTAACACTAAATTCTTCTAGAAAGCTATCTTCGGAGTCCGGCCGAAACCGAAAACACTCATTTCCTATCCACTTTTCCCTATGCAGGCGGATGGATCGAAAAGGCAAGAATCGAAAGGACCGCAAGAGGCAGCTTGTTTAAAATATCCCTGTAACTAGTTGCTGTTTTTAAAGCTGATTAAAGGGAAAGTCTTTGCTCTTTCTCCCAAGCCTAGACCTGGTTGGGGGTTGTGCCGCGGGGGTGGGCTTGTGAGTGTTTTCACAGTGTGCCTCTCGTTGCTGGACTTTTGCTTGCGGCTAGCAGGGAAACCTAGTGTTCTGTCCCGGTCCACGTCCAGCTTATCCTCTCACGGGTGTCTTCTAGCAGCGAGCGCCCTTGTGGCTTTTACCTGCTCGACCCGTGCCCGCGAGATTGCGGCAGATGCTTGGGAGAGAGAGCAAGGCTCCTGCTTACTGAAGAAAGTACAATTGCAAAGCGGTCGAGAGAGAGGGTGACCTTGGAAAGAAACCCCTTTTCCCCTGAATCCAATATACCCTACGGCATAACCGAAAAGCGCTCGGTGCCGTCGGCCCTTACCTGGCCTATTGCGCGCAAATCCCACGAAGTTGGTGTATTGACCACAACTGCGGCTCGGAGCCCTGGGTCCCTGTTCCTGGGCGCCAGATGACGCAGATCTCGGCCTGCAAGATCTGCTGTTGAGGTCTCAGTGTTCCAATACACAAACACACAGACTACAGAGGCCCTGTGGGGGAAAAGGGACTGCACGGCCACTCTCTCAAGAGGAGAGTGCCTCTGAGCGCCTCGGCCACTCCCTCAAGGGGGGAGCGCCAAGACCCTTGCGGTGACCAGCCTTTATAGGTTTTTCAGGCCCTTACATCAGAGAAGGTCCTCTTTACTATACAAAGGTTTGTTTTTGGGTGGTTATCTTTGCTGACAACAGAGAGGATGTCACTGAATACATCAAAGGAGGACATTTGCAGTGTAAAAGGAGAAATGGTCGAAAAATGGCTTTGTCCCATACCTGGAGGGTCTAGCCCAGATTCTGTAAAGATAAAGATACTCAGTAAACATTTGCTTCCTCAATTCAGGGTGAGGGAGTTTCAGCAAGAGCAAGTCTCATAGCAGTCTGGGTGCAATGCAGGCCTGATTTCCCACTGGAGAACTTATCCATGGACGTGGGTCCTGCCTGCCAACCTCACTCCCCACTGTCTTTTCCGAGTGGGGGCTGAGCCACATTTCCCACGCTTGGAACGGTTCCCCACACCTGGGGCTACGTGTTTGCCAGTCTACACCCCCACGCCCTGCTACGAACCCCTCTCCCTAGCGCAGCAATTTTCTCCTGGTCTTGCTTGCTCCCCAGGCCTGGCACAGTTGCCCACTTCCAGGATCCTGGAGCCAGGACTCGACACAGTGAAGACTTCTCCCTTGGAAGGGAGTCACCCCAGAAACACCGGGACAGGCCTGGGCTTTAGAAACAGAATCATAAGAAATAAAACAAGCAGTCCTGGCTGTTGTGGCTCAGTGGATTCCAACTGGCTTGGAAAATGAAAGGTTGTCAGTTCAGTTTCCAGCCAGGGCACAGGCCTGGGTTTCAGGCCAGGTCCCCAGTTGGGGGCCCTCGAGAGGCAACACATTGATGTTCCTCTCACTTGTCCATGTTTCTCTCCCTTTCTTTCTTCCTCCTTTCCCCCCTCTCTAAAAATAAATAATAAATAAAACAAGCAAGTATAGTGACGCTTGAGAAAACGGCTTGTAAAGATGTGTGTGTTGCATGCAGGTCGGGCCACCTGCTCGGGTCAGCAACAAGGCTCTGGGTCTGGGTCAAGAGCGGAGTACGAAGGGGCCACTCGGATGCCCAGGCAAGGGTGTGACCCCTGAGCCCCACCGGGCCCCTTCACGTCACAGGGCCTGGAGCCAGGCCTGGAAGGGTGTGCTGGAGGAGGCAGCAAGGGCGGAACACTAATTCTCAGCATCGTTGCCATGTGGACAGTCACGGCACCCACGTCACAGGGTGCTGGTGATAACTAAGTCCGTGCCCACAGGACTGTCAGACTGGAGAGGGGCACCTGGCAGGAGCCCCAACACCTGAACGAGCACTGACTGTGGGACGGAGGTGGCCTCTGCGCGGAGCTGGAAACCCTGCAGGAGCCTGCCCAGGGTCACCAGCAGCAGGTGGGGCGCAGCTCCAGCCCAGGCAGAGGGGCTGGAGGCCCCAGGGCTGGGCGAGGGACAGCCAAAGTGGGCCCACCTGGTGGATCCTCTTCCTCCATCGGTGGAGGAAGGTCTGAGACTGGGGTGCATAGATAACCATGTTGGCTCCTCATGAGGGCCCAAGGCGCTGCCCCACTCATCAGCGTTTCTTGGTGGAGACCCTTCCCTCCCAGCAGGAAGAGCAGGCTGGGCAACAAGGGCAGGAATGCCTTTATTGAAGCGGAGCTGCTGGGGCCTGGGGGAGGAAGACTCTCAGAGGCCTGGGGCGCTCCGGGTACCAGGCTGTGGGTTCAGGTCCAAGGCTCTGAGACAGCGCAGGGCAGGAGCCAGGCTTAGGGTCCCAGGAGTGGAGCGGCGGCTTCAGAGGGTGAGGCGGTCCTCGTAGAGAGACAGGAGCAGCAGGACCGCCCAGCCGCCCAGCAGGCCCACGTTGTGCAGCAGGAAGAGGAGCCAGGGCCGCGGGTCCCGCACGCGCAGCATGGCCGGGAGCTGAGGAGGTGGCATCGGGTCAGCGGTCAGCCCGGCGCTCAGCTCCCCGCCTGGGCAGTCCCCTCCGCGCCCTCTGCGCCCTCCTTGCCCTAACCATGTCGCAGAGCGCCACGTAGAGGAAGAGTCCGATGGCTACCGCCAGGATCCAGAACTCACTCTCCTCGCTGACGCCCACCCCGAGCGCAACGTAGAGGCCGGCGAAGGCCGTGAGCGCCGAGGCCACGTTCAGCAGCAGCGCCCGGGGCGCGGACAGGCCGGCATGCAGCAGGGCTGCGAAGTCCCCTGGGGAGGCCGGTGGGGGTCAGGCGGAGAGCCGGGGTCCGGACAGGCCCCGCCCTCGCCCTGCCTGCCACACCCTCCACCGCAGGCCCCGCGGCGCCTGGCTCACCCAGCTCATGCGGCACCTCGTGGCAGAACACCGCCAGCGACGTGGCCAGCCCAGTCTTCCAGGAGGAGGTGAAGGCAGCGCCCACGGCCAGACCATCCGCGAAGTTGTGCAGGCCGTCGCCCAGTGTGATCATGTAGGGCAGCAGCCTCAGTTCTGCGGGTGCAACGGGCATGGGGTGGCTTCTGCCTGGCCACCAGGAAACCGCATGCCTCAACCCTTCTGGGGCCTCCCCAGGGCTTACCTGGGTTCAGTCTCCGGGGCCCAGGGCTCAGCAGCTCAGGGCTCTCCTCTGCCACCTGGGGCAGGATGGGGGTGTGGGCATGGTCCAGGTGGATGAGCCTCTGGACAGGCGTGGCAGGGCTGGGGCCCCAGACCAGCCTCAGAGGCTAGGGGCTGGTGCCCCGTGGTGGGGGTTGGGGTGTAGGTACTAGAAGGGCCCTTGTGGAGGGGGCTGTGTGAGGTGGGGACACCTGGGCAGGGAGGCTCACCAGGTCTGCACGGGAGCCCTCGTGGGGTTGCTTGGGCTGCTGGAGCTCCCTGGGCGCCAGCTGCAGCGACATGCCGTGGCTGTGGCCACTGTGACCAGTGTGGCTGTGAGGCTCGTCCTGCTGGTCCTACCGGGACAGCAGCTCAGGGCCTGCTACACCTCCTCCCCATCCACCCACCCTGCCCAGTCCCCACAAGCCTGACCTCTGGGTCCAGGGGCAGCAAGAGGTCGAAGAGTTTCTCAAACAGAAAAAAGGTGTAGAGGCCCCCTATTGCAGCCAGGAGGCGCCAGGTAGGCTGCGGGTTGTGGCTGTCCCCTCCGTGCCCGCCATGCTGGTGCAGCCCCAGAACCTGGGGGGAAGGGGGAGGGGGTACTGGGCTGGCTGCCTCAGGGTCTCCCTCCCACAGATGAAAAAGAGGGGTTGGGGTTTGGGGAAGGGCCTCAGGAGGGTGGGCCTGGAAGGAGGACCAGGAAGGGGAGTCCCTGGGGTGGGGGAGGGAGGGTCCTGGTGGGCTGGGGCCGACCTTAGGCGTCAAGTGCAGGAGGGCATCTCCAGTGAGTGCACCCACGGCCATGCCCAGGAAGGTCTGGATGATGTAGTGGGCGGCCGTGCTGCAGCTGGTGCAGGAGAGAAGCAGGAGGCCGAAGACTGAGCAGAGGCCGATGAGCAGTGTGGCCAGGGAGCCATACAGGTACTCTACAGTGGGGGTGGGGGGGTGCGATGGGGGCCCAGCTGAGAGCCTCCCCTCAGCCTTCGGAGGGGAGGGCAGGGAGGGCATCCAGAAGTGAGCAAGAGCTCAGCAGGGCTGCAGGCGATCAGGTGCCAGCCAGGCCTCAGAGATCCACCCTCCTCCCATCCAGGCTGCCCCTACATTTCCCCTGTCTCCTCCTGCCAGCCCAGCACCCTCACCTCCTCCCTGGGAAGCCCCACCACCCTGTGGCCAGCACCCTGACTAGCAACCTGCCTAGCAGCCTGACTGCTAGGCAGCGCCAGGCAGTCAGGCTGGGGAGACAGGCACTCACTCTCCGCCTGACTGAGCTGGTCCTGGGCCAGGCCACTGGACTGCAGGCTGCAGGCCCCACTCAGCTGCTGCTGGAGCAGGGCAGGGCTCAGCCGGGCCCAGGCGTCTGGAGCCACCCCAGTCTGCTCAGACAGCCCATACACAGCCATCACGTCCCTGGCAGTCAGGCACACCTGGGAGGTGGCAGGAATAGACGTCAGGGACCGGACAGGCCCACAGGCCCCACCTCTCCTCAGGACGAAGGCACCCGGGCTGCTCACCGTGTCCCACACGCTGGAGCTGCCGTTGGGGGCGGCGAGGTCGGCCCTGTTCCCCAGATGACGGTGCCGATGGCCGCCACTGTGGCCGCCGTGGGGCTCAGCCGCTCCGCCCACCCCCAGGTGCCGCATCAAGGCCGCCAGCTCTGGCAGGAAGGACATTACCACCGTTGGTGTGGGCCCCTGGCCGCCCCCTGGCTCTGTGCCCTGCTCAGCAGCCTGCCCAGCCCTCACCGTCCAGTGTGATGTTGGGAGCGTCACCGTGGTGCTGCCGGAACACGAAGTCCACGAAGTACTGGGGGGTCGGCAGGGCGCGGAAGCAGGACCCATTTCTGACGTGGTCCAGCAGGGCAGCCAGCACAAAGCCAGGGCTGCCAGGAGCACCAGCCCCCGCCGCCTCGTCCAGCAGCTGAGGCAGGTCCACGCAGTCCTGGGGTGGGGGGCTGGGCCTCAGCTTCACCTCCAGTGTGGTCCTCCTGGCCTGCAGTGCTACCACCACCCCTGGTGCCCCTGAGATGCCAGCGGCCCCAGAATCTGGCCCGGAGCCAGGATCTGGCCACCTGGGAGCACCACCCCTTCCTCCTCACCTAAGACCCCTCCCCTCCCTCCCCTCCCTGGGACCACAGGCCTCTGAACCCCTTGGTTCACCTGGTCCTGGCTGCTACCCTCCGGGCACTCCCTGTGGCCCCAGGAGCCTCTCAGACCCCACCCCCCAGTGAGGGCACGAAGGCACCTTCGGGGCTCCTGATGTCGTCGCCCAGCTCAGCGGTGAACACACATGCACCGCCCCCCCCGACCAGACCCACCCCGCGTGTGTCCCCAGACACCCCCAGGTGCCCAGCGCAGCCAGGGCCCATCCCCTGAATAGTTGCTCTGCCTCAGTCCCCCTCACCCACCCCTGGCCGACCTGCCTGCCTGGGCCCTTACCTCCTCTGTGGGGGGCTGGCCAGTGGTCTGGACCTGAATCCTCTGCAGCAGCCTGCTCAGGCCTGGGGTCAGGGCCTCAGGGCCCTCGAGCAGGGCCAGGAGGTGGTCAGCACGGGAGGCCCAGCGGCCAGCCCGGACATCCTCACAGGTGCCCTCGGGGTCGCTGAGGTAGAGGGCAGCAGCTGCACTGAGGCGGGCGATGTGTACGGGCGCCAGGGCCGGCCCTGGGCTCAGTCCTGGCCCCTCAGGCCTGCCCAGGGCCAGGAGGTCGTCCACAGACAGGCACTGTGGGCACAGACAGGTGAGCAGGGCCCCGCCTCTGGTCCTAAGCTGCTGCCCTCCTATGGGGCCATGCCCCTCTGTCAGCAGCTCCACGCACTCCCCTCAATTATAGGGGTGCATGCACACAGGGGTCCCAGGCAGTGCCCCCCCTTTCGGATGGCTTCTCCCTGAATCCACTTCCCAGGGACCGACAGGGGAGGTGGCCCTAGCATCCTGGAGCTGTGGGTCCCCATCATGGCACCCCCATCCCAGGGAGGAGAAGGGTGGGCTTGGGGCTGCAGGCAGGGCCGTGGCACTGGACCACTTGGCCTCGCCTGCCCCCTGGAGTTTGCCCAGGCCTTTTGCTACCAGCCCTTGGGGTGGAGCAGGCAGGGCTGCGCCCGACTGGAGACCCGTCGGGTGGGGCACTCACCTTTCCACACGGCTCTGCGGAGCGGTGCACACGGGCCGCTAGTGTATTTAATAGGCTGCCCAGAGCCACGCGGTCCAGAGCACCCTGGCCCGAAGACAGCGAAGGCAGCAGGTGAGCAGGCTGGGCCGCCATCATGGTCACCACCAGCACGGCCAGCAGCAGCCCTGGCTCATTCCAGGCCAAGACAGCCATGCCCAGGCCACGGGCACTCGGTGCTCCAGAGGGGAAGCCGGGAGAGCAGGGTGGCACACGAGGGCGGCTGTGGGCCGAGAGGGCTGCCTGGGCCGGACTGGGGCTAGGCACAGGATCTCTCCCAAGTATTTCCTGCAGGGCTCTGTGATTGGCTGTCAGGGGAGTCGCAGATTAACCATTCCTGGGGCAGGTCCTCCCTGAAACGAGGAGCCGCTGCCTTGGGCCGAGAGCTGCCTGGGGCCAGGATCTCTCCCAGGTATTTCCTGACTGTCTGACAGGAGGTACAGGGTGGAGCATTCCAGCCACAGATCCTCTCCAAAGCCAGGAGCTATGCCTGTCCGGGGGAGGGCTTGGCCCCTTTCCCTGGTCTGGGAGGCCTGGGCATCCACCTGCCTGCCTGCAGCTCGCCCCCAAGGGCCTGGGGCAGAGCTGCGTGGATACCACCCCAGTCATCGGTGGCGGGGCCCACCTCTGAGATTGCCCCTGAGGGCCCTTCCCCTCCCAGGGGTCCTCCCAGGCTCAGGCAGCCCAGAGCCTTGGGCCCTGTCCTTCGGGGCCTGGAGCTGTGGTCTCCCTGTTGGGGGTAGGCTGGAGACTGTGGGTCTGCTAACCTGTGGGCTGAGTCACACTCCCCTCCCCAGACCCTCCTGGGGAAATTCCTCACAGGGAGCCTGGGTTGTCTCCCCCTTGGCACGTGGGGAGGGACTCTTGGATGTGACTCCCGGCCCCACCCCTCTCGGCTCCCGCTCAGGCCTTTGACCCCCTCCCCACCTTATCTCAGCCTCCTCTCTGCAGCCAGGCTGACACCTGGGGAAGGGGCAGGCTTGCCTTCTGGAGGAAGCCTCTGGGCAGCCCCCCTGTTCAGCTGACCCCTGACCCTGACCCTGCAGAGTGTGGCTGGGGTGGGGCAGAAGCTCCAGGGCAGCAGGGATCCCAGGTCCAAGGAGTCTGTGTCACCCAGGGCAGGGCTTCAGGCCAAGGACAGCGTCTGAGCTGAGGGAAGCACTTCTGCAGCACCTCACCCACACTCAGAGGCTGACAGTACCATAGAGTGACACCTGTGGGCAGGGGCAGAAGGGGCATGGGAGGGGGCAGAAAGCGGCTGGTGGGCTTCAGATGGCTCCTGGATACCTGGTCAGGTCCCCCTCCCACCCTACCCCCACACCATGCCAGAACCTACTGGGCAGGCTGGAGTCCCGGGGCTAGGCTGCACCTCAGGCCACCCCCCACCCCCGCAAGCTCAGAGGCCTATTAGCTTCTAAGCAAGGTCTCAACCCAGCCTTCCCTCCCTACTGGCACCCACCTCTTTCCCCCACTGATGCCCTGATGCCTCTGCCTAGTGCAAATGGGGGCGGAGAGTGTCACCAGGGGCCCTGGGCCTGGTGTGGGGCTGCCCAGGAGCTGCCAAGCCCCCTCCTTCGTCCCCAGGCCCCTCCAGCATCACCCTGTCATTCTAACAATCTCATTACAATCACTCCTGTCTTCCAACACACACTCAAGTCTGCAGCAGGCTAAAGGGGGGGAAGCTGGGTGTCCCCCGTGGAGGAGTGGAGGAGTGCCACGTCATCTGACCATACCACACCACGGAAAAGGAGCCAGCCGTAAAAGGAAGGGAATTATGCTGAGCAAAATAAACCTGCCTTGCCCCTCCCTACAGGCCCCTCAGAGACCTTTGACTCTGGCCTTATCTCTGCCTCTCTGGCACCTGGGGGAAGAGGCAGGCTCCAGGGAGCCAGCCAACACCCCTACAGGTTTCTGGTCAGCTTTGTCTGCTGGAGGGGGCCGCCCACCTGGTTCAATGACCCCCAGACCCCTGACTCTGAGACCTAAGGAGGCGGATAGGGTGGGGCAGAAGCTCCACGGAGGCAGGGAGACCAGGCCCAAGGACTCCGTCCCCAGCCGCCTGTGGCGCCCAGGGCAGGGCGTCAGGCTGAGGGCAGTGCCCTGTGTCAGGTGTCTCTTCCTTCTGCCCACCTCACCCACATACAAATCACGGTCTGCCCAGCCTTGACCGGCGCGGCTCAGCCGGAGCAGTTACCCAAAACAGAAAGGCTGTGGGTTCAATTCCCGGACAGGGCGTGTACAGGAGGCAGCCAATCGCTATTTCTCTCTCACATTGTATTAATCTCCCTCTCTCTAAAAGCAATTAAAAATGTCAGGTGAGGATTAAAACGAAGTTTTTTAAGTGGTCTTGATGGGGGACTGAAATGTTGGAAAACTTTTAGTTTCAGGTAATAGCTAATAAGCTTCGCAATCGATATGTGTAAAAGTTATTGTCTGAGGAACTGAAGGTGGGACCCACCCTGACTCCAGGACACCACAAGCAGCTCCACCTGTGCGCCTCCGGAGGCCCACACCCGGTTCAAGGTGGTGTCTGAGCCACTGTGCTCCAGGCGGAGGTGCCCACGGCCCAGGAGAAAGAAGACCACCACCCAGGGCTCAGATGAAAGAATGCTGCGGCTTTTATCTGGTTAAATTCTCCCCTCAAATCCAATCCCCTTACCTACACTTTTCTTCTCCTTATAAAAAGGGCTGGTTTAACGTGGACTTTGATACGGTCTGTTAGGGGGCAAACCCACCGTCTTCTCAGACTGCCGGCCATCCAGATGAAGCCCCATAAAGATTTGAGCCCTGTGTCTGCCTGTGGGGTCTGGTGGTGACAGGCAGCCTGAACACCGGCTTCTCCAGGTTCATGTACTGGTGACTCCACACCGGGACCAATTTGGGGACCCTCTTTGGAAGTCTGGGCGTTTGGCGGGGAGTCCCATTGGCTGCCTGGACTGGAGGGCCCTGGGGTGAAGGCCTGGAGACTCCCTAGCAGCTGACTTCACTTGGGGACACTCCTCCGACCCTGGGCACTTCCTGTCCCCTTCACATTCGATTGAATCGTTGCGCTTTGTGGTTCGGGTTACAATCCCTGTCACGAGTCAGTAATTAAGGCGCTTTCTGGTTTACAGAGCTCTGTCTGGTAGAACGGGAGTGGGGGAGGCCTCCGTTCTGGGAAACAGACCTTTGGGACGTGTTTTGGCTGCTTGGTCAACCTAGGCTGACTACAAAGAAAGTGGTTTTTACTGTAATTCTGTTTGGCTTATGTACTGTGTAATCTAGACTCAGGAGAGTGCTGGCAGCTGACGGGTCTTTAAATTATTGCTTATGCTGTAACTAGAGTTGTTCTGTCAGAGACCAGGGAAGTGGACAAAATGCCTTTCCTGGAAACTTTCAAGAGTTTACATAGTCATGATGCAAGATTAAAAGGAAATAGATTTCTGGTCCAGAGAAAAGGGCATTTGCCTGTGGAAGACAGCAGAAGTTCGGAGGAGAGGGCCCAGGGAGGTCTGGATATCACAGCTGCTGCCAGCATGGTCTGGGCCCCCACAGCCCCTCCAGCCCCAGGGCTCTTCCTCCCTACTTGGCTGCGGGAACCGGGAAAGTGAGCCCGAACTGGTATCGCTGTGTCAAACCTGTCAAGGAACCAAGTTCAGTGGAAGACAAGCACCTGCCGGGGCAGGGCAATGCCCTGTGTGAAGACTTCCAGCAGGAGTAGGGCCAGAGGGCCAGCCTGCTGGGAATTACTAGGCACATGCTCCGTTTCTATGTCAGGTCTGTTAAAATGGAAAAACTCTGGAAAGACTAGCATATATCCCTTTAGAGTGGACAAAGGAGTGCACCCAGGCTTTTGAGTCCGTAGAGGTGCACCTGGCTTCTGCACCGGCCTTGGGGTTTCCAAACCTACTGAAGCCTTTTCCATTATACATTCGTGAAAGGCAGGAAATTGCCCCAGGAGTCCTCACCCAAAGGCTCAGTGACATTTCACAACCCATCACATACTTGTCAGGGAAACTAGATCACACTGTCCAGGGGTGGCCAGCCTCCTTGAGAGCTGTGACAGCCACCTGTGAGCTCTTGCAAGAAGCTGAGAAGTTTTCTTTGGGACAGCCTGTACCAGTTATGTGTCCCAGCAAGTGTTGGGCCTGCTGGAGCAAAAGGGAAATATGTGGCTCGCTGCTGGAAGAAGGGGCAGGTACCAAGCCATTCTTCTAGGCAATTTCAATGTCTCCCTCAAAACTGTACATTAAATCCTGCCTCTTTCCTCCTGGAGCCCAATTCGGCTGCAGTGACACGTGACTGTGCTGAAATAACAGATGAAGTGTATCGTAGCAGAATTGATTTACAGGACCATCCTCTAGGAGAGGCAACCTGGACTCTCCATACAGATGGGAGCAGTTATGTGGACGAAGGAAGCAAAGACTGGGTATGCAGTTATGACTCTTGAAGGAGCAGTGCAGCCCAAGGCCTTGCCGCCAGGAACCTCTGCCTGGAAAGCCAAACTGATTGCATTTATGAGGGCACTGGAACTGTTGCATGAAAAGAGAGTAAGTCCTGGCTGGTGTGGCTCAGTGGATTGAGTGCAGGTTTGATTCCCAGTCAGGGCACATGCCTGGGTTGTGGGCCAGGTCCCCAGTAGGGGCACTCAAGAGGCAACCACACTTGGTGTTTCTCTCCCTCTCTCCCTCCCTCTCTTTCTAAAAATAAATAAATAAAATCTTTAAAAAAGTGAGAGAGTAAATGTGTATATTGACTCAAGGTAAGCTTTCCTAATTTTGCAATCACGTGGTTCCATCTGGAAGGACAAAGAACCATTAACCACCAATAAAAAGGAGATTAAGCCCTGGCTGGTGTGGCTCTGTGGATTGAGTACTGGCCTGCAAACCAAAGGGTTGTAGGTTCAATTCCCAGTCAAGGCACATACCTGGGTTGTGGGCCAGGTCCCCAGTAGGGGGCATATGAGAGGCAACCGCACACTGATGTTCCTCTCCCTCTCTTTCTCTCTTTCCGTCTCTAAAAATAAATAAAATCTTAAAAAAAAAAAAAAGATTAAGCACGCAGCAGCAATTTTTAAATTATTAGAGGCTGTTCAGGTACGTTTACAGGTGGCAGTTGCGCACTGCCCAGGGCATCAGAAAGAGGACACTGAAGTGGCTGGAGGAAACAATCTGGCCGATCGAGCAGTGAAAGAGGCTGCTAAAGGAATCTATAATACCTTTGGTACCTGTTCTAGATTCGTCACAATTTGACCCTGAATATTTGACTGCAGACAGAGCCAAGAGCTGGGTTTTTGATGAAGAAGGATCTGATAGTGGATGGAGAAATAATAAGAAAGGAGTTACACTGACTTCTAAACACTCAGTGGAGCCAGTCATGAGGCATTCGCATGAGGCCACACACTGTGGAAGAGACTCCTTAACCACCTATGTCAAACGGTGGACCCATATGGAAAACAATAGCTACAAGTGTTGTGTGCCAGAAGAACAACCTAGGACAGAACCCCTTCAAAGGAAAGGAGGGAAACAATACCAATGACGGCCCATTTGGAGACTCGCAAATAGACTTCACTCAGATGCCAAGGGTTCAAGGGTGGAAATGTTTGCTAGTCTTCACTGACACCTTTTCAGGACAGGTAGAAACCTACTCTACAGGAACAGAGAAATCCTCAAGCTAGTGAAAGGGTTTCTGAAGGAACAATCCCAGAAGCATCCAGAGCAATAATGGACATGCTTTTGTTTCAGAAATTACATAGGAGGCCACTAAATTTTTAGGAATCAAGGGGAGACTCCACATGGCATAGAGACCTCAGGCTTCTGGGAAGGTAGAGAGGATGAATTGCACCTTGAAGAAAAAATATAGCCAAGCTGCGCCCAGATATTCGTCTCCATTGGGATGAAGCTTTACCTGTTGCCCTGCTCGGGATTAGGGTGTTTTCTTGAAGTGGGATTTCAGTTTAGTCCTTATGAAACTGTGTACAGGTGATCATTTCAGGCTAGGATTGGGGTGGGAGATATGTATCTAGAAGTGAAGGTAAAGAAAATGTACATTGCCCTGGCTGGTGTGGCTCAGTGGATTGAATGCTGGCCTGTGACTCAAAGGGTTGCCAGTTCGATTCCTAGTCTAGGGCACATGCCTGGGTTGTGGGCCAGGTCCCCGGTAGGGGGTGCACGAGAGGCAACCACACATTGGTATTTGTCTCTCTCTCTCCCTTCCCCTCTCTAAAACATAAAATAAAATCTTAAAAAAAAAAAAGAAAATGTACAACATTGAAGTCAGACCTTGGCTGTAATTAGTGACCTTGCTTGCAGTAGAGACCTGGCCCCCACAGGTTTGGCTACATTCCTTTGAGCCTGCAGATAAGGTGCTACTCAAGACTTGGACAATGGCATCTCCAGAAAGCCAACTAGAAGAAAAGTGGACAGGACCCTGGGACTACTACTCACCACACCCACCGCAGTGAAGCTGGCAGGAATAAAGCCTGGGTTCCTCACACCAGGGTAAAGACATAACCGGAGGGACAGTGGACCACCAAACATTGGGAAGACCTGAAAATCACCTTTCCAAAGGAATAACTCACCCTGGCTGGTGCGGCTCAGTGGACTGAATGCCAGCCTGCAAACCAAAGGGCCGCTGGTTCGATTCCCAGTCAGGGCACATGCCTGGGTCCCCAGAAGGGGGCGCACAAGAGGCAAACACACATTGATGTTTCTTTCCCTCCCATCCTCTTTAAAAAAATAACATATTCATTGCTTTTTGTTTAACCCCATGTACGGAGAATTTGTTCCTTTCAAATGAGATGAAAATATTTGAGTATATTTAACAAAAATTGTTCTAAACATCTCTTTTGTCTTGCAGGAAGAACTTATATAGAACAACTTCCACTACATGTCTTACTGGTGTTTGTACTCCCCTGGAAAGCCTCTGAAATTACACTTTGTTTCAGCGTATCAACAACAAAGTAACTTACTCTGATACTTGGGGACCTGTGGTAACTCTGAAGGACAGGAACACGTTGCCTTAAAAGTCACTAATATAGCCTCAGTTGGAGAAAGTGCAACTTTTGTCAATTGTGCTGAAAACTGTTTTGTGCTTTATCGTAGCTTGCTGTCGCCTACAACACGCCCCCTTATGTGGATCTGCAGTGAACTTTATTTCCAAGCCCCTACCAGACGGTCGGATATGTGCTCAGCAGCAAGACGAGTGCTTCCATGTGGAAGTGGTCTCGCAGAAATGAGACGGTTTAAGCGGACAGTGGGGGAACGATGGGGGACCCTGGAGTTGGAAAACTGTAGTTTAGGTAATCGCTGGTAAGCTTGGCAATGGATGCAAGTGAAAGCTAATGTTTGGGGAACTGAAAGTGTGGCCTGCCCCGACCCCAGGCCACAAGCAACCCCACCTTTGTGCCCCAGGAGGACTGCGTGCAGTCCCAGATGGAATCCGAGCCACCGCCCAGGGCACAGCTCAAGACCACTGCCTCAGATGGAAGAATGCTGCAGCTTTTATCTGATTAACTTGTTCCTGAATTCCAATCCTCTTCCCTGCACTTTTCTTCTCCTTATAAAAAGGGCCGGTTTAAAATGGACTGTGAGAGTCTGTTAGGGGACAAGCCCACTGTCCATCAGCCTCTGATGCCCAGCCGTCCATCTGACAGCTCCCCAGACAGTCAGACCCAAGTCTGGCTCACCCTGTGCAAACTGGGCTCTGGCCACCCCATCACCGAACGCTGCGCCCTGCAGGCATCATGTGTCCACAGGACCCCCTGCGCTGTCGCTGACCGCAAGCCGCAGTGCCGTCTCGGACTGCTCTTTCCCAGCCGCAGACACGGGGTGCACCTCTCAGCACAGCACACACCCAGCACCTGCTGTCCCCAACAACCCTCCCACCGGCCCTGGCTCTACTCTTTGCCTTGTAAAACACCAACGAGGTCCCTCCTTTCACTGCCTCTAGCCACCACAGATGTCTAGAAACAGCTTTGAGGAGGAAACGCTACAACTAAACTCCGGCCTGTCTCTCACCCACAGGTGCTCAGGGGGAAATGCGCCCTGGACCCCACAGCCCTGGCCGTGTGTGCGTCACTGTCTGCTTGGGCTGCTGCCGCACCCGGTGCAAGTGGAGGCCCAACCCCCCCCCCCCCCCCCCCCCCGCCGTTTGTCCAGGCAGCGCCCCTAGGGAGGCTGGCGCCCCGAAGCCGGACCGAGGCCCTTCCCTGAGGAACTGCATGCAGAGCCCCTGGGCTCCAGGGGGGGTGGTGGGGGTCGCCCACAGCAGCAGGAAGGTCAGAAAACATGTTTATTATGGGGAAGGGACTCGGGGGTTGAGACCCTGTGGGCAGAGAGCTGCTGTGGAAAGTCCAGGGGTCCAGGGGACGCAGGCCATCCTGGGAGCCTGTGGCCCTGCTGGGCAGGGCTGAGAGGCCCCTGCTCCGAGGAGAGGGCAGGGAGGCCAGGGACTCAGGCGTGCAGGAAGCGGTTGAAGGCATTGTAGGCCGACTCCAGGTCGAACAGCATCTGGCGCACTTGGGAGTCATCCAGCTCGTCGGACGCCGACATGCCGCTCAGGGTCTGCAGCCTGGGGGGCGGGAGCACAGGGCTGGGGTGCTGCTCGGAGGGGCCTCCAGGGCCCCCAGGAAGGGTCCAAGACTCACCACTGGCTGACTGTCTGGCGGCCCTCGAAGTCGGGCGGCAGGTGGCTCATGCGGTGCATTGTCTCCATCAGCTCCCGCAGGTCAGGCTGGATCTGCGGACACAACACTGTGAGGCCCCCGCCCCGGCACCCCGCCCTCACCTTCAGGCCCAGGAGCTGCACGCACCTCGTCCATGGCGCGGATCTCCAGGCGCAGCTTGTCCATCACCGTGATGAAGAGCTGGGGGCAGGTGTGTGCATGAGGAAGACCGTCCTACCCCAGGGGCCCAGGGTGGTAGACCCTGCGCACGGGCTGCCCAGGCTCTCGCTCAGCCCCTCTTTGGCCATGGCAACCTGGCTTTTTCCTTCTCAGCCTCCACTTTCTGGTCACTGGACTCCTCCCGCAGTTCTGCTCCAGGACCCTGGGCCTAGCCCACGGGGGGTCTCAGGCTAGGGAGGAGACTCAGGGGCTTCCTGGACACTGCCCAGAGGAGGGGCCTGCCCACCCCTCTCGCTCAGAGCTACAGGCCCCCTGCGCAGGGAGTCAGTGCCATGCAGCTGGGAAGCCCCAGGACCCTCGTGCCCGAGACCACAGTGGGCTCACCGAGACCACGTCGGCGATGCAGCGGTTGAGGTTGCCCTTGTCGTCCTTGATAGTGATGGGCCTGTCCTCCTTGATCCTCTCCATGGCCAGTGGGCAGTCCAGCTGAGAGGGGGCACGGGGGTGTTGGCCGGGCCCCTCTCAGCAGCGCCCACAGCGTCCCCCTCCTGCCCCCAGGGGACACACGCGGAACTTGCGGCAGAATTCGTCAATGGAGCTGATCTCAGAGCCCTGGACCTGCCGGAAGGCGGCTTTGTACTGAACCAGGAGGCGGGAGCAGGCTGCAGTGTACCTAGGAAGAGAGCCGGCCTTGGGCTCAGCACGGCTCACTTGGGTCCCCACAGGAAAAGAGCTCTGGATGGCTGCCCCAGGGTGCCAGGCTTGCACTGGGCAGTTTGGCCCCAAGCCCAGCGCTGGGCAGAGGCCCAGCAGCACCCTCTACCTGCCCTCCTGGGCAGCGCTGGGCCTCTGAACAAAGGCGCCACGACCCTGAGGCACTCTCCCTCCCAATTCTCCCCCTCATCTTCTGAGGCCCTCGAACTGACGAGGACATCTGCACCCAGGGGAGCAGGCTGGCGACCAGGGTGGTGGACGCACCTCTCCCTGTGGACACTGCAGAAAAGCCAGGTCTTCCTGGCTGTGAAGGTGCCCAAGCTCCCAGCCCCCAAGGGGGGCTGCCCAGCCTGACCAGGTGGCAGAGGCCCCAACCAGACCCCCCCTCACTGCTGTTGAGCACCCAGGCCCTGGAGGGCAGAAACAAGCTTCCAGAACCGGGCAGCTAGCAGGTGGGCCCGGAAGGGACTCACTCGTTGGGGGTGACGCAGTCCTTGATGTACGCCTTCTCCAGGGCCTGCATGGTCTTCACAACTGCAAACAGCTCTGCCATGTTGTCATACCTGAGGGGGGTGTGTCCATCAGGTGGCCACCAGGGCCCCCAGAACTCGGGGCACAGCTGTGGCGGAACCCTGCGTTTGGCCCAGCCTGACCCCTCGTCCCCCAGACCCTCTGTGTGGGCCTGGGGCAGCAGCCTGGGTGCTGGACTCACTTTTCCCGCTCCCGTGCGTTCTTGTACAGCTTCACTTCCTGTCAGAGAGAGGGGCAGTGTGGGCACAGGGCCACACACCTGGGTGTGTGCTGCTGGTGGGTGCCCTCCAGGCAGGTGCCCACCACTCACCTCATACAGTTCCGGCTTGTTTCCAGGGGCTGCAACAGAACCAGGAGCTGGCAGGCCTGTCCATCCACCCTGGCCCCTCCCAACACCACCCCCTGGGCTTTGTCACAGAGTCTGCCGGGGCATGGGAATGCTGTCAGTTTGTGGGGAGACTTGGGGCCTGGTCCCCCATTCCACCACTGCTCTTCAGCCCCCTCACTCTACAGCAGGGTGACCACACACTGCTCACAGTGAGGTGATGGGGCACAACTGTTTGTCGTATGCGCCGTCATCTCTCTCCTGGCTGGGTGACTCTGGGATGCCCAGAACCTCCTGAGGTCCCAGCCACACTAAAGCTGTCATCTCTGCCCAGCTGGCCCTGCCCAGAGGGGGTCTCTGGGCCCCTGTGATAAAATGCACTGGACCCTGAGGCTGTTATTGGGGGGGACACATAGACACCCCCCACAACCCCTGGCCATGGCTCCCATCAGCCTCTACAGCAGGTGCTTTCAAGCCTGGGCGCGTCCAGTCCCTGGGCGCAGCTCGGGCCACACTCACCTCCCATGCCTGGGGTGGCTGGGATCCCGTGAAACATCCTGTAAGTTCAGACCCCTGTGGAGCAGAACTGGCACCGACTCAAAGAGGCTCCTGACTTCTCACCAAGAGCTTCCCTGCCCTTGACAGAGACAGATGAGAAACAGCAATGGACACGCAGGACAGCGAATGCTGTGCGGGGCCACCAGCCTGCCCTGGACACTGTCAGGGGGAAGCATCTCAGGGGAGCAGTTGTGGTTCAGGGAAGGGCAGGCTGCTTGGAGCCGGGCGACCAGGGAAAGAGGAGGTGGCGGCACTCGGATGGACAATCTGATGACCCAGAGGGGTGTTTGAGAAGAAGAAACAGCACAGGTGACAGGAGGTCTTCAGACAGGGGCTGATGTGGAAGAGCAAACAAGTGGGGGTGGCGGGGCTTTCTGAGTGAGGAGCATCCTGGGGGACAGTGGGTCAGAGAGGAGGCAGGGCCATCATGCACAGCGCTCACAGGTTAGGGGTCTGAGTGTGAGTTTTGTGCCGACTCAGTGGAAGCCCCTGGAGGGTCCAAGATGAGCTCTGGGGCTTTGGGTGGGCAGTGGGCTGGAGAAGGAGGGGAGGCAGGAGGCCCCTTGGAGGGCCCTGGCTAATCGGGAAGCAGATGCAGTGGCTGGGGCTAGTTCCAGAAATGCTCTGGAGGCAGACCAGACCCTCTGAAGGGTTTGGAAAGGGGTGTGAAGGAGCCAAGTATGACACCCTTGTTTTTGGCCCAACGACACCATGGCGTTAAGGTGAGCTGAGGCGGAGGAAATGGAAAGAAGAGCAGGTTTGCAGGCAGGCAGGTGTGCAGGTAAGTGCACCCTGGTTCGGATGTGTTAGGCTTGAGGCCCCATTAGACACCCCAGACGTGTGCTGAGGCAGGGGAAGGTCAGTGTTGAGCCGGTGCTATCCCATGGGGGACAGTTAGGGGTAAACACAGCTGCAGGGGCTGGGCAAAGGGCAGGTAGGGTGAGGGCTGGGAGAGTGCAGCGTCTTCTGAGCCGAGCAGCGCGTCTCAGGGGAGCAAGGGCTGGGACCGAGAAGGCAGGCGCAGTGACAAGAGTCCACTGGGTAAGACTATGGAGCTACCTTCCTGGAGTCACAGGGAGGGGGTGCCCAGTCGGTGTGACAGCCACATTCCCTTCTGCCACGCAAACCGACCTCCCGCCACGCCCCCGGTCACAAGCGAGCGCGCAGCTGAACCTCCCAAACCGGACCTGAGCCAGAAAAGCGAGTTTCCAGGGAATGCTCGTGATGTAGACGACGTCGGGCCCAGGCCAGCAACGAGTCCACCAGGTCCAGGCCAGCAAGGAGGCGCCCGGAGTGGAAGCACACTCGGGGCCTGGGCCCGGAGCTAGCCGGAAGGGGCGCTCAGGCGGGGGCTGTGGGAACGTACCTTGGGGCTGCTACCCACGACTGCCGGGCTTAGAGGCGCCAATCTCGGGCAGCGGGAGAGGACACCCCAAGATAAAGGGCCAGAGCACGAGGGAGGGTATCCTCCGCGGGGTGACGGCGCCTGTGGGCCGAGGCCCAAGTCGCCAGTTCCCATCGGGTCAGCCGCCCCTTGCCCGCCGCCCCCCGAGTCCGCAGTACCTGGGCAAGATGCGCGGGTCAGAGATGGCGCCGGGGCGGGGTCGATGCCGATCGACCGCTCGGCGATCCCTTACGTCTGCGCCGGCTCCCTACCATCGGCACTCAACCCTCACGTCTGCGGCTGCGCGCGACCACAACAGCCCCGCCCCCGAGGGCAGGTGCTCAGACCCGTGCGCATCCCGCGGGCCAGCCCGACAGACTGACGCGGAAAGAGGAGCCGGGCCGAGGCTCTGCCGTCGCCCACCGGGCCTCTCAGTGGCAGCACCCACCCTCGACTCCGCGGCTGTTTACCAGCAGAATCAACCACGTCTCCCGCCCCCCTCGCAGGAACAGCCGGGGTGAGGCGACAGCAGCGGCATTCTTTATTGGGGACACGGGGAGGACACAGGGTGGCGCCGGCCGTCAGAGGCACCGGAAGAAGAGCTTGGTGCCTCGGTCCAGCGTGCGGGAGCCGGGGCTCGGCTGGCTGGGCAGCAGCTGGTGCAGGGCGGCCCGGTCCTCGGAGGAGAGCCGCCTGCTGCATAACTGCAGCTCCTGCAGCCGCGCGGCTATCTGGTCCCAGAGGCCCGGGCCCAGGGGACCCTGGATAGCACAGCCTGCGGAGGGGAGGCAGGACAGGCCTCAGGGAGCTGCTCCCGGCCGGCACACCGGGCAGCCCCGTATACCCCGGGAAGAACCACCCGCAGAGGCCGAAGTGGGGAGCATTCTGGAAAAGGGTGTGCTCTCCCAGGGGGCCGCCTGGGCCCCTTTCGCGGTCAGTGTGGTCAGGTAAGGGACAGACGGGCCGGAATAAATGCTGCGTTCACAGCTGTGCCTCTGAGCGTGTCTACGCCGCCGCCCAGGTCTTTCTGTCCTTCCCACAATAGGGCTGCCATGAGGCTTGGTTCTCAGAGGCCACAGCGTCCTGGACCCCAGGGTCTCCTCATATACACCCTGCCCCCAGCCCTTGTCCACTGGGAGGGTGAAGCTTGGCTGTCCTGCCCAGGCTCCAGCTGATGTGCTCGGCTGCTGGGTGGCCTCGCCTGGGTCACCGAGACAGCTCTGGCAGGGTGCTGTGCCTGCCTGTGCCCACATGGGGGAGGGACAAGCTGAGTCAGGCCTCAGGCTGGGAATGTAGTCTGTCAGCCCCTGCTGAGAACTGGGAAGGCCCCACCACCATGGCAGTTTTTACCGCTGTTACCCTGAGCTCCCTCCCTCCTCTTGACAATGGGAACTTGGAAGTTCCCTTGGAAGGGGGTCCCCCCCCAACCATGGTCTCTGAGGGTCTGCCAAATAGGCCAGAGACAGAGACCCCATGCTCCTCCTGCCCCATCATTTTAGAAGCTGGACTCAACACCCCTTTCTAGTCACCTGTCCTGCGCTGTGTCAGCCTCAGGGGACCCTGCCCACCATGAGGAGGCACCTGGGCCTCAGGCAGGTTCCTGAGGAGGAAGCTGTCACCAGCCCTGGTGTGGCAGGACAGCCACCATACCCAGAGCTCACCTGCCAGGCCCAGGAAGCTCAGGCCTTGGGGCCTCTGCTGGAGGGCAGACAGGAGGTCCTGCAGGCCGGCACAGCCAACCTCGGGGTTGGCAGACAGGTCCAGTGAGACAAGTGAGGGGCACAGAGGGAGACATCTGGGGCGAGAGAAGTGAAAGGGTCGGCTTCCTGGGAGGGAGGCCCTCACTGCTGGGGAAAGCTGCCCCAGACAAACCCACAATTCTGGGGTCCACTGGCTACGCCTAGTAGGTCCTGTCTCCCGGTCTGGCATGGGCACAGGTGTTCCCCCAGGGCGTCGGGTCTGCCAGGGGCCAAGATTGCAGTGGCCAGGCTTGGGGAACACTCAGAGCTGGCACCACCACCACCTGTTCCCTTTCCCTGCCTGACCTAGCACCCCAAACCCCAGGATCAGGGGCCTTGATATCAGAACCCCCTCAGGACTCGGGCAGGGCAGTGTTACCTGCTCAGTTCTCTCACTGCCTTGTTGCCCAGGTGGTTTGCGGACAGGTTCAAGTGCACCAGAGCACAGCCTTCCTAGAAAGTGGAGGCCCAAGGCAGGCTGCAGTGAGTGGGCACTTGCCCTCCCTGCCTCTGTCACAGTGCTGGCCAGACACCTTTCCTCTTTCTTGGGGGTGAGGGGGAGTCAGAGGGAAGCAGCATCTCCTCAGTTTGCCGGTGAAAAGGAAATGCCTGTCCTTCAGGGTGAAGGCCACACCTGGCATACTGTGATGTGGGAGTCATAGGGGCCCAGCCGCAGCTGGAAGGGCCCCCAGGAGAAGACTGGGAACCCTGACGTGTTTCTTGGGACCTGCCTGGGGCAAGCGAGGCCACCTGGGTCCCCAGTGTCCTTCCTGCCAGAATTCACAGCCCAAGGTGGGCAGCTTCCCCATGGCAGTTCTTCCTTGGATCCTGCAACACTCCTCCCAGCCTCAGGCTTCAGCTGTGGGGCCTTTGGCTGGGGTGGCCCCGGGTTCCTGTGGGTTGGTGTTTGTCCCACCCATGTACCTGGGTCAGGTATCTGACCATGGGCTCCATGAGGCCCGCGTCGCTCTTGCTGGCCACCACGGAGCTGACCTCCAGGCGCAGGAGGGTCTGGATGGGCAGGCTCTGCAGGGTCTGGGCCAGGGCAGTGGTGCCCAGGACGTTGTAGGACAGGGACAGTGTCTTCAGGTGCTTGGCATCTGAACCGGGGGCCAGAACCTCTGTCAGCACCACACAGCCACCACCCCAGCTGTGCTGCGGAGTCCTGCGCCCTGAGACTGTGCAAGGGAACAGGCTGCGCCTACCCAGGGGCACTTGCTGGGGAGGGCATGAGCCAGACTCCAGAGCCCAGGAGCCCAGCATCTCCCCCCCATTTCTGGCCTCAGCCTGCCCTGACCCACAACAGGACACCCAGGTTGCCTGACATAGGTCCTGGGCAGCAAGTGGTGTGGTGGGGTCAGGGATTACTCTCTGAGCCCCTAGCACCACCTCTGAGCCTGCCACCACAGTAGAAAGTCCTCGGTCTCAGTACTCGGGCCACTGCTCTCTGCGGCCCTGCTGGGCCTGCAGCGGGAGGATCGCAGGTCCATGGAACAGAGCCGGTGAGACTGCTGGGCCTGGGGCTCTGCCCTGTGGTGTGGCCCCGACTGGGCAAGTACCAGATGCCCCTGAGACCAGCAGGTTGGGCACCCATGTCTGTCTACCGACATGTGTCCAGAAGCCGGGCCAATGCCCCAGGGCCCCTCCTGCTCAAGGCACAGTCCCTAGACACACCTTTCTGATCGCAGCTGGATCCCTGGGGCCGGGAAGTGGATGTGCAGTCAGCTCACCTTGGAAGGCATGGCCCAGGGTTGCATGGTGGCTCAAGAGGAAACCGGGACCAAAGCCACAGGCTTGGAGGTGCAGAGTGCTGAGTGCAGGGCAGGCCCGCAGGATAGAGGCCAGGGCCTGGCCACAGCCATCCCCGAGGGGGTTCATGCTTAAGTCCAGCTCCTCCAAGTTCTGAGGAAGACAGGCCCAGAGCACCCAGTGTCCTTGCTGTCCCAGCTCCTGGCCCCAGCCAGCACGGCACCCCAGCCGCACCGACCCCCCAGCCCCACGGCCTGGCTGAGTGCGAGTGTTCTGACACTGCCCTGTCACCAGCCTGCTACTCCCCACACCTTTACCTGCAAGGTGGCCTGTCCCAGGAGGCCTGTGGCAAGCTGCCACAGGCCCTCAGGGCCCAGGTGATTGGAAGAGAGGTCGAGGACCGTCAGGCCAGGCACAGTGCTCAGGGCAGCCAGCAGCTCGGTGGCACAGCCGTCCCCCAGCCGGTTCCCTGCCAGGCGCAGCTCCCTGAGTGCTGAGTGCAGCTTGAGGGCCCGCAGCAAGGGGGTGAGCTGGGCCTGGCGCAGGGCCAGGCAGCAGGCTCGGAATGAGGGCCCCAAGCCCCGGCACTCCACGGCTCGTAGCACCTGCTGGTGCTCCCCTGCAAGGGGCCCGAGGTGTCATTGGGGCCGCAGCCTACCTGTCCGCCAGGCAGCCCCCCTCACTTCCCAGCCCACCTTTTCCAAGCCTGTGGGCCCCAGCACAGGCCAGTGAGTGGTGCTGGCATGCCCCTGCCCCGTCAGACCTTCCCAAGGGGAGCTCTAACCTCCGCTAGCCACCCCACATCTCAGCCTGGTGGCTCTGGGGTCTCTACAAGGTCCCATCTCCACATGGAGCCACTTTCCCCACCCCCTGCTCATATGTGTGAGCAATGGTTGGGAAGGAAACCCTGAGGACGGGTGAGGTGGGGACCCAGGGATCTGGGAGTGCCAGTCAGTTGGAGCCCACGTGCCACGCCCCTCTACCCAGGCCACTTCAGGCTTCCTGGGCCCTTACTTTGCTCCAGGCTCTGGCAGGCCCTGCGGTAGCGGTCCGTCAGTGGGGGGAGGTCCCATGAGGTCACTTCAGCCAACACCTGGAAAGCACCATCCGGTCAGTAGCCCTGGGGACACCCAGCACCAGGGGTACCCCATGCTCATGCTCCTGCCACTTACCTCCTCGTTGCTCTGCAGCACATCGGGGATGGGGTCCTGTGGGGCCAGCAGGGCCCCCTCCTTCCGCAGGGTGAGCCTCGGCAGCAGCCCACAGGCCTGGTAGTAGCGCTGAGCAGCCTGGTCAGCTAGCCAGGCTACGGAGTGGGCCTCCTTGCTGTGGGGACAGGGGGCACACTGAACCCTGGGACCTGGCCAAGTCCCCGCACGTACCAAGGAAAGTCTCTGGGGTCCTGCTATTCGTGCTCTGGAGTAAAAGCTACCTCACCTGGCTCCTCTCCTCCACCTGCTCAGGATGCCTGCAACCCAGCCCTCCTGCTCCCGGGCCGTTTCTGGGGCCGCAGGACCTAACCTGACCTTCTGGGGCCCGGGCTGTGCCTGTGCAGAGCACCCTGACCTTGCTGCTGCCCCACCTGACTTGTAAACCCCAGGGCTCTCGGCTCCCACCCTTGGCAGAGCCCACAGGGGCACGTGGAGCCGGAGCTGGGAAGGGCAGGGGGCAATCTACCTGTGAGGGACGGGGATGAGGAAAAGGTTATCCTGCACTCGAACTCGAACCCGGATGGCAGGGGGCAGGACTGGTCCCTGGCAGACAGGGGCAGGGAGAGATGGCCAAGTCACAAAAAACAGCTCTCTGCCCGCCCTCAACTCGGAGCTGGCTATGCTGCAGGCCTGCGCACCCACCAAGGGATGGCCGGCCTCAGGGGCATCGCTGCTGGGCACGTCAGGGCTGCACGGGGGCTCCGTGGTGGCGCTGCAGTCTCCACTTGCTCTGACCCCTGCACTCCGACTGCTGAAGCGGTGCGGCCGGCTCTGCCTGGCCTGGGCCCGCGGCCTAACAGGGCTCTCATCGCTGCTTGAGCCCGAGGTGCTGCGCCTGGTCCTGTACCCTCGGCCCTGGTGGCCATGGGTCAGCAAGTCATCCTCCAACCAGGCCCCCGCCAGGTACTCCTCCTCAGGGATCAGCGCTGATGGCAGGGTGGGGGCCTCGCCTGGGCCCTGAGATGGGCCAGGCCCTGGGCGGTAGCTCTTGGCACTGCCCACTCCTCGACTGGCTGTCCAGCCAGCTGTTGCTGCCTCCCTGGTGCTGACATGGCCAGGCACCCAGGCCCTGGCTCGCTGCACCGGGGCTGCGTGCCGAGGCCTCTTCTGTGTTGGCCTGGGTGGGCCTGTGCTGTCCTCAGCCTCTGAGCTGCTACTGCTGGCCAGCTGGTGCCTGTTCCTCCGAGGCCTGGCTGTGGCCAGCACTGCATGTGCCTCCAAGACTCCAGCGCTGGCCTGAGAGGCCTCTGGGGGTCCTGGGCAGGGTCTCGAGGAAGGAGAAGTCTCAGGGTCAAACAGATGGTCACTTGGGAGGGGCCGGGGACCCAGGGGGCTGTGGGCAGCTGTAGGGAGATGGAGTCTGCTGTGAGGTGGGCCTGACACATTCCTGCCACCCGTGTGGAATGCCCAAGGGGCCCAGGGGGCTCTCAGGCTCGGCAGTGATGTCCCTAGGGGCCGGAGGTCCCTGCTCGCCTCGGGCGGAGGAGGCTGCCCGGAGCAGCCTCTCCATCGCGCTGGCCTTCTCTCTTGTCTCGCTGTCCAGGTCCCTGTGGTACAGCTTCACCCACTGCTGCAGCGTCTCCAGTGGGCTGTGGCCCTGTGTGGCACCCACCTGAGCAAGGCTGGTGGGAACAGACCCACCAACAATCGCCGAGCCCACCTGCCCTTGTCCCTACTCACCTTCCTGGTTCGGAGGGTGACCGATGCCCCCCGTTCAATGAGCAGCTCGGCCACCTCAAAGTGGCCGCAGTTGAGAGCATCGTGCAGGGGAGTGATGCCCTCGCAGCCCTGGCCGCCTGGGTCGTCCACTGCGGCCCCATGGTCCAGCAGAAAGCGGACGATGTCTGTGGGACGGGGGATGTGAGCCAGCTTCCAGAACCCTTGTCGGATCCTCCCCGTGGTGTCAGTCCCAGGCCCAGGCTCACCCAGATGCCCGTAGTTGCAGGCCTCGTGCAAGGGTGTCCAACCACAGTAGTCCCGCGGGTTCAGTGGGTGGCCCTGCAACCAAGGATGACGGAACGGAGCCTCACTCTGAGTCTCCATGGCCCGGCCTCCCCTCCCCTCAGGGCTCTGAGGCCTGAGGAGGGCCAGGTCCTGGGTTGCAGAGCCCAGAACAGGTCCTATGGGTCCAGCCATGGCCTGACCTGGCCCAGGTCCCACCCGAGTGAAGGAGATGCTCCCCCACCATGAGGCAGAGTCCCTGGCAGGGCCCCACAGGGATGGTACAGGGCCAGCAGCACGGTGCTTCTCCCACCCCATCAGTGCAGGCAGTGCACCCCCTCCGAGAGTCCCTGCTACACCCTAGGGGATGAAGGGACACGGCGCAGGCCCACCTGCCTCACGAGGTCCTGGACACGGTGCAGCCGGCCCTCAATGCAGGCTCGGTGCAGCAGGGTCTCCCCCACGTCGTTGCGCCGGTTCCACTGTGGGCATAGTCACCACAGAACAGGGGGCAAAGGCATAAGGGGACCAGGCCACACCAGTGAGCACCAGAGGGGACACCCACCCACGGTCCTCACCTTGTTGACCTGCTGCCGGCCCAGGCAGCCCCGCAGTTCCTCGTCCGCCTCCAGCTGCTGGGACTGGTTGTCGGCCTCGCCCTCTGCGACAGAGCCGAGCCAGCGTGCCAGGTGAGCCAAGTCCCACCCCCCACTCCCAGCCCCCTGCCTATGGCACACGGGCCTCTCGTCCTGCACCCAGGCCCCACTGGGTGGGCAGTGTCCTCCCTCTGCTGAGAAGTGTCCTTGTTGGGACAGGTCACACCCACATTAAGAACAGCTTGTACTTGAGCCTGGGCCCCCTCTGCCTGCCCACTGCAGCCCCCTTGCCCAGCTCCTTGCCTGGCCTCACTCTCCACCCCTGCTCCTGCCTTTTCCCTCCTGTGCTTCCAGCCCCTTCTAGAGCCGTTCCTCACTGTGACCACCTGTTGAACAGCATGGCCTAAAGTTTTCTTTGGTCCACTCTCTGCACCACGCCCATGACTCCCCGCACTTACCCCACAGAGACATCCAGCCTGACCCCCTTTGGCCAGGCCCAAACCTCCCTGCAGCCTCTGGACAATCGTCGAGAGCTTCTGGAGGCCCCTCAAGCTCAAAACTGTACTCCTGGCCCCAGCCCTCCCTCCCTGCCCCCTACCACCCTGCAATGGCCGCAGCCCATGCCCATCCCAGACCGTCCCTCACATCCACCTGCCACAATGCTGACTGTGCTGGTGGGGGAACCTGCACCAGGTCTCAGGGTCTCGGAGAGTGCCGAGCTCCACACCCTCTCACCTGCCCACGCTTGCAGGGTGCCCCCTCCCTGGGATGCCTACCAGCCCCCATCACCAGCCCCCTTGGGAAGGGTCCAGGGCAGCCCCAGGCTCCTGCACACGCCCTTCTGTCCTCCTCATTGGCACTGGTCACCTCCCTTGCATGAAGCTGTCTTCTGTCAGGAGCCCGGGAGCAGGCCCATGAAGGCTCCACCCTCAGCAGTCGCAGCCCAGGGCCCAGCTCAAGCAGGTGTCAGGGAAGACCCCAGGGCTGCCAGTGACACTCAGGCCTCACCACTATCTGAGAGCTCCAACTCGCTGGCCCCCAGGGTGCTGCTGTCCTCGTCACCCTCCCCATCCTCCTCTTCCTCCTCCTCACTCTGGTCCACACTCAGCTCCTGCAGTCTGGCTTCAGTGCCCGGGGCCTCCTGGGGCTGCAGCCTCAGCTGTACGGTGTGGAGGTGCTGCAGGACCTGCCTCTGAAGAGCAGAGGACACCCAGTAACAGCCACAAGGACACTAGCCACCCCGGGTGGGGAGACATGGTACAGGGGGCGGGGGGGACAAAGGTTAGGGCTGCACCTGCAGCCGGGGCTGCTGAGCCTGCTGGGCACAGCAGAGAGCCTTCTGGAAGCATGGTGCCACCTCCTCGTAGGCGTCACCAGCCTCCTCGCGGGACAGCGCAATGTTCAGCCAGGTCTTGGCTTCCTGGAGCGAGAGGAAGGTGAATGAGCTCAGTGACGGCTGTCCGCTTGAAAGAAATGCCCATCCCTACCTACCCCCAGAGGGGCGGTCCTGAGGCCAAGCTGGGACAAGCGCAAAGACCTGGGTGTGCCATCACTGCTTACCTCCAGGGCGTTGCCCTCCCGCAGCCTCAGCTCCTCTTCGTAGTGGTGCACAGCCCGGCGGTGGTCCTTCATGTCTCCCAAGGTGGTGGCCAGGGACACATGGATGACAGCCAGCTCAGGCCCTGGCCTGCCCAGCTGCTCTGCAAAATCCAGCTGGGGACAAGATAGTGAGGCCAGGGCCACTGCACACCTTGGGAGCCCAGAGCGTTGTGGTCCCTTCCCTCCCACCTGCCCAGGTATGCACCTGCTTCTGGTAGGCCTCAGCCGCCTTGGGGAAGTCGCCTGCCTTGGAGAACAAGTCCCCCAGCTGCTCACAGAGGCCCATGGCGCCCCAGGGGTCACTGCTCTCAGACTCCTCCAGGCGCTGCTGCAGCTGGATCACCGCCAGCACTGCCAGGAAGAGCCTCGTGCGAGGGGCGGCACAACACAGGGTCCAGCCCAGCTCTGCCGCCCAGTAGCTGTGCGCGCTTAGGTGGGCCGCTCGCCCTGCCTGACCTCTGCTTGCCCGCCCATAAGACGGGTTAGTCAGAGAATCAGCCTCATGGGGGTTGTTACAAGGATTAAAACAAATAGATGACACCTCAGAGCACTGCTGGTTTGAGTCAATGGCAGACCACTGCCTGCCACTGCCGATGCCGCCCCCCAGCACTCCGGGCCACATACTCCACCCACTCTAGGTGGGGACAACTTTTGTCTCCAGTTTGCCAAAGATTCTGGTTCACTGGAAATGCCCAACCAGGCTCCTGACCACCCCCAGGGCTTCTCCAACACTGTGCTGATGACTCAGGAAAGTAGGACTGTCCTCCCAACAGGAAGTGGGGAGCTACCACCTCCTCAAGGACACATGCCCAGTCCTCTCGGCTGAGGGAGGGGAGCCCTAACCCCCAGGGTGCCGTCCAGGCTCACCATGCTTGAGGGCCCGGCACACAGCTGCCTTCTGCGAAGGTTTCTGGGAGCCCAGCCTGTAGGCCTTCTTCAGTGCTCTTTTGGCAGCCAGAAAATCGCCCAGATCTTGGAGGACCTGGGGGTGAGGGAGGTGAGGCTGCGGCTCCCAGGGCCCCAGCCTGTCCACAGCTGAGCCCATGCCGCTGAAAGGGTACCTGTGAGATGAGCAGGCAGCACTCGCTCTCCATGAACCCCTTCTTCATGGCACGCGCGCACTCCCGGGCCCCCTCCAGGCAGCGCATGGCCTGGGAGTGCTGCCCTCGGCGCCAGTGGATAGCGCCCAAGTTGTAGCGGGCGCGGAACAGGTCCTCATACAGGTGGTTCTGCCTGCGGGTGGTGACAAGTGCTCAGGGCGCTGCACGCTGGGCCCAGACGCCCGCCGGTCCCTCCCCCAACAGAAGGC
Organism: Desmodus rotundus; assembly: GCF_022682495.2. NCBI lineage: Eukaryota > Metazoa > Chordata > Mammalia > Chiroptera > Phyllostomidae > Desmodus > Desmodus rotundus. Next base: position 348,013 of record NC_071394.1, on the reverse strand, counting down.
AGACAGGCCAGGCTGCCCACCCCACAGCTGCTTCCCCCCAGGACAGGGGACTCAGCTCCCTCCTGGGCCGGGCTGGGCAGGCTTACTCGGCGAGAAAGATGCTCTTCTTGAAGTAGTCATTGCAGGGGGCCACCTGCTGCAGGCTCTCGAAGGTGAGGCCCAGGTTGAGGCAGAGCCGGGCCCTCATCTCACCCAGCTCTCGCCTGGACAGCGCCCCTGGGAGAAGGCCACAGACACTCAGGGCCTGGACCCCAGTTAGGGTCTCCAGCTTTAAGCCCTGTCCCCACCCCTCTCCCTGCCTCTCTCGGGGGTTGTGGTGGTCATGCCGTGGACAGTGCAGAAGGACAGTGCAGCTTGCTGCCATGAGGGACCAGTAAGAACAGATCCCAGGCCCGCCCAGACAGGGGCAGCCAGCCACGCAGACGGTGGGGCTGCAGTTTCCTGGGCCCACAGCTCTGGACACAGAGGGTGGGGAGGGCCGCACCCCCGGGCTCTCACTTTGCAGTTTCTCGTCCACAATAGCCAAGCTCTTCTCGAAGGCAGCCCGCGCCTGCAGCAAGGCATCCTGGGACTGGCAGTGGTAATAGACGTCCAGGTGGGTGCGGCCAATGGTAGCCCAGGCCCTTTGCAGCTCGGTGTGGTTGGACAGGGAATGGGCCAGCTCCAGGTACTGGTGCTGGTGCTGGGGCACAGAGGGACAAGTGGCTGTGAGCCAACTCCTGCCTCAAGCAAACCCCATGTCACCTAATTCCAGAGGCTCCCTATCCTTGCACAGGAGAGCCTCTGCTCCCCAGAATACCCCCTCCACCCAGAGCATCTCCTGTATGCCGAGGGCTGCCTGTGGGGATGCCAGCTAAGTGACCCAATGAATACATGCCAGGACAGGGGAGGGACAATGAAAGCTGGGTTACTACAGCCCTTCCCAGGGCCAGGCCACCACCCCCTGAAGGTGAGGCCTAGTCGCACATAATATGTCCCCCTCTGGCCAGAGGCCAGAGCAGTAGATATGGCCTGCACCTCAGTCCTCAAAAAGGGACCCCCACGAAGGGCAGGCCCAGGACGCCTGGGTCTGGCCAGCGTGGGTGCTGGGTGCGCCGCCCACCTGCAGGGCAGCCGAGTAGTCCTCCATCTCCGCCAGCCGCTCCCCGATCTTCCGGTGGGCCACAGCGCAGCCCAGGGGATCGTCCGCGCTCTCCAGAAGCTGCAGCTCCTGCTGATGCTCCTGCAGGGCCTCGAGGTAGCGACCTGGCGGGCGGGCAGGCTTCAGCAGGGCCGGGCAGCGCGCTCGACAGGGCTACCGCCCCTGTCCAGAGTTCCCCCCTCACCGGCCCCGGCCGTGGACGTCCCCACCACCGGGTTCCGCGGGAGGCACGCACCATGACTGGCCAGCAGCTCCCCCAGCTGGTGACAGAGCGCGGCTTCCTCCCGCAGCTGTCCGCTGCTCTGGGCCTTGGCTTTGGCCTTGCTCAGCTCTGCAGAGAGAGAACGAGGCCGGGAAGCTGAGGCCCTCCACCCGCGCCGACCAGACCGCTCCCGGGTCTGCGCTCGGGCGTTCGGCTCGGGGACTCACGTCGGAGCTCGCGGTCCAGGTTCATCGTGGTCCCGCTGCTGCTCAGGGATCCGGACTTCCCGCGCTCCCACGGCCCCGCCCTCCGCTCCTGCGCAGGTCCGACTCCTCCCCGCCCCGCGTGTGGTGGAGCATCCCGGGAAGTGTAGTCCGGCCACCCGAAGCATCCTGGGAGCTGTAGTCTGACCGGCTCCGGACGGGAGGAGCGACGAGAGATCCGCCGCCTCCCGGGACCCCCGAGGCGGTCTGGACGCTGAGGCGTCCCCGCGTGGGCCTCGCGGCAACTCCCGCCCCGTACCGCTGCTCACCCCCACGCTCACACAACCTACCCGCGGGTGCGACTCGTCCTGAGGAGCGCGCTGCTGTCGTGTGGGAAGTGACCCGTGATCACGGCGGCTGAACTCTCGATACACCCGTGGTCCCTCCCGCCTGGGGACTCAAAGCCAGTGCTGCCGGGGGAGGGGGACGTTTTCCGTTAGAGCCGCAGGCCCGCCCTGTGCCGCGAGAGGCGGCGGGAGTGGGGTCTGGCTCCGAGCGCGGGGACCCGCCGATCCTGCGTGGCACTCCCAGAGCCCGGACTCGAGTGCTGGCACCTGCCGCGCCGGGAGCTCTCGGCCCCGGCCGCACAGCACGCCCAGCCCAGGACACTGGAGCCACGGCCAGCGTCCCGAAGGCCCCAGAGGAGTCCTGGAAGGAGTGGGAGATGGACGTGTTTCTATGGAAATCGAAAGATACCCAGGTGTCAAAGCCTCGGCCAGTGGGTGGACGCCAAGGTCTGTTAGGGAGGGAATGATGTGCGGGGCAGATGGGTCCTTAGGTCGGAGAAAGGCTGCCCAGGCCTGGCCACAGGAGCGGCAGGAGGCGGGTAGCTGGGCCCTTTGACCACCCCCCACCACCCCGGGGAGTGTGACCCCAGGCGGCCGGCTGGGCAGCGAGGCCCTGAAGCAGGCTGGCTCAGCTGAACGGGCAGAGGGCACCATCCGACAGCTGCTGCGGAGTCTCGACCTGGCTTCCCTACAGCCTGGGCATTCTCAGAGCAGCCAAGTCCTGGGGGCCCCATTTGCCTTCAGGGAGGACCCAGCTGCTCTGTGCCTCAGTTTCCCCACTGAAAGTAGGGTGTGTATACGAGTCAGTGCCGAGCAGGGGTTGCAGGCTGGGGATGGGGAAGCCACGGGCTGGGAGCCCACAGGGGCAGAAGCTGAGCTTGGCTGGAGGCCTGCAGAGCCCTGGGAAGCCCACACGTGAGGCTCTCTTCTCATAAAGAAACAGACAAAACATGGTTTGGAATTCTTTTTAAACTACTGTTACATACAAATAATATCCAAAGAGAACTCAGACCACAAAAGTGACATGTAAGTCATTTCCAACAGCGGTAAAAACACCTCTCCAAGTGCTTTTTAAAAAAAGTTTATGATTTTTGTAAATATCTCACTTTGGGTGAACTGAGGATGTAGTGTTCACAGTGGGTGGGGTTGAGAAAGGGAACAGGGCCGGCTTGGTGGATGCCCCCAGGCCTCCCCCACTTCGGCAGAGGTGGCACCCCCACCAGCTCCAGGTCTGGATGCCAAGGCGGCAGGGGGTCCTGGAGACAGACCACTGTCATCTCCGCAAATCAGGAGCCCCCAGCAACATGCCACAAGGTTTGCAGTAACTCCATGGGGGCTGGGATCCCCCAAGGCACCAGGCTGCCCCAAGCTGTAGGGTGGCCATCACAGGGCTGGGACGTATCAGCAGTCCTCTTGGGCACCGAAGATGCACACCGGCGCCCCCCACAGGGAGGGCCAGCTGGCTTGGTCCCTCTCCCACACACGCCCTTGGGCAGGAAGTGTGGGCTGGAAGATCCAACAGTGTGGCGGAGCCTCCTGCTGCACACACAGGGCTGTTGGCCCCAGGACTGCCCAGCCCTGTCTGGCGGCCATGTACTTTCACCTGCACACAGAAATCTGCCATCTCCCACCCTGCCGCCCGCCACACCCCGCCCAGCAGAGCCACTGGGGCCATCCACTGACTCTCTCACAAGCCACCCAGACACCTGTGGGCCAGGCAATCCCTTCCCCGCCTGGATCCCCTCACCACACCGTCTCCTGGAAATCCAGAAACTACAGAGAGGGTGTCAAGCCCCAAGGGAGGCAGAGATGCAGTGACAGCACAATCTCCTACACACAGGACATCTGGCATGCATCTACCTGCATGTCACCCTTTGCGCCCACCAGGTGGGGGGCAGCTGGGGGCAGTGGGACTCACGCCCGGGTTGAGACTGGTGTGGGGAGCTGTGGTGGGATCTTTGCAGAGGGCAGGAAATCCAACACAGTGTGCCTCCTGGGCCCCTCAGTGGCCAGGCCATTTGCCTTGAAGGAGGGGAATCCCCCAGAGCCCCATACCCTGGGCTTGGAGAAGGAAGCCAAACAGGCTCAGTAGAGTAGCTTGGGGAACCACCCGGGCAGGAGGGAGGAGCCCCAGAGAGAGGCCAGGCCATGGCTGAACTGCCCGCTGAGCCCTGCAGGGCCGGGGCAATGGGGCTGCTCTGAGGCACGGGGTGGGCCTGGCCAGGGTCAAAGGAAAGAGTTCTTTGGTACTGAAGCTACGAAAAGCTATCATGGAAGAGCCATGTCTCCAGAGAAAGGGTGGCAGGGATGAGCTCTCCAGTAGCTCTGAGGGTCCCAGGGTCCTCCAGAAAGGGCTCCTTTGCTCTGAGGCCCCCTTACTGGGCACATTCACTGAGGCCTTGAAGAAAACAGCAAAGCTGAGGCTGGGAAGGGACCACATCTCTCTAGTGAGAAACCACGCTGCCCAGGCATTGACCTCCCCAGGGGGCCCCAGTGCAGGACCAGCAGCTGGTGCCTGAGAGTATGGGGGCAGCTGGCCCACTCCGACCCTCACCCAGCCAGGCTCAGCCACTGCCAACAGCCCCCGGAGTTTTCCTCACAGCCTGGTCACAGAAAACAGATTCTCTCTTGCTAAATTTGCATAACTTATAGAGGAGCCTGTAAAGAGTTTCATTTATTTCCTGGGAAGAGACAGAATTTCACCCTGCATTCCGAAACACCAGCTGAGCCCAGGTGGCCAAGTCCTGTCTCCCTGGAGCAGCTGGGAGGTGCGCTGAGGATGCTGTAAGACCCCTGATCCTGCCCATTCCCCTGCTGGGGCCCTTCATAGAGGGGGCAGCATCTCCAAGTGTCTCCCAGGGGGCACAGTGAAGGATGAGCAGGCTCTGATCCCCAGGCCAAACCACAGCTCCCACACTGTCCAATCATAGCCACGCCTTACCCTTGAACAAAACAGAAAGTAGGAAACAAGGGTGCCTTTTTAATTGCAATCAAATACGCTGTCTGAAGCCAGTGCCCTGTAAGCCTGGCCCAGGAGCTGTGTGTGGCCCAGGGCAGGTGGGGCGCCCTGCTGAGGGACAGGGACCAGCAGGTCTGCTGTGTTCACCTCACGGTGTCCCTGGACCAGCTTTGGTGCCCTGGACGGGGGCGGAGGGCGAGGTGGTGAGCGCTCACACCTTTGCACACGCATGCAGACTTCCCCAGTGTTCGCATCTGTTCCTCCTCCTCCTCCACCAAAATGGTCAGACAGCACTGCGAAGCCGTGGCTGGGCAGGTGTGGGCAGCGTCCGGGGCGCCTACTTCTGAATCTGGAACAGGAAGAGCCGCAGGTTGATGTTCTTGGCGGCCAGCAGTTTGTTGCACTCCACGGAGTCCACGATGGGCAGTGGCACGTAGTCCGTCTCGTTGCTTTCGTTGGTGAAGACGAAGTGGTAGATGATGGGGCTGATCTTCACGTCATCATAGGGGCCCTTGAGCAGCAGGAAGGAGCACTCCAGGGGTGCCGTGACCTTGCTCTTGAGGAGCAGCTGGAAGGACAGCGTGCGCTTGCAGGACAGGTTGGGGTTGCGCTCGGAGTCGTTCACGCGTGCCTTCAGGACCCACGTCTGGTTCAGCACCGTGAACCGCGGTGTCTCGTAGTACAGGCGCGTGATGAAGTCGTCCGTGCGGTACGGCCGGAACTGGACCTCTGTGGAGACAGGCCGGAAAGAGTCGGCAGTCAGGGTGGGCCAGGACAGTGGTGGCGCCTTCCCACCAGCTGAGAACACAGGCTCAGCCGGGGAGGAAGGCAACTTACCAGGCGGACACAGGTGCTCTACTTGTCACAAGGCAAACCAAAGGCAATTATGGCAAATGGAGGCACACACAAGCTTTGGGCAAAGAACTACAAACAGAAGTGACACGCGTTAGCGGCAGGGAGTCCAGAGGCTGCGAAGTGGGCGGCCAGCCCGCCCCCTGGCCTCCCCCCTGGCCCCCCGCCTGCCCCAGGGCCGTGGGTAAGCAGACACACAGACAGGATGCAGTTCTGAGAACAGTGCACTTTATTGGTTCCATACACAGCTGCCAGAAAGTTGGCAGGCAGGCAGGCCGCTGCACGGCATCCGGCCAGATTCGAGCGCTGGTGTGTGGCCCACTGCTGGGCTCTGCTGTCAGTCCTCAGCACGGCCCACGCCCAAGGCTGGCTTGTCCCTCCACGGAGGTGGTCAGTCCTTCCTGCGTGGATGGGCTCCCTGCCCTGCCAACGTCCAAGACAGGATGCCTTGGCCGCCCAGGCACAGAGGCCTGGCCTGGACTGTTTGTGCCATGGCACCCACGAGGGAGACTGAGGCTGTAACTAACCAAGCCCCGGGACCCTCAGCCTCTCGGGCCTGTGCAGGCTCACACTAAGCCAGGCCCAGTCCAGGCAGCGTGGTGGGACTGGCTGCCAGTGACAGCCCTCGGTGCTCTGAGGCGGCCCCCGGCGTGGGTTGGGCAGTGGAGGGCTGGAGTCTCCCTGAACGGCCTCAGCATCAGCAGGTGCTTCTGGCTGTTCAGTGTCTAGACCAGGCTCTGGCCCAGCTCCTCCTCCCGGCATGTCCAAAGGCAGTGGCCAGGAGAGCCCACGTGATCCAGTGGGCCTGGATGCAGTCCAGCCTGCCTGTCCCTGGGTGTCCACTCCCAGCTCTGCATTTTGAGCTCGGCACCCTCAGCTTGTTCTGGAGCCCTGGCCCTGAGCATCTTCTCGCTGGCCTCAGGAGGTCTGTGGCCACTGCAGTCTCACACCCACAGGCAGGACCCAAAATGACGACATTTCTTCTTGCCCTTGGCTCTGCAGGGCCGGCCACCGGCTCCTGGGCCCCCCAAGACACACCCACCTTTGGCTCAGACTGTCTTAAGGCTGTGCGGCCCCATGCAGTGATGATGCCACCTTGCTGAGGTGGCAGGGCTGGGCTGGGTGGGGGAGATGGGCGGGAGGGGCCTCTGTGAGAGCCATGCAGGTGCCCCTGAGGTCCTGCCCCAGCCCCTCCCCTGCTCAGCCTCTGGGCCATCTTCTCCCCCAAGCTGTCCCCCCATTCACCAGGAGCTTGTCCAGAGCCCAGCCACCTGGCACAGCCTGTGCCCAGTGCCCAGAGCCCACTGCTCCCCAGGCTCCTAGCTGCTGGCCCCCAGGCTCTGTGGCAGGCTGTGGGCGGTGGGCGCCTCACCTGTGTAGCCAATCTTCTCGAAGCTCAGCAGGCTGAAGATGCTGTTGTAGAGCTGCATCTCCTTGCGGTGACTCTGGTCCATCTCGTCTAGGATCTCCATCAGCTCGTTGCCCGTCTTGGTGGGGTGGGCACAGGCGGCCTCGTGCACGGTCAGCTCATGGAAGGGGCCATGCCACGGGCAGCCGATTCGCTTGTACTTGCACTGGGTCACCCTGGGGGGCAGGGCATCGTGGTCACGGCCTGTGCCCCACACCTCTGCTCAGCCCTGCTCACTTCGAAAGCCACTCCCTGAAGGACACACTCAGTGTGTGCTGCCCCCAGGGAGAGGCCAGAGTGTGTGAGCGGAGGGGAGGAGCTGTGCGAGCTGTGAGTGCACCAGCCAGCCACACCCACTGCTGTGGGGTCTCAGTCCTGCTTGGAAACTGGCTGCTGACCATAGTCCTGGACCCTGCACAGCTTTACTCCAGGTGAGGCTCAGGGCCTAGACCCAGCTGCCAGGGATGGCAGCGTAGCTGGGGTGCCAAGGCAGCCTCACACTGAGGTCCCAGAGCTCTTGAGCTGGCTACTTTGTCCTGGGCCCAGGGACGTCATGGACAGCCTTTAAGAGGCTACCACACAGCCAGAGAACCCCAGAGAGACAAGTGATGTGCAGACAAGACCCCGACCCTCTGTGGGCTCCATGTCCAACCCACCGCAGGGCCTGGGCCCTGAGCAACTTCACACTGGCCCAGCCCTGCAAGGTCATCCAGGGGCTGTGTGTACAGAACTTGAGACCCAGGCAACTAGGACCAGTCAGCGTGTGCTTCATGCTGGGGCCTGCCTGCATCAGGGGCCTCCAGCCCAGGTGGTTACCTGTCTTGGCATTCCTCCTTCTGGTGCCTCTCCAGGAGGGAGCGGGGGAACTGGCGCAGGCAGAAGCCACACTCAGAGGGCAGCTCGCTCACAGCCTTCTCCACGGCCAGGTTTCGGCAACAGAGGCTCTTACTGATCTCACAGCGGCAGTTGGGGCATGTGGCCTGCTCCTCCTTCAGCCGGGCATCTGCTAGTAGGTGGATAAAACAGCCAGCGCACATCAAGTGACCGTTAGTGCACTGCGGAGAAGGAAAGGGAGACGGAGCTCACAGACCTGCAGGATGCGCCCGCGCCGCCCGCTGGCCCGCCAGAGCTGGGCCGGGCTGCCCTGCGGGGCTCACGCTGCAGGGGGGCTGCCGTGACCAGAGGCACCGGCTTGCTGGTGCTTAGCACAGAGAGGGACACCACTCAAGGAGGGACAGGCCTCTTGCCGGGGGCCCTGCTCAGACACGGCGAGTTGGGCGCCTGTGTGAGCTGTCGGGGGGGGGGGGCGGGGGGCGAGGGCGCACAGCAGCTTGCAGAGGTGACGCCTCTTCACTGAGGCAGGCCTGCTGGTGGCGACTGGCCGCAGTGCAGCTGGGAGCCTGGCCCTTTCCTGTCCCAGGGGTCGCAGACAGTCCCGAATGCCCACAGGCCCTGATTCGGGATGCCCACAGGAACTTGGATTCTTGGCTGAGCATGGCAGCAGCGCCGGATCAGCAGCTGCTGAGGGGGCAGCAGACACTGCTCTTGGGACCGCAGCTGGTGTGCCCTCTCCCTGGCCTTCAGAAGGGCAGCTCACACTGGGGGCCAGTCCCTCCCCTTGCACCTCCTCGACCAGCACAGGTGAGAAGGCAGCTGTCGCCCACCCAGTGAGGACAGCTACCCACAGGGGCCTTCCCAAGACTTTGTGGCAGAGCCGGTGCAGGTGGGGAGACCGAGTTGGCCTGGGACAAGGGTCCATGGGCAGCACATGCCAAGGGAAGGCGGGAACGGGGCAGGGAGGAGAGAGGCGGGTGGACACGTTGCTGCCTGGGTCAGGAAGAGCCAGGCCTCCGCCCCTTTCTGAACCTGAAGATCAGAGGCCCAGACACGGCCTGTCCCCAGCCTGCCCCCCCTGCTGGGAGTCTCTGCCTGTGGACAGCAGGCCGCCAGCTCAGCTCCTGTCCTTCATCTCTCACTGAGACCACACATACCACCCAAGCTCCCACCTGGCACCATCAAGAGTGCCTGTGGGCTGAGGGCCCCCCACCAGGGGCTCAGCGTCAGGGGAGGAGAGACCCACACAGGAGCCAAGAGGCACATGAGTGAAGACTGGAGCCGAACTCTGGCCGGTAGCTCAGTTGGTTAGAGTGTTGTCCTGATACGCCAAGGTTGAGGGTTTGATCCCCAGTCAGGGTGCATACGAGAATCAACCAATGATGCGTAAATGGGTGGAATAACAAATGGATATTTTTCTCTTTAAAATCACTTAAACAAACAAAAAAGAGTTGAGCTGAGTGTCCCTTGGGGCAAACATAGTTCGCCCCAGGCCTGGCTCAGGGACAGGGGCAGATGGGCAGGGGCAGGTGTGGTGGTCACACAATGCCTTGGGAACACTGTGGGAAGTATGGAGTCCTCAGCTGAGCTCAGCACTGGGGGCAGCCACTGGCTGGCTGGTGCAGGCAGCAGCTGGCCTACGCGCGCCAGCTGCGGCAAACCAGAAAGCCACCGGCCACAGGCTTCCCTTGAGGTCCAGGTCCCTTTTGAGAGTGGGAGGCAGCGCAGTAAAGGTTCACAGGGCCATTGCCAGACCTTGTCCACATGCATGGGGTCCCAGGCAAACACCAGCTGCCACCCCATTGCTTCAGGGGTCTACGCACCCCGAGCTGAGGAGTGATGAGACCTACATGCTAAGGACCGGCAGTGGGGGCACCAAGGTGGGGACAAAGGCCTCCTTTGCAGAATCCATGTCCACACATACACCACAGATTACCTGCAGTTGACCCTTGATTCTAAGGCAGGCCAAACATCAGAACGTGTAAGATGACGGGGAGCCAGCTGGGCTCAGGCTGGAGGAGCAGGCTTGGCCAGCTCCAGCTCTGGACACTCATTGGTCCCTGGAGTGGTCAAGAGGCACTGCGGCCCTCCTGCAAGAGGAGCAGGGTGGAGAAGCAGTCTGTTCTGCCCACCCTCCAGGGGTCAGGGAGACCCAGAGAGGCAGTGAGTGGGGAAATGGGGGAGGGGAGCACGTGACACAGTCTGCTGCCATCTCGGGGCCTGAGCCAGCAGAGCCCGGAGTCCCCGCCGCTCCACAGCGTCAGGAAGAGGACTGTGACAGCCTCCAAAGGCAGGGAGGGAAGTGACACACCATCCGGCCACTTGTTCACGGTAAGAAACTTCAGGCTGAGCCCCAAAGCCCCAGGCTCAGTGAAGCCCAAGAGGACGCCAACGTGGAGACCCTGGGGCCGGGGCCCACACCACTCAAAGCCCAGACCCCCTTGCTGAGCAGTCTGGCAGAGCAGACAGCATGGTGCGGGGCCCACACCCAGGGTGCGGGCCTGAGAAGGAGACTCAGGATGGAGTCCTGGGAGCTTCTGGGGGTCACTCAAGGTGGCCAGGTGTGATCGGCCTAGCTCCCAGCATGGCCCCTCCAGGCAGGACTCTCCTTAGGTCCAAGAATTGGGGCTATAAGAGCACCCAGAGCCTCCAAACCCAGCAAGGCTCAAGTGATGTGGCAGCTCTGCTGGGGAAGACATGGGGTCAGTGCTCTTTCACCCCAACACCTCAGCTGTGGGGTGGGACATGGCAAGCCGGCCAGATGCTCCAAGTGCTGCTGGTCCTACCAAGGGACCAGCCCACATCCACATGCAGCCAGCCTGTCACTAGCTGCCACCCAAGGGACGCTCTCTGGTGGACACCAGGTAGCTGGCCCAGGCCCGGCCAACACCCAGCCCAGGTGGTGTGACTCCAGCAGGGTAGTCACCATGCTCCCCCTCACCCAGGTCTCCCCAGTTCTGCAGGCAGGCCAGGCTACAGGGTTGCAGAGACCCAGATGGGTTGGGCTGCACTTGGCCCAGAAGCCAGGCCGCAGAGGGCTCTTCACAGTGCTGGCCACAGGCCAAGCCTCTGATGGACAGTACCAGCCAGGAAAGTTCCAAGGGCTCCACCTGACACACTACAGCAAAGCCCCCAAGATCCTGGGTGTCCCAAGAAGCAGCTCCTGCAGTGCCCAGGCTGGGCTGCCTTCCCACCACTCACTGGGAAGTCCCTGGTGGCAGGGAGGGGAAAGGAGAGGGGACCCACAGCCCAGGGCCCCAGGCCCTCCCAGGACAGACACTGGTTCAGACCCTGGCCCGAGATCAGTGGCAGCATGACCTTGGGCCGGCCACTTCCCTCTCTGGGCCTCCATGTCCTCAGGCACAAAAGGCACCAGGACAGGACTGGCCTCCTCACGTGTGGAAGAAGCTGTGCGGCTCAGCCCCCAGCACACAGTGGGTGCAGAACACCCCCCCCACACACACTGGTCATCATGCAGCAGAGCTGGGACAGCCCCTCCCTCTGCCTGGCCACGGGCAGCTCACTGCATCAAGGCTGCACAGGCCAGGGCCTCCGCCTGGGCCAAGGGGGCTGAGGGGACCATCTGGACTCATGAGGAGCCCTGACCCTGGGACTTGGGTCTTAAGCAGGTCCTAGAAAATCCCCCCCCCCACTTCCCTGAACCACACCTGTGGTCAACAGGCCTTTTAGGCCCTCTTTCACGCCTTCGGTGCACGGTGGCCTGAAATGCTGCCCCCCTCCCCTCACTACACTCTTTCCCTCTAGAGGAAGGCTCAGCATTCAGCCTTACAGGAGCAGCCACAGCCAAAGGCCCTAAACGGACAAGTGCCACTCAGCCCAGCTGCAGGTCTCCCTCAGCAGGGCCTCAGGCACCCCACGTGCTCAGCCCAAGGTGTCCTCCACCTCTTCAATCAAGGGGCCTTGGAGGGACCGTGCAGCATGCGAGACAGAGCTGTTTTGATGAAAGCCACATCCCAAGCACGGTTTGCAGCACTGGGCCAGTGGCTCCTGATGTCCTGCCACCCTGACAGCCAGGACTCAGGTGGGAACCTGTTGCTCTCAGAGAGTCAGGCTCTTAACCCCGAACATAAGTGCTGCCTGGATCACAAGTTAATCCAAACAACGAACCACCACGAACACCCAACTTCCCATCTAGCCAGAGCCCAAAACCCCTCTCTCTGCCCTGGCTTCAGACACCTAGGCAAGTGTGCCTTCAAAGTTCCTCTCTGCCACCTCTCTCACCTCAAAGCATGAGCCATCTGCAGCCTGAGAACAGCCCAGGAGCTGAGGAGGATCCCAGGCCATGGGGGAGGGCACACCTACTGAGACTCACTTGAAACAGCGCCTGCAGCCCCAGGCCTGCTGACAGCTGCTGAGAAGGTGTGCCTTGTGCCTGAAGCCTGTGCCATACCTGCCGATGCCTGGGCAGAGAGGGAGCCAACCCTGCTTCTGGGCCCCTTCCTAATGTGACTGCCAATCAGGTAACAGGCCCCTTGGGCCAGGACCTGAGCTAAGTTCTGGCAGAGACAGGAGGCCTTAGGGGTGGGAGGTACAGCAGGATGTACCCACTTGTCACAAAGTACAGACAGGTGCAAGTGCCCCAGCCTCCTATAGCAGGGAGGGGGCAGTCCTGACAGGGGGTGCTGCTCTGCAGGGCCAGTGAGGATGAGCAGGAGGGGCACTGAGGTAGAAGGGGTGCAGGAGCAACAGGATGGAGGAGCAGGCCCAGGTCTGAGGCCAGGAGTCGGAGGCACAGGGGTCAGAGGGCCGGTTGGGTCCACATCCCAGAGGCTCCGTTTCCCTGATGAGAATCCCAGGGAACTTCTCTGGCTGACAGCCAGTGAGGAGGGGAGAGCTGTATGGCCCCTCCCTCCAGAAACCACCCCAAGGCTCAGGGCCTCAGCTGAACTCAGCAGGACCAGACGGAGAAGACCCAGAAGGGAGGTCAGGGATCAGGCCTCAGCTACCATGCCCCAGGCACCTCCAAGGCTGTTTGGCCCAGAGAAGGTACCCTTTGGGCAGAGGGTCCTGCGGCTGTGACCACACGGCTGCATCCAGAGCAAGTACTGGCTGGAGTTTCTGGCCGTCCACTGCCACGTGGAGCAGCTCCTGCAGCCCTGCTGCCCCCCACGCCAGGTGCCTGCCTACAACTCTGGAAGGTGACCACATACCTTGTCAGGCCAGTCACCAAGGACACACCTAACACCCACACAATGAGAACATCAAAGCCAGCACCTGCTGTACCTGCTCTGGCCTTGACCTGACCTGACGCAGGCCACGATGAGAAAGCCGTGTGCCTCACTGCTGTCTGTGGTCTGAGGCCTGAGCAAGTCTCCCCACCCAGGCATGTGGCGTGATGTGCCAGGAGAGCCAGCCCTGTGGGGCCGAGGGCTCAGATTCGAGAGCAGGTGGACAACTCCACCTGATCAACTCATGTCTGCCCAAGGCGAGCTCTGGCCATCGAGGCTTCCCTGGTAAAACAGAGGTGGGTGGGGTCTGGTGGCCAGAGTGCAAGCTCTTGAGTGACCAAGCACCCAGCCAATGTGAGGCTCATGGAGTTGTCCCCATGCCCCAGTGCCAGGTGCAGCACACAGGGACGCCGTCCGAGACAGCCCTCAGAGGCACAGCCTGGCTGCTGCCCGCCCCAGCCATGGGTCTGCAGGGGGTCAGGCAAATGTGGTCCAAACTAGCCCACTGCCAATGGCCAGTCAACACGGCTGCCCAGCGAAGGCGAGCAAAGGGGAGAGGCTGAGTCCAGGCCCACAGATGGTGGCCAGCAATGACTCTAGACCCAGCGTTTCAAGGCAACATGTGGAACCCAGACCCTCTCAAGTGCAGACCCAGTACTGGTGCTGACCAGGCCCATCTGGACTCCCGCCCTCAGTAGCCCCATGCAGGCTCACTGTGGGGGTGAAATGGGACCCTGCATACAGCAGCAAGCCACCAAGAAGCCTTCCCTTCTTCCCCCACCGCTCTCTCAGGCCCCTACCACCCCAGCTCCAGCACCAGCCCTGCTCTGAGCTCACACCCCCATGGCAGATCCTCCAGCAGCCACAGTGAGTTCTGACCAGGGCAGGGCTTCCATCAGCCCCTCTAGAGCCAAGGGCTCTCCCACTGATCCCTCATGCTCGGGCTTTCTCAAGGCCTCTTGTGATGAGAAGAAAACCATCCCAACCAGGCCCAAGTGTCGCTGGGAAGAATGGGGCTTGCGTGGGGTCCAGTGCCAGAAATGGAGCCCAGCGCCCGTGGGCTCTCCTTGCTCTGCGAACACATTCTCAGGGAAGCCACAGGCAGAGCCCACTAGGCCTTGGTCAGTGCCGCTCCAGCCCCTTCACTGCCCTTCACAGCTGCTCAGCTCTCAGCACTGCAGGCCAATTGGAACCAGCCAGGCTTGGAGGCCTGGTCCCCAGCATCCCTGGCCACAGGCAGAGCTGCAGCTTTCTGTGCTAAGTGGACCAGCAGCCAGCACCCTGTGGCCTGTCATCATGCCAGGTCCAGCTCCAACCCATTCACTGGAAGGAAGATGAGGAGACCCTCAAATTCCCCTGGGGTGCTCCACCCATTGTCTTGGCTTCCTGGGCTCTCACTCGAGGCCCAAGGAGTTCTCCCTTTGGGAAGTTCTCCCAGAAGATCCTGGGCAAGGCAAAAGGGGCCAGAGAGAGGACAAGTCCTGAGGAGCACCCCCAAGGCTGAGGGGTTGTGAGACATGCTCCCCCAGTTGGCCCCAGGCCACAACGCCTGCGGCATTCCCAACCTCCGGCCTCCGGCTAGGAGCTTCACAAAGTCCAGGAGGCTGGGTGGAGACCTGGACCCACTTCCTCACCAATGGCTTTTCTTCCCATCACTGGCATGCCATGGTCCTCCCAAGCAACCTCCTAGCACAGCAGAAAGGATCTGGAGATCCAGATGCTGGGGAAATGGCAACCAAGACTAACCCCGCATGGCTTACTACAAAAATGGTTCTCTCGTCCACAGCCTCCAGTCTGAGGAGAAGCAGGGGGACAAGGCCCTATCAGCTAAGCCCAGTACCTGTAGTGCAAAGGGAAGTGACAAAAAACCTGTTTCATTCCGCACAGGGACTCAGAGGTGATGGGGTGGAGAGGTGAGGGGGTTGAGGTGGACGAACTCTGGGGCCAGGGTGTGGTCCCTGCTGCTTCGTGGTACGTGGTTAAGAACCACCTGGGCCAGGTCTCCTTAAGAACGGCCCTGAACTGCTTAAGGACTCTGACAACAGCCCCGCTGAGAGCAGGGTGGACAGACCTCCTGGAGCCTAGGAAGCCAGGCCTGGTGTGGGCGAGGCAGGCTGGGCTGGGGAGCCACCCCTGAAGCACAGCATGTCCACAAGGTGCAGGGTCAGACTGGGGGACCCAGACTGTGGGGCTTGATGCAGGTGGTTCATCCAGCCCAGGAATGAGGGGAAGGGAGGAGGAAGGGAAGGAAGAGAGGCGATCCCTTCCCTTCTCAGTGCTCTTCCAGAAAGAAAGAGGGCCAAGGGGGTTCTTCCACTCATGAGGGAGGAGGAAAACAGAGAGAGCCTGAGGACAGGTTTGCAGTGTACAGGGTGGCAGCTAAAAGAACAGAGGAGCCCTTGAGTGAAGAGGTAGCTCAAGAATGCGGGAAGCAAGCTCTGAAGTGGGGGAGGGGCATGGGCATCTGTCACCTGCTTTCTCTGGTGTCAGCTTGGGAGGGTGGGCCGGGCAGTGCAGAAGGGGCAATACGGGGAGCTGAAAAGAGAAGCAGCATCTAGGTAGGAAATAGTAGATTCAAATCGTGAAATAAGGGGAGTCGGAACAAGTCAGAAAGGGATTCGGAGCAGGAAATAAAATCCTGAGAGAAGAATGAAGAGCTTCCGAAGAGACGCCGGAGTCCCGACCGCTGGGCCCCGGGGCTCAGGCCTGGCCTTGAAGGAGACGCGGTGCCCGGGGCGCCGGCCGAATCGGGCCGGCGGCCCTACCTGGTACACGGAGGCCTTGGGCAAGTCCAGGCAGACGGTGCAGCACAGAACCGAGTAGAGCCGCTCCTCCAGCTTCCCGCTGCCCGCCGCCGCCGCCTCGGCTGCCTCGGCCGCCCGCAGCCGCTTCTTGGGCGGTGCGTCGGGGTCGCCGGCTGCCTCCTGTAGCTGCCGGGCGCCGGCCAGGCCCGCCTCGTCCGGGAGCCCAGGCCCTGCCGCTTCGCCCAGCGCCGCCGCCGCCGCCGGCCCCGCGGCCGCCCCGGGTCCGGCCCCAGCGGGCACGGCGCCGGCAGACCCCGTAGCCGGACCGCCTCCGCCGGCCTCCTCTGCGCCGGACATCGCTGCCGGCCGGCCCGGCGGGCGGGTGCGGGCGCGCTCCCGCGGCTAGAGGTTAGAAGCGCCGCGCGCTGCCACCGCACCCTCGCCGCCGCCGCGACCCTGCAACCCCACTCCCTGTGTCGCTGCCTCAGGGAGCCTGGCCCACGCGCCACCTCGCAGCAGCCGCGGCCACCGACCCCAGGGCGGCCGCCATCTTTGTTTTTGCTGCGCTCTTCCCCACCCCCACCGCCCCCCTGGGTCTCCTCGGTCACGGGACACTCTCGGACCAATGGGAGCCCCGCTTGGGGCTAGACGGTAGTGCGGACAGAGCCAATCGACGCGTGAGGGCCTGCCCGTGCAGAAAGTGGGCAGGCTGGGGGCGGGGCCTAGGGCGACCCTCAGAGGGCGCACCTGGAACACTAGGAACTAGTGCCGCGCTTCCGATGGGTGGCCAGCGCAGGGCCCAGGGACGCAAAGAGCAACCGAGGACCCTCACGTCGGGATGTACCCGAGTCATTGTCTCTCCACATTCAAGCTTGAGTGCACAGGGTTGACGGGAACGAGAAGCCCCGCGGCCATCCATCTCCCTACTGTGTGGGACCATCTGTGCTTAGAGTTCTACGCAAGCAGAGGGGCTCCCCGAGGAAGCAGTCGGGGCCCCGACTCTAACTCACTGCTCTGCCCAATCTCGTTTCCTAACCCTGGGGTAGGTAGCTGAAGAGGGGTGCATTGAGGAAAGTGGGTGTCTTAGAAGATCAGGACTTGCCTTGCATAGGCTGGAAGACAAACAGGCAGAGGGCGAGCCAGCTCTGGTAAGGGGATGGGCGTTTCCGGGAACAGCTGTGGTACAAGCCTCCCTTGTCCCCACCCCAGCCAGCAGCCCGTGAAGGTCACTGTTCCAGAGGGCCTCTTGCTGGGCTGTACAAGTGTGTTCAGAACTCCACCATGTCCCAGAAGAGCAAGCTCCCAGGATTATGTCTTCTTAGTCCAGGGGCCAGCAGGAGGACAGGCTGGGTGAGGCCCCAGACTGCTGCCAGTACATCCCTTTCTTTTGCTCAGGGAATCCAATTGCTGACCTGGGAACCTTAGAAAGCTCAATCCCTCTCAAGAATGGGCAGATCCCATATTCTTGCTGAATCCCTAAGGTTTATTGGAGACTAAGCCTCTATCTGAACCCACAACCATAGCCTGCCCGGTATCAGGCTTCAGAATGTGCCTGGACCCCACCCCCTTCATTCTGGTCTAGGCAGGTCCCCATACTCCACCACAGAAAGGACGGTGCCCAGACTCTCCCCCTCACCAGTCATCTTGCAGCAGCCTACTTTGGGAAATAGGAGATCTATCTCTAGTGAAGGAGGCTCCAGGAGGGGAAGTGGTAACCCGGTCACCTGCCTTGCAGTCTCCAAATATCACTCCCACTGCAGGCGCTGTGTGTGCAAGGCCCGATGGTAGGCCCAGCTCCCTGCAGCCAGGACCCAGCGACAGACATCCTCCTTTGGCAGCAACAGCAGTTTGTCCTGCTCTAGCCGGCTCAGGAGGCCTGCAGCACCCAGCATCAAGCCCCCCCACATTCCGTAAGTGTTGGCTGTGAAAACGGCCACAATGAGAATGGTTACTGCCACCACGAGCACCACCGCCTGACCAGCCACAGAACGGCCCTCCGTGCCAAGGTGGTCACCAGCCACTGCCAGAACCATGCCTCCTCCCAAGAGCAGGTTTGCGGAGGAGCGATCCCCATTCACCCAGTGGAAATCGAAGGCCAGAAGGGGTAGGCCAATGACAGTGGCCACCCAGGCTCCAGTAAGACAGTCTTCATCTGTGCCCTGCCCTGAGGCCAGCATGGTGGCAGCAGCCAACGCCTGGAGCAGGAAACCAGCAGCAGCCCCTCGACTTGCCTGTCAACACAGGGAGGGGAGATGTGGGGAAAAAAAGAGGCCAGGACCTTACTTTAAACAGGGAAAGGTTTAGGGGTCTCATGGAAGCCTGACCCCTACACTCACCTCCCACCACCCTCCCTGATCCAGGGACCTGGATAGGTCCTTGGGGTTTGGGAATGGATCCTCCCCTATCCAGCCCGTGTACTCACCTGGGCAGTGCTCAAAGCTGCATGCAGAGACACCACTCCCAGTGCCAGGTGGGACAGGGCCATGCTCCACTCAACCCACGGCTTGGGTGCCATGACACCTAGGACGGTAGTGAGTTTGAGGAGACAGGACGGGGCTCCTCAACTTTGGAGAGGACGAAGGAACTCAGAAGCCGGCGACCGGGAGCTCTAAGGGTGGCTCTCCAGAACTCCCAGTTTCCAGAGCCCCATTTCTGAATGTTGGGATAGGTTCATCAGAAACTTCCTGGAGCTATGAGGTCGCTGGATACTACTGTGGGGAAGAAAAACTAATTTTGGCGGGGGAAAGAAAAGAGAAGACAAAGGCGGGCCTGTGCTAGGCGGGAGTGAGCCCTGGAACCCAAGTGGGGGCGCCGGGCCTGGGGGAGATCGGCGTGGGACGTGCGCAGGCCCACTCGGCCTGGTCCCTGCGCTCTGGAAGGCGTCGTTTTCCGAACTCAGCCTCGAAGATGCGACAGCACAGGCCGTCCGGGGCGACCCCAACGCAACGTAAAGCGGGAGGCCGGAACTTGTCCACCGCACCGCCCGCCCGTGGCTGCCCCGCCTTCAGCGCCCAGCCAGTGGAGGCTCGAACCAACGAGAAGAGCTGAGGCTAGAGCGTCGGGGGCGGGACCGGGGAGAAGAGGGCTGAGCCGACGGGTCGAGAGGAGGGCGGGGCTGGAAAATAGGGTGTTATTACCCAGTGATTTGGAGGGATCTGTGGTGAGGGGAGGGCCCTGAAGAGGGTCTGCGGGCTGGGCGAAGGATCTGAGGGAGGAGTAGGGAAGAGAGGGGAGGGGCTGTGAGAGGGGGAGCGCGCTACAAGGGAGCGGGCTACGGCTGGAAATGGTGGGTGGGGCTGTGAGGAGAGGGGCGGGGCGTGGTTGTCAAGGGCAGGTTTCTGGGAGGGGCTGTGCTAGGAGGGAAGGGGCGGTAGGAGGATGTGATGGGTGTGGCTGAAAGAGAACGGGGGCGGGGCTGTATAGGGAGGGGAGGCTGGATGCAGGTGGGCTGATGGCTCTAAGGGGCGAGAGCAGTGGGGGCCTGCTCGGAGAGCAGGCAAGGATTCCGTGGAAAGGAGGTGCGGGGTCGTGGGCGATCTCAGCCTGGGGTCTCCGAGAAATAGGGGTGGGGGCGCAGGGCAAATGTCCTGGTGTGGGCCCGGGGACACCTGTCTCTGCACCTCTTTCCTCCGGCGCGCGTCCTCCACCCGCAGGAGCTGGGCCGTGGGGGCGGCCATCCCGAGCATGCGCACCAGCTCTACTGCGGGCAGGCGAGCGGGCGCGGAGTCCGGGCGCGGGGACGCGGGGCGGCGCGAAGCCGGGCCCTCTGCCGCCCCGCGCTCCCATGTACGCCTTCTACTCGCTGCTCATCTACATTTTCTACAGCCTCTTCCGCAGGGATGTCGGGGCCAAGGCGACCGCCGACCCCAAGGATCCCAACCAGGTGAGCGGGGGCGGCTTGTGCAGGCCCGCGCAGCGTAGGTCTTCAGGGCTGGCGCCGCGGAGAAGACTGTGCCGAGGATCCCTGGTGTTGCCATCAGAGACCTCAGCCCCAGAGGGACGCTGCCGGCCTCTCCTCAGGCGCTTCCCGTGCTCCCTTCCTAGACTGCCAGCTGCAAACCCGAGGGTAGCCGCAGCCCCGACCAGCCCCCTGCAGAACTCTGGACCGAGCTGACAGGCCTGGTCGGTAGGTGCTATCGTGTGTCCCGAGCGCTGCGTCCCCGGGGCCAGAAGAGAACCCCGCCGTCCGAGAGAGGGGGAGGTGTCTGTGACCTCATTGGGAGCGAGACCCGACAGGTGCCATCTGGCGGCCGCCTACCCTCCACCACGTGACCCAGTACGACTTCCCCTCCCACTCTCTGGTCTCGCAGGCCGCTCGGAGTCAGAAGATGGGCCGGGAGGGGGAGCCGAGGGCCGCCCAGCCGAGGTCTCCCTGGAGGAGGCTCTCGTGCGCCTTGCTGAGTTCCTCTCAGTCCAGCTGGGGGCGGAAGAGAGCTGCGGCTATCCTCCGGATCTGAGCAAGGTGAGCCGGGCTGATGGGTGAGCGGGCCAAGGGTCTTTCTCTAGCAACCTGTCCTTTCTCCCCAGTACTGACCTCCACACCCCGGACCCTCTCAGTCTCCTGCATTCTTATTCTTCTCTCCTTTACAGCCTGGTGATGTCCCCCCACTGTTGACTGTGACTGGTCAGCTCTTGGCCCTCCTGGCATGGATTCGGAGCCCCAGGGGGAGGCAGGCCCTGCCCCAGGGAGTTCAGCCAACCTCGGGGGTGCAGCCCCCTACTCCGGCTGGTGCGTAAGAAGCAGTGAGTTGAAAAGAGAGTGTGTGCGTGCAGTGAAGCCTCCCAGAAGTGCCTCCCCTTCAGGGCAGAAACCTCAGTTAGTCCTAACTGGGTACACCCCACCCCAGGACCCACATCCCCAGAAGAAAGCCCTTCCTTTTCATTGAGGGGTGAGGCCCAGGGGCAGCAGACCCCACAGTTGGAGGAGGATCAGAGGGCTTGGCAGCGGCTGGAACAGCTCCTCCTTGGACAGGTGAGGGGCCTAGGACGTGGTGGGCACTGGGGAGGCTGGAAGGAGGTGTGCCACTCTGACCCCCTTCCTCCATGCCAGCTGGAGGAGCTGAAGCAACAGCTGGATCTACAGGATGGGATGGGCCAACTGCACCTGGGAGTGGTGAGCTGTCTGGCTGTGCACATGCAGGGGAGGGGAGAGGGGCCAAGGCTTTCCCGTGAGTCCAAAGGACTTCCTCTCCTCCAGGGGGCGACAGATTCCGAGAAAAGGGTTCAGCATCTAACCCTGGAGAACGAGGCCCTGAAACAGAGTCTGATCCTCACTCAGGACCTTCTGAGGCACTGGGGTCCTGGCCCCCATACCAGGGCCCCCCAGGTATTCTCCTTAGCTGCTGCTGTCCTCTGCAGCCTGGCTTTCCTGCACACCTAGTCTCCCTCAGGACCTGGTGCCCTGGAACAGAGGCAGGGGGCTCTCTGACTTGCCAGGGCCAGGGCTAGTACTTCGGACAGGCCCCGGGCCATCAAGGAGGCTGATGCTCGTGGGAGAACAACCTCCTCACAACCTCCCCTCCGCCCCCCCGCCCCCAGCTCCTCCAAGTGACTGACCCCAGGCGAGCAAAGGACTTGGGGAAAAACTCTGTATGGATTCATGACTGGCTCTCTTGACCTGACTTCCCCTCACGTGAAATGGGGCTGTTAGAACGCCCCTCCTCAAGTTTCCTCCTGGCTCCACGGTTCACGTGGCTCCCACCCCTCCTGCAGGAGGAGGCAGAGGCACTGGTGGAGCTCCAGGGCCAGCTTCAGGAGGCCCAGGATGCCACAGAAGCTCTCCGAGTCCAGGTGGGTACTGGGCCCAGGGGCTGGGAAGACTGGGAACACTGGGAAGGGGATGTCTGAGGCAGGGCCTGGTAAGTGCCTATTTCCTCAGTGACAGGGGTGGGGTGGGGCAGCTGGGGGTCCAGGAGGTACAGCTACAGGGCCTTCAGGGGGCCCTCCAGCAGCTCCAGCAGGAGACGGAGCAGAGCTGCAGAAGGGAGCTGCAGCAGGTGCACGGGCAGCTGGCAGGTAAGGTCTGGGACAGCGGGCTCCTGGGAAGCCCACGGAGTCTAGGCTTTCTCTCACAAGCACCTTCCCTCACCAGGACTTCGGGCACGCATGGCCAGCCTCCGTCAGGGCTGTGGGGACCTCCGAGGCCTGGTCAGCACCTTTACCCAGAGCTGTCAGGGTTCACTGAGCGAGGCCCGGGGCCAGGTCAGGACCAGCTGCTCCCTCTGCAGTGGGTGCTCCTGGGTCAGCCTGGTCACTGTTCTTCCCTTGGGGAACCCCTTTCTCCTGTCCCACCCCTAGGGAGCTGCCTGCTCTAATGGAGGTGGTAGGCTCTGGAACCAGGACAGCTCCTGTGATCCAGGGTGTGATCTCACTTCTGGGTCTCATTTTTGTCCTGTGCAAATGAAGGTGACAGTGAATCCCCGACAGGATTGTCAAGAAGCCCAGAGGAGACAGATGACATCCCTGTCCATGGTCCCCCTGATTCGTGGGCTCCATCCCAAGCCCACTGAATTGTACCCCCAGGCGCCCTAAGCCCCTGAAAGTTGTGGATTACCACAGCTGGTGGCCACATGATGGCTCCATTTTGCCCTTAGCACCCCACCCTAGCTACTTGGCTGCCCGCACTGGCTGGCTTGCTCACATCTTTATTCCCCCAGGTATCCTGGGCCCTGGGGGCACTGTCAGCCAGTGGGGCTGGGACTCAGCTCCCTGAGGAGCAGCTGGGGCCCCCAACTGGATGCCCAGAGCGGCTACTGGAGCTCAAGGGTATGGCCGCTTGGGGAGCGGAGGAGTGGGGCCCGCAGACTAGAGCAACTGGAGCCTCTCCGTGCCTCAGGGCTTGGGAGGCAGCCCAGTGACCTGATCTCCATCCCAGGAAATATCCGTGTGCTGTGTCGTCTGCGGCCAGGGACACCCTCCAGCCTGGTGAGCTCGGAGCCCGGCCCAGGTGGCACGGTCACCACCTGCTATCGAGGGCACCAGCGTCGATTCCGCCTGGACTGGGTGTTCCCTCCAGATGCCAGCCAGGAGGAGGTGAAGCTCCACCTTTACACCTGTGTTGGCCTCCCTCAGAGGCCCCAGGAGTCCCCAGGGGCTCTGGTCCCCTTCCCTGCCCTTTCGCCCTCCCAGGAACAAGACTGGGTAGATTCCAGCAGGGAAGGGGAAGGAAGCGGACGCAGGACTGGCAGCCGAGCTGGGCTCCACTGTTCCTTCCAGGGGTTTCCCTCTGTGTCCAGCCCCTCCTCCCAAGCTCTGCCCAAGGGAAACATCTGGTTTAGACAGGAAGGTTAACATTTTCAAGAATAATTTTCTACCGGGAAACTAAGGAACATGAACTGTGTGAGGTGATGGGGGCACTGCTCACGCAGAACTGGCTGTGGAGCACAGCTTGGTGCTGCTGCGGTGGGACAGTGCTGGGACCGTCCCCCAGGCGTCACTGGCTGCAGGGCCCAGACTCTGGCCACTGTGGGAAAAGGCACCTTTCCTTGTTTGTGGCCAAGGGTACAGAGCAGGGTGCTAGCGAGCAGGCCAGCCTAGAGCCACAGCCTCAGCAGTCTCCACTGCCCTGTGCTGGTGCTGCCCTCCTTTCCTGCTGGACCCAGTGGAAAAGCGGAGGCTTAACCCAGCCTACCACCACCTTGCTTCACATACACCATCTGTTACACACAAATTTTGCTGGTAGAGCTGCCACAGCTCAGGAAATGGAGGGAGACCCAGGAGGGAATTAGGCCAGGGGCAGTGCTCAGACCCCTGTCGGCCTCAAAGGGTGGCCAGGTCTCCCTGCCCCCACTTTCTGGGATCCTACAGCTGTTTCCCACCTACCTCTCTATCTGACACACTCCCCAGGCCTCAGCCCCACCGTGAGCCCTGCCCAGGCCCCCGGTACTGGACGGGGCCCTCCGACATGACATAACCAAATGAAAGAATGGAAGGTGCCTGTCACTGTTCTGCACATCTGCAAGGGCACCACTGTCACCCCCAGGGCTTCCTTCCAGTCATGGAATTTCAGGGGCCCAACTGCAGTTCTGGATTCTGCCCCCATGGCTGGCAGCCAACGCCTCCAGCAGAACTAACATTTGGTCCCGTTACCAGCCGCCTGTGCAAGGGAGCTGGCCACGCTGCCACTCTGTTGCTGCTGCTGTTGCTGTTGCTGTTGCTGTTGCTGCAGCTGCTGCG
Organism: Desmodus rotundus; assembly: GCF_022682495.2. Lineage (NCBI taxonomy): Eukaryota > Metazoa > Chordata > Mammalia > Chiroptera > Phyllostomidae > Desmodus > Desmodus rotundus. The sequence goes on along the minus strand of NC_071394.1, from coordinate 323,959 downwards.
GGGATACAAGCCCCAGCCCCCCTGCCCCTCCCCTGCCCCCCTGCCCCCTCCATGGGCCCAGGTCCCAGCAGTCCTGGTTGGTCACCGTCCTCCACACCCCACCCACGGGGCCTTTCTGGAGTTGCCCTTTGTGTGCCTAGCACCAGTGTCGCCCTCTGGGCACACGTGGCCCCCAAACCCACACAACAGGTGCTGCATAGCCCCCGCCTCCCACGCGGGGGAGCAGCGGCTATCGTGCACCTCAGCTTTGAACCGAGCAGTGAGTCCATTGCCCGGGCTCTTGACTGCTAATCCCCTTGGCCTCCCAAATGGTGGCCAGGACTCCAATAGTCTGCATGTCTGTTCCCTCTTCCTGTCACGGCCTTCCCTTTGCCTGGAAAATTCTTACAAGTGACAACTTCTGGGAGCCTCCTCTGCTGGCCAGGAGACCCACCCTTCCTGTGGCCTGCCCCCCCCTCCCCCACCATCCTCCCAGGGGAATCAAGCTTCACTCACACCTTGCCCCAGGCCAGGGGCTCAAGACCCCTCCCCCCACTCCCCTAGGTCTTCAGGGAGCTGGAGCCCACTGTGCTGTCCTGCCTCCGAGGCTACAGTGTCTGCATTTTCACCTATGGTCAGACGGGGACCGGGAAGACCTACAGCATGGAGGTGGGAAGGGAGGGGAGAACTCTGGGTGGCTCTGGGGCCACGTGCTGGGATGTGAGCCCAATGTGGCACCCCCCCATCCCCAGGGCCCACCTGAGGATCCTGGCATAGCTCCTAGGGCGCTGCAGTCACTGTTCCGGGAGATGAGGACGGGAGGGCAGCACTGCGTGACCCTCAGCATGGTGGAGATCTACAACGAGGCTGTCAGGTCAGGGCTGCGCCCTGGCTGCCTCCTACTGGGCCACCGCCTCCCTTCCCCCTCAAGCCAAGAACCCCTGAACCAAGCCCTCACCTTTTTCACCAGGGACCTTCTAGCCCCAGGGCCTCCCCAGCGCTTGGTTGTGAGGCAGGGCCCCGCAGGCCAGGGGGGACTCCAAGTGGCCGGCCTCACGTACTGGGACGTCCCCAACCTAGAGACACTGAACCAGGTAAGGCTACCCAGGGGCCGCGTGGCCTTCCAAAGCCCTGCCTGTGCTCACACCTGGAGGTGTGGTCCCTACAGCAAGCCAAGCCTTGTCCTGCATCCTCCAGATGCTGAGCCTGGGGAGGAGCAACCGGGCGACCGCCGCCACCGCCATGAACCAGCACAGCTCGCGCTCGCACGCCCTGGTTACGCTGACGCTGCGAGCAGCGTCCCCAACGCGCGGTTCAGGCACCGCAGGTACCTCGCCGGCCGGCGCCCTGCTCTGCGAGGGGCCTCACCACACGGGAGATTGGAGTTCCCTCTACGTAGGCTCGCTCGCCTCTGCAGGCACGCTGCATTTGGTAGACCTGGCGGGATCCGAGCGTGCCTGGAAGGCGGGGGCCGCCTGCAGGGCGCGGGGAGACCCTGAGGACGCCCAGCGTTTGCGGGAGGCCCGAACCATCAACCGGTCGCTACTGGCGCTGGGAGGCGTGATGGCCGCGCTGCGGGCCCGCCGGCCACACGTGCCCTTCCGTGACTCGCAGCTCACGCGCCTGCTTCAGCCCGCGCTCGGTTCCGGCGCCACAGTGGTGCTGCTGCTGCAGGTGGGCGCCCGGCGCAGGCGTGGGGCGGGCGCAGGGCGGGGCAGAGTGGTTTGCATGCAGGCGCCGCTCACCCGCGCCGCTCCCCGGCAGATCTCCACGCGGCCCGAGGACCTCGGGGAGACCGTGTGCTCGCTCAAGTTCGCTGAGCGAGTGGGCCAAGTGGAGCTGGGGCCAGCTCGGCGCCGCAGGGCCCCGCGCTCTGGGACGCCCTCCTCCCTCAGTACCGACACACCATTCACTGGGACTCCCTGCACCCCAACACCGTCCCCGGGCAGCCCTCCAAGCCCCAGCCCCGACAGTGGCTCCAGCTCAGCTCGTGCACCCCCAGGGAACTTGCTCTTCTAGTCTGGGGTTGGGCCTCTGCTGGCAGAGGCAGCAAAGCCCCTGTCCCCCACAACCTCCTTGATCTCTGGGGACTCACTGGCCCCCAAACTCCCACAGTTGTCCCCTCAGCCCCTCCTGGCGGTAAGTGTTCCGCGTGGGGGCTGGAGGAGGAACAAATGCCCGCCCCTGGGCCCAGGTCCCGCTCCCTCCTTATCACCATTTGCTGCTATCAGCTGCCCACACAGCAGGGGACCCCAGAGCAGCCTGCCCTGGCCTACTGGCCTGCGTCACGATGTCACCATCCCGCCACCAAAAATCAGCTCGGCATTAAGATGTGGTCCATTCCTTTACTGTTACCTTCCCCACAACACCACCAAACCCAGGTAGGATTCTGCTCCCTGTGCCCTTTCTGGAAAAAGGTGCTACCTCCTTCCCTGACAGTTGAGGACAGGGCTTCAGGCTGGAGCCGCCATTAAGTTCTCCCTCCCCCAACCCTGGAGCCAGGAGAGGAGGTGACAGATGGTGATGGATAGATGGACGGATGGACAGAGGGCCAGAGGAGGTGGGACCAGAAAAGGGACAGGAAAGGCTACTCCGAGCAGCTCCATTCCCCCCAGCCTTGCTTCTGGGGGTAGGAGGGGGCTGACTGGCCATCAGGGTGGTGCCCAAGGGGACACAACCCTTGGTGGGTCGTCCAATAAACATTGTGGACTCTCAGCATGGCTGGGGCCTGGTGTTTCAAGGCAACTGTGGCCACACTTCTTGGTCCTCTTGGCCTTGGTTCCCCTCAACGAGTCAATGGCAGCAGGGGATAGGGCTGGGAGAGGAAAGCAGCCCCAGCCCTGGAGCCTCACAGGCTGTACCAGGAGAGTAGCCAGCCTGGAGTGGGGGCAGCCAGTTCCCGGGGGTGGCTAACCCACACATCGTAGATGCTCTTGTTGGGTGGCACCCCCTGGAAGAGGGCATCTAGATCCCAGAGCAGCCCTGGGGGGCCATGCGTTTCAGGGGCCATCCCCCAGTAGGCTGGGCTGGTTGAGGGTGGGCACTGGGGGCAGGAGGTAGGTGGTAGTGGGGCCAAGGGCATTACCACATTGGGGGTGTAGGTGGGCAAGTAGGAGGTGGGTAGCTGCCCCCAAAGTGAGGCCCCATGACCCCCGCCAGACAGTCCCCCAGGGTCGGGGGTACCCTGCAGTAAGTGGAGAGGCCAGGCTCTGGGCTCAGGGGAGAGGGGCAAGGGCCGGCTTGTTCCCCTGTGGGAAGGCTCCCCTTCCACCCTCATGGTCCCGGGGAGGGCACAGAGGGGCCACCGAGGCCTCTCAGAGGGCAGGGGTGGCGGGGGCACCACTTCCTGCTTACTTGGAAGGGAACCTGCCCGACCTGGGCTGCTCCGTGGCGCTCCCTTCTCGGGGACCCCCAGCAGAGACTTTATGCTGAAGCCCTCGCTGGGTGGCAGCTGGGGAGTGGGCGGGCTGGACGGCTTGGGCGGTCGGTAGGGTCGGCCATGAAGCACGTAGGGGCCCAGGTCCTTGGCGAAGGCGCCCCGTGTGCCCCTGCTCTGCCAGCGCCGGCACAGGGCCGTGTTCTGCAGCCGCAGAGCTTCGGCTGGGATCAGGCTCACGTCGACAGCCCAGAAGTTGCCCTTGGCCTTGGGTTTCGCAGGATCCTTGGGCACCTGGTGTGTATGTAGGTGGCAGGCTTGGTGAGGCTAGCAGACCCCAGATACTCAGGATTTCCGCCCCTGCCCTGCCCCCGCCCCGGCTCCCGTTCCTGCTCGGACCCTCGCCCTCGCCCTGCCCCACCTTGCGGAAGCATGGATTGGAGGAGAGGTTGTGGCGGATGGAGTCCTTCCAGCCCTCGTAGTCGTCCCTGAAGAATGGGAACACGGCCTGAACCTGACGGATGATCTGAAACCACGGGCAGCCAGCAAGTACTGTAAGCCAGGGAGCGGACAGGGCAGCGCCGCCCCTCCCCCACAGCCGGGCGTAGGGGCGCCCGTGCGCGGTCCCCAACACCTGCGCGCCTGAGGGAGGAGAGGGCACCTCATGGGAAGGGTTCTTCTGAGCACCTCAGCTCTCTTTTCCAGTGCCCAGACCCGGACTAGCCCCACTGGCATAGCTGGGTAGGGCCAGGTGGGCTCGGAGGCCGGAGCCTAAGCCTGGGAGTAGGTGCGGGGTAGGATCTGGGAAAAAGTCGGACCACGGAATGTGAGGGACAGCGGGAACCCTCTCACCTGGGCCAGCTTCAGCCTGCGGGAAGGTGCGGCCTGGATCACCAGGGCGATCATGGCCAAGTAGGTGTAGGGGGGCTTGTCATGCCGCAGGTATCTCTTCTTCCTCCTCTTAGGGGGCTGGGAGGGCGTCTCTACCTCGGGGAGCCCCAGGCGTGGGTTATTGCAGGGCCCCATGAAGAGGAGGTCGGCAACGTGGGCAGGGGCCTGGCCGATTGGAGGGCGCAGGGCAATGGGGCACTGTTGCGAGGCAGGGCCAGGGCCTGAGGCCGGGCGGGGGCAGGCAGGCCGGGCCCTTTATCATTCGGATAGAAGGGGGAGGGGAGGGGAGGCAAAGGGAGGGTGGAATACGGCAGTGGGGGAGGGGAGCTGCCACAATTAGCAAGTTTCAGTTAATCTGGAAGGGAGGGGCAGAGAAGATTCCAGTGGGGGTTGCCGGCGGCCACCCAGGCCTCCTTTCTCACTCCTGGACTGCCTTTGGCACCCCCTGCAAGCTGGAAGGAAAAGCCCCTGGAAGGGGGCCATGACTCATGGATACTTTATCAGTCTGTCTGGGCTGGGTCTCAGGCTCCCATTTAACAGATGGGGAAGAGATTTGCCCTAGCCAAGCTGCCAAGAAGGGGTAGGCCAGCCCAGAGTTCAATGCCAAGCCGCTGGAAGGACCTGAGTGGTGGTTAGGTGGGTCTTCATGGAGGAAATCTCAGGAAAAAAGAGGGACACAGTAGATTCAAGGGATTTTTCTCAGGGGCTGCTGCAGGACCTCAGTGGGCCCCCCAAACCCTAGAGACCATGTTCCTCCCCTTTTGGTGCCTGTCAGCCACTGGTCTTGAGGGCTGGCTGCCCGAATTATTTAACCAGACGTCTCACTGGCCCTGAGTAAGCTAGGCCTGCCTGGCTGCAGAGGTCTTCTTGGAACTGGGTTTACCTTGCTCCTCTTCTTGTCCTTTGGGTTCAGGTGCTCTGGGGGGTGCCACTGGGGAGGACGCCTCTCATTCCTTGGGGGCACTTGGGCAGTGCTCTTGGCTGGTGTGCTTGGAGGGAGAAGTCTCCTAGGTGTAGGGGTTTACTGGCCACTTCTCTGGACAGACCTTAAGGATACAGCTCTTTGGATCATAGTCTCTGTCCAGGACAGTCTTCGAGGACCACCTGGCTTCACCCTGGGCGAGAGTGAGTACAGGTATTCTGTGTGTGGGTGCTGGGGAAGGGCTCCCCAGGTAGCCACCAGGCCCTGCTGCCTAGTCTAAAGCAGTGACTTTCTGTCGTTTCCATGTCGTGGCACACCTAAACTAATTACTAAAATTCTGCGGTACTCCAAAACATGTATTTAGGCAGAGGTGGGTGCCCCTGACTAAATAGTCAGATATTGCATTCTTTAAAAATTTTCAAAGCACACTGGTTGAAAATTGATGGTTTAGAAGGAGAGAGATGCTCTCCAGGCTGGTGGGGGCTGGCCTGAGTGGAGGAGGCGTGCCCTAGGAGAGGTAATGGAGGCTCAGGCTGGGGAAGCCCGCTACAACCCTTACAAGGGCCTGGTCCCCCCTCTGAGGGTTTTGCAGGGACAGGACCTGACCCAAAGGTATGGTCCTAGCAAAATGCCTCTGGCAGCTTCCCAGAGACTCACCAGTTCTCATAACTCCGAGACCCTCTCTGTCCCCTCACCTTGTCTTCCTTGGCTCTCTGGGCTGTTGCTCTGCCTCTTGTCAGTCAAGGCCTATGCTCTGTGCTCTGCCTCAAAGCCCAGGATTGCCCCCCACCCCCACCCCAAGCAAGTTTGTCCTGGGGGACATTACAAGCAGTGGTGGCTGGTGTTGGTACTAGGGCCCCCAAGCCCCAGGGAGGCCACAGGAGATGAGACACACTTTATATTAGTTTACTCCGAGAATTCAGCTTTTCTTGTGTAGTCCCTACTATTATTTCCCTGAATTATTGAAAATCTGCAGCATACAGTGGTGCCCGGCTCATGGTAAGGAACCAAGGGAAGGGCTGAGCGGTGGGAGCACTGGAGGAGGAAGCCTAGGCTGAGAGAGATGGTGCATGTGGGGCACCACACTGCTCCCACCCCCTCAGACTCTCCCTTCATGCTTCATCTGGCTTCCTCTGAACTCCCACTTCCCCAACTACTTTCTGTTTCCAGGGGTCTAGTGGAGTCACTTGTGTCTCACCAGGCTGTCAGTACCTATGGCCCCCTAGCCTCACTCTGTTGCAAATAAATCTTTTTCTCATCCACGTCTTTTTTTAAAAAGACTTTATTTATCATTTAGAGAGAAAGAGAGGGAGGGAGAAAGACGGAGAGAAACAATGTCTTAGAGAAACATCAATTGGTAGCCTCTCGTCTGCCCCCAACCGGGAGCCTGGCCCACAGCCCAGGCATGTGCCCTGACCGGGAATGGAACCGGGCCCTTTTGGTTTGGAGGACACGCCCAACTCATTGAGCCGCACCAGCCAGGGCTCCTCCCCGTTTTAAGTCACCCGCTCTCCTCCAATGGTCCTCCCTTGCTTCAAGCTTTTGTCCTGACCAGTCATCTCTGACCACACCCCCCTCCTAAACCTCCTCCCACTACTTCCAAAGGCCCTAGTGCACGGGGTCCTTGCCCGTCTGCACAAGGTGTTCCCTGCGTGCGGGAAGTCTCTGCTTTGTCAGCTGAACCTCGACCTTTCTTTGAAAGCCCAGCCTACCCCTGGCCGGGTAGTTCAGTTGGTTAGAGCGTTGTCCCCATAGGTTGCAGGTTGGATCCCCCCTAGATTGACCCGGGTCAGGGCACAGACAACCTATGAATGCATAAGTGTGTGGAGCAACAAATTGATGTTTCTTTCTCCCTAAAATCAATAAATAAAAATAAAAATCCCAGCCTAAACCGATGACCACCCTCCTGGGAGCCTTCTGACTACTTGCCCTTTCCCCCCACCGCAGCACGTCCACTCCGAGGATGCCTCTGCAACAGAGGTTCCAGCGGCTGCGCTCCGCAAAAGTCCACCCCGAGCTCCTAGCAGGCCCCGCCCCCGGCTCCCACGCGGCGCCGCCGCTTCCGGCAGTGGGCTGCGCGAGCCGGAAGTGTAGCGTTGCCATGGCGAGGGTGCGGCGCCGGGCCCGCCCCTGCGGCGCCTGGAGAAGCGCGGGGCTTACTGACCGGTGGACCGGATCCGGTCCACTGCGCGAGGCGGAAGGTAAGGCTCGGACTTCCGGGGCCTGCGGCGGGAGAGGAGGCTGGGCTCCCGGGAGAGAGGAGATCGGGCCCCGGGAAGAGGGGACCGGGTCCCCCGGGAGAGAGGAGATCGGGTCCCGGGGAGAGAGGAGGCCTGAGGGGAGGCTGAACTGAGCTGAGAGAGGAAAAGAGGAAGGACAAGTGGAGAGGAAGAGGAGGCAGGCAAAAGGGTCTCCAGGCCCAGCTGAGGCACTAGCACCTCAGGCCCAGGGGAGTGTGGGCCCCTTGCTTTCCTGGAGCGGAGGCCGAGGCATCGGGAGATTAATTTCCATGGCTGCAGAGAGGGAGGTGTGTGTGGAGGGAAGCCAGAGAAAGGCTGGCCCTCCCCAAAGCGCTGCCTGCCGTTTCTCCCTGGACCCTCGACTAGGTCGGGGGCGGGGGGCGCCGCGCTGCTCTCAGTCTCTGTCTTCGGGCCTCAGGGCCTCCCCTGGCCGGCTTGGGGTTTCCCTGAGAGATGTGTGCCGGCTTCCAGCTCGGCCACATAGCCCACTGCGGTGGCTTCCTGCAGGGGTAGGCCCCTCTCCCCGAGTGGGGTGCTCCGCTGTGTAGGTGAACGGCAGTGAGCCTGGCCACACACCTGCGCCCAGGCCCGAGTTCGGCTGTTGGGAATAACTGTGCGGGGCGTTACACTTCGTGGGACATGGGCGTTATTTCTCTAGATCTGAGAGGATGGAAAGGGTGGATTGAAGTGTGTGGTTAACTGTATTAGAAAGTGGCGAACTGTTTTCCGAAGTGACTGCACATTCGTCTCACATTCCTAGTTGTTCCAGTCTCTCCGTCAGTCCATGAGCTCGTTCAGGTGCAGCCATTTCCATGGCCGTGGCGGTCACTCGGCTTCCTCCGGATGAGTGGTGCTGAGCGTTTCTCCCCGCACTCCCTTCCTTTGTTCTTTCATGGGTTTCCTCTCTTGGCCATTTGTGTGTCTTCTTTTGTGAAGTGTCCGTGCAAGTCTTTTTCCATTAAAAAAAATTGGGCTTGTCTCACCAAGTTTTAAGCATTCTTTGTATCCTTAGGGTGCCAGTCCTTTGCCAGACAGGGGCTGCCAGCACGTTGTCACCACCTGTGGCTGGCCTCGCCACTCTGAGCCCGTGTCCTGAGCAGGGGACGCTTTTCATTTTGACAAAGCCCAGCTTGGCGGTTTTTGCTTGCTCTCGTGGTGCGAGTAGAAGCCGGGGGTCGCATTTTCCGTGTGGACATCCAGTCCCCCCAGCACCACTTTTTGAAGACCACCCCGTCTCCGTTGTCTTACCCAGCGCCTTTGCTGACAGTCAGAGGACACTCCTGAGCGGGTCTGTTTCTCATTCACTAACCTTGTGCTGATACCCACAGATCTGACTGTAGCTTTGAAGCCTTGAGATCAAGCACTGTAAATTCTCTGACCTGGTTTCGCTTTGTCCTGACAGTTTGGCTCTTCAAGATATTATGCAGTTCTTTACACATTTAGAATTAGCTTGTGACTTTCTACAGAAAGGCTTACTAGAATTTTGACTGAGATTGTATTAATGCCATAGCTCTATTTGGGGAGAACTGACTCGACAATATACGACATGATATTTATATATCTCTGTCTACCTCCCTTTATTTAGGTCTCTGTACTAACTATCTGTTGCCGTGTGATAAATAACTCTAAAATAGAATGTCTTAAACAATAGACTTCTGTCGCCTCACAGTGGCTGTGGGTCAGGAATTCAAAAATGGCTGAGCTGGGTGGCTCTGGCTCCAGACCTCGCGTGGTGGCGGCTGGGGTCCTCAGCCAGCTCTGCGTCGTCTGGCGGCTGCACTGCCGGCTGGGGAGCTGCCTACAGAGCGGCTCGCTCTCGTGGCTGTTGGCCGGAGGCACCTGCCTCACAGGTGGGGGATGGACTGCTCAGTGTTACAGCCCCTCCAGGAGAGATGGAGACGCTGCTGCCTGGTTTTGTGACACAGCCCCTGAGGTTGGGCATCGCCATTTCTGCTTCACTGTTGTTGTGAGAAGTGAGCACTCAAGGGGAAGAGGCGTCAGCGTATTTCAGGCTTTGTGATAGTAGTTTTATAAATGACACTTAACATTCTGCATTTTCCAAGTACAGAGGCATACAGTTGATTTTAACATACCGTCCTTTTGTCCTACTACCTTGCTCTTTATTTTAGTAGCTCCCTTCTAGATTCCTGAGGTGTTTCTACATGTCTCCTACATGCCTTCTGCATCTAAAGACTTCTGCATCTTCTCTCCAATCTGCGGGCTTTTCGTTTCTTGCCTGAGTGCACCGGCTGTGGCCTCTGGCACAGTGCCACCAGCCTCCCTCAAGGACCTTCCCTTGCCCCAGGCTGGGCCCTACCCAGCGCCAGTGGTTCCTCCAGACTCCCAGGGCTGGTGCCTGGAGGTGCATTCTGATGTGGAGCCAGGTGAGGGTATGTGACAGCCGATCCCCATTCTGCTGCTGGAGTGATGCAGGTGACTCCCCGTGGCCAGCGAGGCCAGGTGCTCCGAAGGCCACTCGTGCCTTTAGGCGTGCCCTCGCACTGCTGTGACCCAGTGCAGCGGGGAGCCGCAGGAGCTGAACATCTACAATCTGAACTAAAGCTGGCATTTCAGTTCCCAGCCCGGGCCCCAGTTGGCCAGCTGTCCTGGGAGTGTCCTTTACAGCGATGGCCCAGAACAGGTTCAGCGTGGGAACCCAGCACGTTTCTGTCGGGGGCAGTGCCTTGAGTGGAACATGTGTCCCGCAGACACGGCAGTGGGTGGTGGGGCGGGCTCAAGGGCTCCCGCTCCCCTGAGCTGGTCTGTTTGGGGGCAGGGGGCAGGCGCGTCCTGGTGGGTTTTGTGTGCGGTTCCCTCCTGACTAATGGCCTGAGCACCTTCCTATGTGTTTACTGATGTAAAGTGGCTGTTGAAGTCTTTGGCCTATTTTCCTGTTTGGTAGCAGGCTTTTATATTTTGTTGGTTTTTTTTTATCCTCACCTGATATGTTTAGTGACCTTCGAGTGAGGGGAGGGAGAGGGAGTCATCAATGTGAAAGAGAAACATCAGCTGGTTGCCTCCTGTACGTACCCCAACCAGGGACTGAGCCCAGAACCTTTCGTGTATTGGATGACGCTCCAACAAGGCTTTTTTTCCTCTTTTTTGAGATTTGATTTATTTTTTAGAGAGAGGGGAAGGGAGGGAGAAGAGGGAAACATCAATGTGTGGTTGCCTCTCACGTAGCCCCCACTAGGGACCTGGCCCGCAACCCAGGCCTGTGCCCTGACTGGGCGTTGAACCCGCCCCTTTGGTCTGCAGGTGGGCACTCGGTCCACTGAGCCACACCAGCCAGGGCTGCCTTTTAGTAGTTCTCTTTATATCAGTTGTTGGTGATGTATTGCCAATACCACTTCCTACTCTGTGGCTTGCTTTTTCACTCATTCACTTGTTTTATTTTTAAATTCCAGATTGAGATTGTTGTTGATGTGCACACCATTGTAAGAAATAGTTCAGAGAGACCCCTCCTCACTTCCAGTCCCCCTAAGGCCCGTAGCTGTGCTCAGAGCCTCACCTGGGACGCCGACCTGCAGGGTCACCAGCTGCACAAGCGACGACCTGTGTGCTCACATCTGTGCAGCCTTATCACAGCCATGGGTCTGTGTGGCCACACGGCGTCCTGCGCTGCGCCACCCTGTGGGGCCACCCCTTCCCCAGCCCCCCCGCCCCCCCAGATCTGGTCATTCGGGGGGTCCTGTGCCTGCACCCAGCAGATGTGGCTGTTGGCGGTGAGCCAGCGCCCTCAGGACCCCCGAGCTGTGCGCGCTCGGTGAGGGCGCCGCGGCGTGAGTGCTCCCCCGAGAGGCAGCTGGAGGCCCTGTTGACTGGAGTCGCTGTGAAATCCAGGTGCAGGTTTTGGTTTGAACTGAGATTTTCATCTCTCTGGGGTAAGTGCCCCAAAGCACAGCCGCTCGGGGTTGTGGCGAGCGCACATTCAGTTTTGTAAAAGAAACTGCCAAACTGTTTCCGAGTGGCTGCACTGCCAGCACCGTGGGAGACCCCTCGCCTCACTCTGGCCCGCTGGGGCTGTGGGTGGGCTCGCTGTGGCCGGCACTTGCGTGTCCCCGAGGGTGGAGCCGGCCAGCGTCTTCTCACCCTGTGTCTTTGTCAGCGAAGCGCCTGCCCACGTCCTCTGCCCATAGTCTGAGTGGAGTGGTTTTACTTACTTTTATTTTTTGCTGAGTTTTGAGAGTTCTTTGTGTTTGCTGGACATAAGTCCTTTGTTGGGGCTGTGGTTTGCAAATGTGTTCTCAGGTCAAGAGCTTGTCTTTTAGCCTCTTCACGACGAGGTCTTTATCCGAGCAGAAGTTTTAAATCTTGGTGTATCCAGTGTGTCCTGTGCACGTGGCTTGCTTCTGGTGTTGCCACTGTAGGCGCTGTGTGGCCTTACCCTGTGCACTTGAAGGACAGGGTTCCACCAGCCGCTGCGTGCGGAGCCGTGCTCCCGGCCTGGGCCAGGCTGCCTGCCCGCCCGCCCAGCGGCGCGTCTGCTCCCGGAGGCCCCTCTTCTCCATTGGCCTGCTAGTGCCTCGGCGTCTTCCTTGCCAAACTTTATAGTAAACCCGGATGCCCAGACGTCTAAGGGCTTGCAGTCTGTTTGTGTTTAGGACCGTCCCTGCTGTTCGGGACCTTGTTCACTTCACATGAATGGAGAATCAGTTTAGAGAGAGGTTGTGCTGGAGAATTAGAGTCTGATCCAACTGCGGGATGTGCACCGTGGCGCGTGGAGTGTGAGATGAGTCTGTGGAAATGGCAAATTTGGGTGGTGGGTGCGCTGGCACGCTCGTGTCCACGTGGACTTGGAGTGGGGCCGCGGCAGTGAGGGCAGGGTCAAGGAGGGAGAGAAGCAGCCCCCAGAGGAGGCGGGAAGGGAGCAGGGTGGAGGGGAGCCAGGTCCCACGGGACAGTGAAGGCCGTGAGGGACAGGGCTGAGCCCAGGGCTCCAGGGGAGGGTTTCAGGAAGGGTGTGGGGAGCGGGCCAGGAGCCCCTGCTCTGCGCTGCTTACCCTGAGCCCCCCTCACCTCCCTCCCATCTCTGCCTAGGTTCCCGGGAGGCAGGCCCCGTCCCTGTTCTAGCCCACTGGGGGGCCCCTCCTCTCATGGGGACCACTTCGGAGTCCTCTAATCTCCTAATCCCTTTTCTTTCCTGTATTTTTTTTTTAAGATTAAAAAATAAAGATTAGCCCTGGCTGGTGTGGCTCAGTGGATTGAGCACCAGCCTGTGAACCAAAGGGTTGCAGGTTCGATTCCCAGTCAGGGCACATGCCTGGGTTGCGGGCAAGGTCCCGGTAGGGAGCATGAGAGGCAACCACACACTGATGTTTCTCTCCCTCTCTTTCTCCCTCCCTTCCCCCTCTCTAAAAATAAATAAATAAAATCTTTAAGAAAATAATAATTAAAAAAAAAATAAATCACAGAGGTAGAAGAAGTGACCGGTAGAAGAAAAGGACTCAGGAGATGAGTTACAGAGATGAAAGAAGGGCCCTCAGAGCTCAGGAGAGAAAGGTCAAGGTCACGGTGCGGGGGCGGGGGCAGGGGCAGGGGGGAGTGTGCACCGTGGGTTCGGTTTGTTTCAAAAATCTAATGGAATCGGATCAGTCCGTTTTCTTTGAGGGTTCTGGGTTTGGTGTCAGGCTTAGAAAGGCTGTCCCTCTGCCTGTTCCCCTCCCGTCCGTGGTTTTACTCTTCCTTACACTGTGTCTGGTGTGTCTGTGACTGGAGGTGGGCCCTGCCCTGTGTCCCAGGCGGCTGGCTCCCTGCAGCGGTCCTTCTGGTCTTCCTCTCGCTTCTGACCACTTGCTCCTGGGCCTCCTGGCCCCACCTCGCTCTGGTCACTACTCGGTCCCACTCCTCAGGGCCCTCCTTCCTTCCCGAGTCTGCCCCTCTTGGTCCTTTCCGTGCATCCACAGCCCTCCCCACCCCTCCCTTGTTGCTCTGCCCTCTGCTGCCCACGCCTGCTGGGGGTCGTGCAGGTGCCAGCGTCTCTCCTGGGAGGTCCCCTGCCCCGGATCTGATCACATTGCTCATTTGTCTGAGAGCCTCTGGATCCCTCGGCCTGTTGGGCAGAGGCCAACTCCTTGGCCAGGGACAGAAGATGGAGTGCACTGTATACCCCTGCCCTCCCAAAACAGAGTGCTTAAAGTTGTTTCCAAGTTTATCTTCACGTGTCTCAAAAGTCAAACAGCAGAAATGAGGCGAAGTACACAGCCCGTCTGCCTGCCTCCCCCTCCGCCTGCCCCCGGACCACTGTCAGCTGTGCCTCGTGTTTCTTACACGGATATTGATCTGACGTTCGCATTTCATGCCTCTTTACATGAAAGGTGGTGTAGCGTACACAGGTTTCATGCCTTTTCACTAAACACACACCATTCCTCGGCGACCTCCCCAGGGGAGTGCACAAGGAGCTCCCGTCCGCCCCCTCCCACCGGGGTGGGGGGCTTGTCTGACCTGCTCCCTTTGACAGACTGGGAGGCCATCTCCACCTTTCCTGCCCTGAAAGAGCTGCAGCGAGGGGCCTGATGGCAGTGCTGCAGGACTGCTTCTGGAACGTTCCAGAACAGGCTGCTGCGGGCACGTGAGAGCCCAGGGGTGTCTGCTCCACAGTCATAGGATGTCCATGGTGGGGGCCACGGCAGCACCCCCAGGTCTGCTCTTTCCCTGATCTCCACACCAGTGTGAAGAGCCAGCCACCTGCCTCACTGCCCTTGCCAATCACATGTCCTCACACCTCAGCCTGCCCCGCCCCACGCACACTGCTGCTCTCGAGCTCACCCGGAGGCCCCGTCTCAGACTGCTGCCGGAGATGCTTCCTCCTCCTCATGGCGGTCTCGGCCACCCCATGACCTCTGCCCGCCCACAGTGGACCTTGCTGAGAGCAGGGCCTGTTTTTGTTATTCCTGTCCCTTGTCCTTACCCCCAGGGCAGAGCTGAACAGAGCAGGGCAGAGAGGAGAGCTTGTTGAGGGACCAGAGCATGCACCCCGGTCAGGTGGCTGTCAGGAAGCATGTCCGGCCTCCTGCGCTGCGCCTGGCCACCTCTCCATGGCCGCTGCTGCAAGTGCTGCGGCAAGTGCTGCGGCTCAGGGTCCCGGCTGGCCCTCAGCAGCAGGAGGGCGCCTGCCTGACCTCTGGCCCCTCCCAGGCATGACCGGAGGCCCCCCTTCCAGGTGCCAGTGCCTGGCTGCCCAGGCAGACAGGGACCTCTAGGGGGAGGGTCAGACCAGAACACAGAGCACCTGGCCTTTGCCTGCCTGGAAGGCTGCTGTGGGGCCCTCGCACCTGCCGGGTGGGCACATCTGGCAGGGACATCCTTCTAGGCGAGCCAGGGCGGGGCAGGGAGGAGTGGGAGCCTGGGTAGGTGCTGGGGGTCAGCATCCCAGTGAGGTTACGGCGCGCCCTAGAGGCCATGCTGCCACGGGTGCCCTGACTGCCCAGGAGTGGAGGATGGGGTCCCCTCCCCTCTGCTCCTGCACGGTCTACAACACTGACTTTAACCAGGGCAGCGTCCACTCTGCATCGGGGGCCTGGTGACCGTGACACAGTCCCCCCTGGGACTTTTAGGTGACCTCATCTGGACTCGTCTGTGTGTGTCTTTCTGCAGAATGATGACGCGCTTCACTTTTCCTAGAGTCGGGCGCCTGCGGAGCTCCCCATGTTTTGCTGTTACAAATAATGCCACAGATGGAACCAGCTCTTCTGGTTGCAGGTGGTGGGAACCCCCTCCCATAAGGCTAAGCAGACAGATGCGAGGCCCCCACAGCTGGGGAGGTGGACAGACCCTGGGCTTGCAGGCCAGGCTGCACCGTCTCCAGCATTGCTCTGAGGCTCTGCCTCTTGCTCTCACAGGTGCTGTGAAGTGGGTGTGAGGGGCAGTGTGGTGCGATGGTCACCAGGGGGCTCTGCATTTAGGCATAGCCTCAGTTTCCTCACGTGGAAAATGGGGATAATGACAGAGACTGGCCAGGGGAGGCCATGCCAGGACACAGCCTGGGCTGGGGTCTGGGGCCCAGGGCCTCCTGTCCCAAAGGCCAGGTGTCTGGCAGTGTGCTCAGCAGTCTTGGGGGCTGCCAGAGGTTTAGGCTGAGGGGGAGGGGCAGTGGCCAGTGTCCCTCTGGGAGGCTCCTCCCACCTGGCTCCACACCCCACGCAGCTGGCCTGGGCACAGAGCTAAGAACTGGGAATAATCTCTGTGTGACATTCCAGGGAGGCTTGGGGGAAGCTCTGTAGACAGGGGCAGGGCTGCCCTGCTGAGCCCCTCGGCTTGGGTGTGGTGTGGTGGCCACTCCATGGGACCCCACTGAGCCGCTCTGGCCTTCCTGGCTCTGCTGAGGGGCCAGGTTCCCAGTGTGGGTGACTGCTCCTGGACCGTGGCTGGAGGAGGAGGCTGAGTGTGGCTCAGGGCAGCAAGCAGGGTTCTGGGGCTCCCGCTGTGGGGAGCCAGGCTCTTGGCACTGCGGGACCCCTCAGGGGAGATGGTCCCAGGGTAGAGTGCCCATGCAGTCCCCTAGGGCACCTCCTTTCTTTTAGAGCGTGCGGTCCAGCTGCCCTCGATGCCTGGAGACGCCTGGAGACTGCCTTCTGGCCACTCCCAGCAAGGAGTGCTGCTAAAGGGCCCAGAGGGGGCGTTGGCTCTAGTGAGGCAGGCCCCCCAGAATCAGGGGCAGAGGGCCTGGGAGCCGCCCCACCCAGTGCTAGGGGCTGGCAGGGGCCAGCTGCGCAGCCTCAGCCAGCGCCCTTCCCTCCCCCTGCAGTAGTGGTGGGGTGGGCTGGGGGTGTGGGGGGCTGTCTAGAGCCTGCTCTGTGAGGGATTTCCACTGATGGCAGCGTGCCCTCCACTTGCAAAGCTAGTTGCGGTTCCAGGTTGTGCTTTAGGACGTGGGGTATCAGAACCTCTTTTCTTGTATAAAACGACGGTGTCTCCTAAGTTCTGTTAAACTTCACAAGGTCAGGCGGTGGCTCCACCGTCAGCGTCGTCTTGGAGAATGGAAACCAGCCCCAGACCCTGTGCTGCGCTCCACTGGGGCGCCGCTGCCCCTGGGCTTGCGTTCTCTGTGGGTCCTGCCGGGAGTGAGGCTGAAGCCTGCAAGCCAGGCAGAGGACAGTGTGCCCTGCCCCTTGCTCCTGGTCCCTCGGGTGGGCCATGTGGGTCGACTTCCCTGGTGAGCCCAGAGGCTGACCGCAGAGGTGAAAGTCCCGCCTCACAGCTGTGTGTGGGGGGGATCCCAGCTCTCTGGCGAAGAGGGCCGCGAGGGGAGCTGTGAGTGGCTGTGAGTGGCGTGCAGGGGTGTGAGGGCTCTGCTGGGTCCCAGGATTGTCTGGGGAGCTGGCCGTGGCTGCAGGACCTGTCTCCCAGCTGCTCTCCCTGTGGAGGGCTGTGTCCTCAGGGCAAAGGCAGGACTTGGAGGACAGGCAGCGAGTCTGGACAGCTTGTCTGCCCCTGGCCCCCGGAGTCTGCAGAGGTGCTGCCTGGAAAGCTCTGTCCTCGAGAAGGCACCAAGGCCAGAGCTTGGGCACGGTCGGGGCAGGCCAGTCCTATTCAGTGAGGCACCGGGTGCACTGGAGGCCCTGCGGCAGGCGGGACAGCCCCTCCAGAAAGAAGGGGCACTCACTGAGTGTCCCCAATGCCAGTGAGGCCAGAGGACGTTTTGTCAGTATCTAGATGTCCCCAAGGCCTGGCCTGGGGGGACCGGGACTCCTGGTGAGCTGTGGGCCAGTGCCTTCTGGGCGGAATGCGGCCAGGGCCTCCTGAGGCTGGTCTCCTGACCACACACAGCCACACCAGGGGTGCTGGGCAGGGCAGGCCACGGTGGACTCTGCATGGCCGTGCCCCAGCCTGATTCCTGCCTATCTTAATACAGTAGATCCCTACCCAGCAGGCGATGCGGCCCGTGTCCACGTGATGGGGCCTTTTATTACAGCCCAGGATGGCTGGCCAGGGCATTCACTGGACTGAGCTAGGGACCTGGGGAGGAAGAGGCCCAGCTGCTGGGCAGTGAGGAGCCGGGGTGTTGGTCTGAATGGGCTGGGCCCTCCTTGGCCCGAGACCCAGGAGGCAGGGCCTGCCCTTGGGGCAGTTCCTGCAGAGCCCAAGGAGAAGGTAACCTTGCCTGGCCCAGCCTGGGGGCCAGATAGGCAGGTCAGATATTGTGGGGACTGGGGCCCTGGGAAACTTGCAGAGAGCAGCTCACTGCAGCAGGTGCCTGGGCCCGGAGGGCAGCTTCCTCTTCCCTTCTCCACCCTTTCCTGATTCCCAAAACTCGATGTCAATCAGAATGGGGCAGAGCAAGCCCCCCGCCACACCCCCGCCAGGACTGTTGTCTAGCAGGGCTTCCTTTGGGCACGAGGGAGGGGGACCTCTCACAGAGTAGAGCCTGGTCTCACCTGCTAGCCACTGGGAGCCCAGCCAGCCCCGCCCCGAGCCAGCCTCCATGTGCTTCCTCTTCAGGCCCCTGGAGCCGCCAGCTGTCTGCAGCCTGGCCACCCACCCAGGACTCCTGCAGAGGGGACGCTCTCTTGAAGACAGCTGCCAGACCAGCTGTGCGCACGGTGCCCTGGCTGCTCAGAGCCTCACCCTGGGAAACTGGTTGGGGACCCCAGGACGCCCAGCACACACCCTACCCTGGCCTCACTGGCCGTGGTGCCCGCCCTCCTGCCACACCTCCTCGTTGGCGCCCACACACTGACCCTGGGAGGCAGACAGGAGAAGGCGGAAGGAAGGCTGGCCCATGGCTGCTCCCAGGCCCCACCCGGGCTCCTGAGGCCTGGAAGGAGAGGGGGCTTCCAGGACTCCCAGGGGCCTCTCTGCCCATTGCCCTGCCCTCCCTGCCCCTTTGGCAAGGTGCCAGAAAGCTGCAACTTTGTTATTGGGGCGACTGGCTGTAGACCCTGGACTAAGGCGGACAGGCCTCGCGGCTCCCTGCTGGCTGTGCACCCTGACCCCAAGAGGGAGGGAGGGAGGCCCTGCCCTTGAGCGGCTAAGCTGCCAGGGCTCCTTAGAGGCGGCTGCCTGCGCCCTCCCTCACTGCCCTTTCTGCCAGGACCTTGTGCCCCTCGGGCTGCCCGGCCCTGGGCCTGGTCACGGAGTGGAACCTCCTGACCCAGCCTTGCCAGGGGCAGAGGGCACGGAGCCTTGAGGGGATGCCCCCAAGGGTGCCAGTCCAGCCAGCTGCCCCGCCCCTCAGGCCCAGCCTGGCCCCCTCGTTCCCCCGTCTGGTGCCCCGAGCAGCCCCCCTGGCAGGCAGCCCCCGCCATGGCCGAGCACCTGGAACTGCTGGCAGAGATGCCCATGGTGGGCAGGATGAGCACGCAGGAGCGGCTGAAGCACGCCCAGAAGCGCCGTGCCCAGCAGGTGAAGATGTGGGCCCAGGCTGAAAAGGAGGCCCAGGGCAGGGAGGGCCGCAGGGAGCGGCCGTGGAAGGAGGCAGCTGCAGGCAGGCCCCAGAAGCAGGTCCTCTTCTCTCCCAGTGTCACCCTGCTCGAGGCTGCTGCCCGAAATGACCTGGAAGAAGGTGAGTGTGGCTGACCCCAGGGCAGTGCATGGCCTGAGCCTTGTCCTTGTCACCCTGGTACAATCCTCGTGAGACCTGTTAAGGACACGGCTGCATCTTATGGGGGCTCGGGGTCTGGCCCAGCTGTGGGCTGCAGGTGAGGGAGCAGCATGCTGGGCTCCCACTGTGTGGAGTCAGGGCCAAGGTGCGAGGGCTTCCAGGAGCCTGAAGCGCCCAAGGTTTGGCTCCAGTGGGCTGGGGGCAGCCCAGTCTTCCTGCCTCTTGCCAGGGTACGGGGCGCTGGTCAGGAGAGTCCTTTGGGGAGCAGGGCTTCCCAGACAGGCTGACCCCTGGACTTCTGTCTCTCCATCAGAACCTTCCTGGCCCGAGCTTTGGCAGGTCCCCCTGCTCTCCCTGAGGCTCCTGGGGGTTCTTCTTGCCTCCCCCCAGGGTAGGGTCCTCTGCCACAGAGGCTGGAGTGCAGAAGGCCCCAGTCGAGGGAAGTGGACAGGGTGTGGTGGGTGTGCCCCAGGGACCTGTGGGAAGGAGGGGGCAGCCTGCCAAGCCCCCTCAGGGAGGTCCAGGCCACCAAGGAGGTCCCGAGTGACCTTGGCAAGAACCGGGGCCCTGGGTGGGACTTCTGAGGGGGAGTGAGGGCAGGACCAGTTCTGCTCTTGGGGAGACCCTGGGGGGCATCCTGGGTGCCTCAGCCCCCTCCACCCCAGGCTGCAGCCGGGCCAGGAGCCTGCAGTGCAGGGAGGCGGCTGCAGGTACCAGGGAAGGGCGGGTGTGTGTGGTCTGCCAGTGGGGAAGGCTTGGGAGAGACATGGGACATAGTGGGGGGAGGGTGCCAGCACCTAGGCCGGTGGGAGACAGTCGGAGCCCAGCGGGGCTGCTCTCACACTAGAGGAGGCATTCTGGGAGCCTTGAGGGTTGGAGTGCCAGGATCCGGGAGGCTGGAGGCAGAGGACCGCCCTGCAAGGCCCTCTGGGACAGCCACCTGCACCACTGCCTTCCTCACCCTCCACTGCCCCCCAGCTGCAGTGCTGCAGGCGGCCTGAGCCCCTGCCAGCACAGACCTGCCAGGCAGTGCTGGCCTACGGCAGGGCCTCTGTCCCTGCGCCCTGAGCACATCTCCCCTTTCTTGCAGTCCGCCAATTCCTCGAGAGCGGGGTCAGCCCTGACCTGGCCAACGAGGATGGTCTGACAGCCCTGCACCAGGTCAGCGCTGTGGGGGAGGGCGTGGGGAGGGCGGCCTCCAGCTGGCCTGGGGCTCAGGCTGCACGGTTTGCAGAGCTGCATCGACGACTTCCGGGAGATGGTGCAGCAGCTCCTTGAGGCCGGGGCCACGGTCAACGCCCGTGACAGTGAGTGCTGGACACCCCTGCATGCCGCAGCCACCTGTGGCCACCTGCATCTGGTGGAGCTGCTCATTGCCCGGTAGGACCGGCCGGGGGCAGGTGTGGCCAGAGTGGCTTCTGTGTCAGGGATGCAGCAGGGCGGGCAGTTCGTGCTGAGACGTAGCCCAAGTGTCCTGTCCACAGGAAGGGTGCCCTTGCCTCTCCTGTCCCCCCTCAACTTTCCTCACTGCCTGCATCCTGGCAGGGGTTGCTGGGCCTGGGCGGGGGCCACAGGCACTCAGGACAGTGCGGTTGTCTGTCCCCCGGCTGTGTCCAGCCAGGTGCTGTTAGGAATCTGGGAGTTCCTTGAGGGTAGGTCTTGACCTCCAGCTTTGGCCTCCCGGCCTCCCCAGGGTCTGGACAAAGAAATACCATTCTGGTCGGTGAGGTGGGTGGGATTGGCCAGGAGGGAGGGGGTACGTGGACTCAGGTGGGGCCTTTAACAGTGAGAGGTGGGCTAGACGGTTGTCGGCCTCACCAGGATCCAGGAGTCCCCTGCCGTGGCCCCTGACTCTGACCCTCTCATAGGATAGAGGGCGCTCAGACTGCCTGGGGACCAGCCCAGGCTTTGGTGGGGTGGTATGTGGGGCCAGTGGGGGCAAGGAGCTCTGTGGGGCTGTCTTGGCACCTGGGCTCTCCTCCCTGGGCTTTCCAGAGTTCTGGCACCCCCTCCTGGCAGGTGGGCCCACTGTGCATGTTCACAGGGGCCAATAACCTGGAGACACAGGTGGAGACTGAGGGACATTTCACCTGGCTTGAGACGGTACCCAAGGCTGAGGGGCAGCTTCTCCCAACAGCATCTGGGGCCTGGGCTTCTTCTGTGGCGGCCTCCCAGTGTCCTGGAGAGCAGCCCTAGACTGGGAGGGGGCTGGGGGCCTCTCTGGGGGGAGAAGGTAAGAGGAGTCCTGTGGCCACACCCCACCCACCTTCCCTGCAGGGGTGCTGACCTCCTGGCGGTCAACACAGATGGGAACATGCCCTATGACCTGTGTGAAGACGAGCAGACGCTGGACTGTCTTGAGACAGCCATGGCCGACCGAGGTGTGTGCAGCCCCACCTGCTGCTAGGCTGGCCCAAGGTGGGTGGGGGTGGGGGACCAGCTCTGAGCCCACTGCCCTGCAGGCATCACCCAGGACAGCATAGAGGCAGCCCGGGCCTTGCCGGAGGTGCACCTGCTGGAGGACATCCGGAGCCTGCTGCAGACAGGGGCAGACCTGGATGCCCCTGGGGACCATGGGGCCACGCTGGTGAGGACGAGGCTGGGGGACACAGGTGGAGGAGGTTGCTGCTGCCGGGATGTGGGCCGGGACTCAGGGCCGGGCGTCTGCCTGCAGCTGCACGTCGCTGCTGCCAATGGATTCACCGAGGCGGCCGCCCTGCTGCTGGAACACCGGGCCAGTCTGAGCGCCAAGGACCTTGATGGCTGGGAGCCACTGCACGCCGCGGCCTACTGGGGCCAGGTGGGCGTGGGGCTGGGTGGCGGGGGCTGGGGCCAGGGTGAGCCTGCAGCACTGGAGCATTCAGCAGCCTGGGCTCGCTGACCTCAGGTGCACCTGGTGGAGCTGCTGGTGGCACATGGCGCCGATCTCAACGGGAAGTCCCTGATGGAAGAGACGCCTCTTGGTGAGCTGGGGGCCTCCTCCTCTGGGGGCCAGTGCCTGGTGGGAGTGCACACTGAGCCTCTGTGCTCTCTCCGCAGACGTGTGCGGGGACGAGGAGGTGCGGGCCAAGCTGCTGGAGCTGAAGCACAAGCATGAGGCACTGCTGAGAGCCCAAGGTCGCCAGCGCTCGCTGCTGCGCCGCCGCGCCTCCAGCGCTGGCAGCCGGGGGTGAGTGCTCGCCCTCCCCACGCTCTGTACCTGCCCACACCTTGCCGGCTGTGCCTGGGTCTTTGCCCTTGCTGGCGTCAGCCGTAGTGCCAGCTGGAGCCCGGGGCAGAGTCCATGGGGTGGGTGGTGCCCTCCCCCACCCTCACCCTGCTCTCCCCCAGGAAGGTGGTGAGGCGGGTGAGTCTGACCCAGCGCACCAGCCTGTACCGCAAGGAGCATGCCCAGGAGGCCATCGTGTGGCAACAGCCGCCTCCCACTAGCCCAGAGCCTCCTGAGGAGGATGAGGATGGCCAGACAGACACTGAGCTCAGGCCACCGCCCCCCGAGGTGAGCGCCTTCCCGCCTTCCTGCGGGGCAGGCCTCCACCCCAGGAGCCAGTGGGATCCGTGGCCTCGCACCACACTTCCGATGGGCACCCTGCCCTAACCCTCCTGCCTGCCTCTGGACTGCCCCACAGCTGGGGGCCCATGGCCAGGGACAGCCAGGCAGTGCCCTCCTTAACCACCTCTGGGGCCCACACTCCCCTCACAGGAGGAAGACTCTGAGGCGTCCAGGCCACACAACGGCCGTGTGGGGGGCCCCTCCGGACGGCACCTGTACTCCAAGCGGCTAGACCGGAGTGTCTCCTACCAGCTGAGCACCCCAGAGAGCCTGGCCCCCGACACCCTGGGCCGGGCCAAGGCCCACCACACCCTGGCGGAGCTCAAGCGTCAGCGAGCGGCCGCTAAGCTGCAGCGCCCCGTCCCTGACGGGCCCGAGGCCCTTGGGTCCCGTCTGCCTACAGAGGCCGAGGTGCCCCCAACTGAGTGCGGCACGGGGGCTGTGGGAGACCCGCCCCTGCTCAGGCTTACAGCCCCCTTGGAGGAGGCCCCTGTGGAGAAGAGGCCCTGCTGCCTGCTCATGTGAGGGGCAGGTGCCCAGACCCTGACCTGTGCCCTGGGGGCAGGCAACCCGTGCGGGGCCTCCCTGGGCCCCTACCCAGGACTCTGCCTCCTCACTCAGGAACAGACCTGTGGCAGAAGCCACATCTCGGGGCACCTGGCTCCAGAGACCTTGTTTCACTCTGTGACTCTTGATAAAAAGCTCTTCTGCCACCTGCCTCGTTGTGTCTCAGCTGGGCCACCGTCCCCATGGTGGGAGCTGCCGTGTTCCTGGGCCTGGGCGCGCCGTCCCAGTGAGCTCCTGTTTGAGCCCTTTCGGTGCATGCTAGGGCTGGTGGTGGCGGCCCAGCCCTTGCGTGGGAGGGAGGCCTGCGGCCATGGGGCAAGAAGCCTGGCACTGCCTGCCGCCTGCCTTCCCAGCGTCCCGCAGGCCACTCTGAAACTGCTCTCCTGAGGGGAGAGGGAGCTTGGGAAGGACCCTCCCTGGGGACCAGTGACACATGGCCTCTGCGTGGAGATCCTGGTCTGGGAGGGGAGGGGCCGGAGCCAGACGTCCTATGTGAGGCTGGCGTCAGAAACGTGGGGGCGGGTCCCCCACTCCTGGCCTGGGGCCTGATCCTGGGGCCTAGCTGCCAGCTTTTCCCTGGGCTGGCAGAGGGGGCCAGCAGTTGGCCACTCAGGCTCTGAGCTGGCTGGGCACAATGTGTTGGGGTGACAGGGGCCCCTTAGGGGCCTTGCGTGGGAGGGCCGAGGGCACTGCCCACGCATCTGCCCATGGAGGGCAGCGTTGCGCAGCCCTCAGCACTGGGTGGCATGGGGTCAGGTCAACTTCCCCTGCCCGCTGGACAACCACCTGGTCAGTCCAGTGTCGCAGGGCTACCCCTTCCTGAGCATTGGTGGTGGAAGGGGTGCCCATGGGAGGAGGGCCAGGAGGTAGGCTGCTGGTTAAATTTAGTGTGGGGGCCAGTGCAGCTGCCCAAGGTCCACCTGCCACCGGGGCTGCCACTTGAGCCCTGCTGCCAGGGGGTGGGCGGGGCTGGCTCCGCCTGGGGCTGGGCCCATATTAGCCTGCACTCTGCCCTGGGGGCCAGAGGGACAGGCCTGCATGCCGGAAGGCTGAAGTCGCGGCGAAGTGACAGTGGAGCAAGAGGTGCAAGGTGAGAGCTAGGCCAGCACCTGGGCTCCTGTGTGTCCTCTCCAGCCAGCAGGTGCAGAGGAGCCAAGGCTGCCTTCCGGCCCTGCCAGCCGCCCACAGCCTGACTCTGACTCCGAGGGCAGTCTCCCTGACCCTCAGCCTCAGATGCCATAGCAGGGGGCAGCCATCCCTGGGCAGGGCCTGTGGAGGCGGGGCCCTGAGGGCCTATCGCTGCTCATTCCCACTCTCCACCAATCAGCAGCGAGTGGGAAGCAGAGCTGAGGTCACCCAGCCTATGGTGTGGCCCAAGGGCAGCCCCAGGCTGGCCTGGTGAAAGGGCACCCCAGCGCGGAGCAGCATGTGTCCAAGGGCCCCTCCACGACACCCCAGCCCAGAGACTGGCCTCCTAGTCCTGATGGCAACCTGGGTCTGACCAAAGGGCCCTTGAGGCCCCTGGTCACAGCCACCAGCCCAGGAGGGGCCACATGGACCCCCTGTCTGTGCACCTCAGCCCCTCCCCTGACACCCCTGGACTCCTGAGGCTCAGTTACCTGGGAGACAAGCCTGCTGAACCAAGAAAAGATGGGGGCCCCAAAAGGCCCAGGCCTTTTCTGAGGCCTGCTGGGGTAAACCTCTCTTCTCCCCTCCCTGCCCAGCTCTGCCAACCCCCTTGGGGCACTCCACCCACCTCCCCTCCAGACCCAGTTCCTTAGGGCTTCCTGGACCGTCTGTCCCTACCCCCCATGAGGGTCTCCTGCTCCCCTGTCACTGGGACAGGGCACTGGGCAGAGCCCCAAGCCCCGCCCCCCCTCACCCACTTCCTAAGGTTCCCTGGGGCAGAGCTCTGCCCAGTGGGTGGGGCGGGCCCCGGCGCCCCAGCTCCTCCTCCAGCCTCTTCTGTCCCTTTCAGTAGGGCTGGGAGGCCGCAGTGAAGAGGGTGCCCTCTTACCTTGAGCCCCTACCCAGGCTCCCCCTTACCGGCCCTGGCCTACTGAGCGGACTGTTTCCCTCATCCCAACTTCTGGATCCTGCCACCTCCTGAGTCTCTCCTTCTTGCCTGGTCTGAGCAGGGTCATGGCCTTGAGGGCAGGTGACCACAGCCAGGCTGCAATGAACGGGCTGAAGGAAAAGGTGCTGACACTGGACACCATGAACCCATGTGTTAAGAGGGTGGAGTATGCTGTTCGCGGCCCCATTGTGCTGCGTGCCTTGGAGCTGGAGCAGGAGCTGCGCCAGGTATGGCCCTGGACCCCACCACTGCCCTCCAGGCCACACCCGGGCAGTCCAGGGGCACAGGGGACCAGGATTTTCTGGAGTGATAAGGCCCCTTCTCACTGTCCCTGCCTCCACCCTCCCAGGGTGTGAAGAAGCCCTTCACTGAGGTCATCCGCGCCAACATCGGGGACGCACAAGCCATGGGCCAGAAGCCTATCACCTTCCTGCGCCAGGTGAGGCTCGCACTGCCCCGGCAACCCCTCCCCTCGCCCTCACCTGCAGCCTATATGCCCTGGACTCAGCACTTGCGTCTCTCAGGTCCTGGCCCTCTGCGTCCACCCAGACCTCCTGAACAGCCCCGACTTCCCCGAAGATACCAAGAGACGGGCAAAGAGCCTACTGCAGGCTTGCGGGGGCCACAGCCTAGGTAAGCACCAGAGCCAGGCCCCAGGGAGGAGCAGAAACCGGGGGAGACTTCCGGGGGAGGGGTGGACACACCCACTGGAAGGGGAGGATCTTTTCGGGGCCTCACCTGTCCTCTCGGGTCCTGCCCCGCCCCCTGGCGCAGGGGCCTACAGCATCAGCTCCGGCGTCCAGCCGATCCGAGAGGATGTGGCGCGGTACATCCAGCGGCGCGACGGAGGCATACCCGCGGACCCCAACAACATCTTCCTATCCACGGGGGCCAGCGACGCCATTGTGGTAGGCAGGGGCCAGGGCAGAGGCCGCCGTGGCTCTTTGTGTGCGGCCTGCTGGCCAGGCTCCTCCTGGCACGGCGACGCGTGTTTGGGGTGGAAGAGACGGGTGTGGCCCCGGCCTCCCCAATGTCGCCTCCCCCCCACCCCCCCGCAGACAGTGCTTAAGTTGCTGGTGTCCGGTGAGGGTCGCACGCGCACGGGCGTGCTCATCCCCATCCCTCAGTACCCACTCTACTCAGCTGCGTTGGCAGAGCTCGACGCCGTGCAGGTGGACTACTACCTGGACGAGGAGCGCGCCTGGGCACTGGACGTGGCGGAACTGCGGCGCGCGCTGCTCCAGGCGCGCGACCACTGCTGCCCCCGCGCGCTCTGCGTTATCAACCCCGGCAACCCCACGGGTGTGTCCCCCCCACCCCACCCCGGCTCCGCCCCTCTCGGCCCCACCCCCCCTGCCCCACTGACCAGGGGAGAGCAGTGCTCGCTCTCGGTTAACCTCGGACTTGCTGCGTCTCCCCTCCACCCCCTGCCCACACCCCAGGACAGGTGCAGACCCGCGAGTGCATCGAGGCTGTGATCCGCTTCGCCTTCGAGGAGCGGCTCTTCCTGATGGCTGATGAGGTGCTGGCAGGGGCACGTAGGGTTGGGGGTCGAAGGGCAGGAGTGGGCGCCTCCAGTGACACCCGTCGCTCGTCAAGGTGTACCAGGACAACGTGTACGCCGAAGGATCTCAGTTCCACTCGTTCAAGAAGGTGCTCATGGAGATGGGGCCTCCGTACGCGACGCAGCAAGAGCTTGCCTCCTTCCACTCGGTCTCCAAGGGCTACATGGGCGAGTGCGTGCGGGCCAGACGGGCGGGGGCTGTCTGATCCCGGCTGCCCGCCTCTTTCGGCCCTGCCTGGACGCCTGCCCTCGCCCCCAGGTGCGGTTTCCGCGGCGGCTACGTGGAGGTGGTGAACATGGACGCGGCGGTGCAGCAGCAGATGCAGAAGCTGATGAGCGTGCGGCTGTGCCCGCCCCTGCCAGGCCAGGTCGTGCTTGACATGGTGGTCAGCCCGCCTGCGCCCTCGGACCCCTCCTTCACGCAGTTCCAGGCGGTGAGCAGGAGAGGGGCGTGGAGGGGAGGCTGGGGCGGTGAGAGTGCTGGGCTGCGCAGCACTGCTCCCCCGCCTGATGGGCCCTCCCTCCGCAGGAGAGGCAGGCGGTGCTGGCCGAGCTGGCGGCCAAGGCCAAGCTCACAGAGCAGGTCTTCAACGAGGCTCCTGGTATTCGCTGCAACCCGGTGCAGGGCGCCATGTACTCCTTCCCGCGCATACAGCTGCCCCCGCGCGCGATTCAGCGCGCTCAGGTGGTTCCCTGGTCTGGCGGGGCAGGGCAGGTCCACGGGGAGGGCGGGGTCTGGGGCGCCCCGCCCTGACCGCTCGGACTGCTCCCGCCCCACACTCCAGGAGCTGGGCCTGGCTCCCGACATGTTCTTCTGCATGAGCCTGCTGGAGGAGACCGGCATCTGCGTGGTGCCGGGCAGCGGCTTCGGGCAGCGGGAAGGCACCTATCACTTCCGGTGAGGCCCTGCCGCGCAGCCCCTCCCCGTGGCTCCCACACCCTTTGCCCGTCGCTTATCTTTCTTCCCTTTTAGGATGACCATCCTGCCCTCCATGGAGAAGCTGCGTCCCCTTTTGGAAAAGCTAAGCCAGTTCCACGCCAAGTTCACTCGCGAATACTCCTGAGTACTGCTGGGGACCTGGCCTGGCGGCCCTGGACTGACAGCGCCCTGGGGCCTGAGGGTCTTGCTGCCTGTGGGGCTGGGCCCCTGCCTCCCTGCAGCCCTCTAATAAAGCTGAGCGTTTGGCTGCTAGGCGGAGGTGTGCTCACCTGTGTGCGCCTCGCCCGTCTCCTGATTGCCCTTCTGCGCAGGCCTGGTCTCCCTTCAGGAGGAGTGGTCGAGGAGGCCTCCCAGAGGAGGTGACCTTCCTGCCTTCACAGCGCCTCTGGTGGGCTCGTTCTCCACCGTGGGGCCTTGGTTTCCCTCCTAACTTCCCACCTGGGGCTGCTGTGCAGCGCAGGGACCAATGGGTCTCGCTCAGCCTGTGTTGTTTGAAGAGTGGGGTGAGAGTGTGTGACACGTAGAATGGGCCTACTTACCGGTCCCTACCCCGGAGGCCGGCCCCTGTCGGCAGCTCGTGCGCAGTACCCAGGGTGGCCACTGGGGGCGCCTGCAAACGGCCGGCGCTCTGGCCCTCTCCGGTGCTCTATGGCCCGCGTCTCCCTGCCGCGCTGCCGCCTGAGCGGTGCCCTGAAAAGGGGGCGGCTTGTGGTTCAGCTGGGTACGGACGCCAGCCAGTCCAACCCTAACCCCGCTTGGCCAAGTCCAAAGGCCATGCCGCCGTGTGACCCTTGACCCGGCCAGACCACCAGCGGAACCGCTCCGCCCTATACCACCCCAGGCCGGCCTTGAACTCGGCCCCAGCTCCCCGCCCGCTCTCCTGGCCATGCGTGGGAAGCTGTTGCCGCTGGCCGGCCTCTACCTGGTGCAGGGCCTGCCCTATGGGCTGCAGTCTGGCATGCTGCCCGTGCTGCTGCGAGCAGGTGGTCTCTCGCTGACACGCGTGGGACTGGCCAAGGTGCTGTACGCTCCCTGGCTGTTCAAGTTGGTGTGGGCCCCACTGGTGGACACGCGGGGCTCTCCCAGGGCCTGGCTGACGCTCAGCACGGCGGCTCTAGGCCTGGTGTGTGGGCTGTTGGCAGCCTTTTCTCTCGCCGAAGATGGCCAGGCCGAGCTGCCAGTCATGGCGGCGGGGCTGCTTCTGCTGCTGAATCTGGGTGCAGCTGTGCAGGATGTGGCCCTGGACACATTGGCTGTGCAACTCCTGGAGCCAGCGGAGCTGGGGCCTGGCAATACCGTGCAGGTGGTCGCTTACAAGCTGGGGTCTGTGCTGGCGGGTGGGGGGCTGCTGGTCCTTGTGCCCACCCTCTCCTGGCCCCGGCTGTTCCTGCTCTTGGCTGCCACCTACTGGCTGGCTGCTGCCCTGGCTTGGAGCGCACCCGCTCTGCAACAGCTGCCCTCTCCCAAGCCCTCAGGACACCGCCCCCACACCCTGCAGCGTCTGCAGGACTTGTTGGCTGTGTCTGGGACCCTGTGGACCGCGGGTTTTGTGCTCACTTACAAGCTGGGTGAGTGAAGGCTTAAGTCAGGCAACAGAAGGGGTGGGGACCGGGTGGGGGGGGGGGAAAGCTCCACGTGGGTCTCTAGGAATCCTGGAACCCACCCGTGGGGCCACCCTCTCTGGGGTATTCCTTGTGGGCTGGAGCCCAGCCCAGTTCTGCAGCTTGCCTCTTGTCCCCCAGCTCTAGCTGCACGGCCACTCAGCTCCAGCCACAATCCCTTGGTCATGCTGACCCTGAGCTTGGCCGATGCGGTTTCTGCGGTCTCTCAGCACCAGAGGCAGGGTAGTAGCCTGGCTGGGGAGCATGACCGAGACCACAAGTGGAAAGGGGAAAGGGAGGAGGGTGACACCTGCTCATTCTCCCCACAGGTGAGCAGGGCGCTAGCAGCCTGTTCCCACTCCTTTTGTTGGACCGAGGCCTCACTGCTCCAGAGCTGGGACTGTGGAACGGTGTGGGTGCTGTGGCCTGCTCCATTGCAGGATCGTCCCTGGGCGGGGCCCTGCTGGCCAGGCACCGGTGAGCCTTCTTCAGCTTGCCCCACTCACCCTTTGATCTGTCCCCCATCCCTGACCTGCTCAATCTCACCACCACAGGAAGCTGCTGCCCCTGCTGAGGTCACTGCTTCAGTTTCGTCTTGGGGGCCTGGCCTGCCAGACCACCCTGCTCTTCTACTTGGACACCCCGGGGGCCAAGCTGGGTCCTGGCACAGTCCTGAGAGGTGAGGGGCTGGCCATGGGGGGAGGAACACGGTACAGCCTGGGCCCTGCTGACCTCCACCCTCCCAGGGGCAGCCTTGCTGAGCCTGTGTCTGCAGCACTTCCTGGGGGGCCTGGTCACAACTGCCACCTTCACCTTGATGATGCGCTGTAGCCAGCTGGCACCAAGTACCCTGCAGGTGAGGAGGCATGGCTGGGACACTGAGGGCTTGCAGGGCTGGGGTCCAGGTGAGCCCTTATCTGACCCCCCACCCCCACAGGCCACACACTACAGCTTCCTGGCCACACTGGAGTTGCTGGGGAAGCTGCTGCTGGGCTCACTGGCCGGAGCCCTGGCCGACGGCCTGGGGCTGCACCTCTGCTTCTCGCTCTTCCTCGCCCTCTCAGCCACACCCATTCTATGCCTGGGCCTGGCGCCCAGAATCCTGGCCTGAGCTGGGAGGCTGGACTGGTCAATAAAGCCAAGTCTAAGTGTGGCCTGTTTGTGTCTTTCTGGGGTGTGTGGTATCCAAGGCTATCCTGAGACTGTGGCACCACCCCACCCAAAAGGAGGATCCCTAAAAACAACTTCAGCATCTTTTATTTTGCTTTTTGGAGACTCCTTGTGCTCACAGTCCTGGCAGTAAACTTTGCCCAAGGTGCTCAGTCACTGTCCTGGCCACTGATGTCTTTGTCTTGCACCTGCCACTCTCTGTGCTGTGAGACATCTCTGTCCAGGCCCCCGTCTGGTGTGGGGAACAGGGCCTGCCTGAGGCAAGGTGGTCAGCGGCCCCACAGCAGGATCTCCTCTGTGGCCAGGTGCATCAAGGCGTGGAAGCTCAGGTGCAGGTACTTCCTCCAAAAGCGCCGGTCTCGCCCATACACCTGGGCTGGAAAACAGGGGCTTCCTGTGGTAGAAGGGGAGACGTGGCCCTGAGGACTGTGCGCTGGGTCCAGCCCCTGCCCGTGCCTGTGCCGGGGCTGAGCCTCCCGGGTCCTCACCGATGCCGTGGAAGATGCGGGCCACAGCCCTGCCTGAGAACTGCTGCTCTGGCCACAAGGACAGGAAGTGACGGATGTCTCTGCGGATCTGGTCCTCCCAGTCCTGGAGCTGCGGTGGGGGCACGTCAGGCCAACTTGAGCTTCTAGGGTCAGTTGCTCCACAGGGCCCGGGACAGAGTAGGAGGTGGGTGTGTGTATGTGGGTGAGGCTGCCTAACTTTGCCCCAGGCCCAGGGAAGGCCAGCACTCACCTCGGCCTGCCCAGGCTCTGGGCCCTGTGCTCCCTCCTCGACCCCTGGACTCTCTTCCTCAAAGTAGTGACTGAGCAGCGCCTTGAGCCTGGTGCTTCGATCCTCATCTGGCTGCTCCAGGCACGGCCTGCAACTGGGGAAGGCTACACTGGGGTGGGATGAGCTTGTCAGAGCCGCCCTGTGGGGTGGGGTGGCCACATTCTGCCCGCCTTCCCCTCCACCTGTGAAAGGCCTGGAACTCAAGGCGCAGGCAAGCCAGGGCCTCCTGCTCTCTGGCCTGCACTCGGTCGTACAGGAAGTCACAGATCTGGTCCTTCTCTTGGGCCGTCAGGTCCCCAGGGCTGTGCAGGTGGAAGGCCAGCTCACTGAACTCCACCAGCACTCCTGTATCCCGAGGCACACCTGCCAGAGAGCATGTCAGACGGGCAGACTGGCAGGCAGGTGGCATGTAGGGAATGGGGTGGGGCGCACCTGTCCTGGGCTCTGGGTCCCACTGCAGTTGGAAGAGTGCCTTCTGCACAGGGGCCAGCTCCCAGCCCATCGAGTCCACCAGCTCAACCATGTTAAACTCCACAAAGCTGCTTCCCCCATCTGTGTTCTCGGGTGGCTGCTGAGCCAAGCATGCAGCTAGTGGGGGACACCTGTGTCAGGAGAAGGGATGAGTGATTGGTAGCTCACGTTCTCTGTCCCTGTCTCCACTCTGGGGTAGGACCTGTGCTCACCTGCTGGCCAGGGCCTGCATCTGGGTGGGGCCCCCAGGGCATCGCAGGCGGCAGCAGGCGTAGGTGGGTGCCAGCAGCTCCAGCCAGTGCTGCGGGTGCAGCTCCAAGTAGCACAGCAGGGTCTCAATGACTGGGGACAGAACTGGGCTCAGGGTACATGGGGCTGTGCAGGGACCCCCCACCAACACCTGCCCCAGTCCCTCACCCTCCTCAGGCATGTCCAGAGCCTGTATCGTCGGCTGCACCGGGAGTGCCCGCCAATGGCCCTGGCACCGTGCTGTCTGCTCACGGTTGGGTTGCTTGCTCAAGTGCCTCTCCTGCCTCACACCCCCCTCCTGCTCCGACAGACGCTGGGCACAGGAGCAGGGTGGAAACACACACTGCACCAACTTCTTGACAGCAAGGAAGTCGGTGGCATTGGCATGCACGTGTCTGCGCAGCTCGCGAAGGTCCTCGCCCTGCAGCAGGACGGCTGTGAACACGTGGAGGTGGCACTGGGCTGGGGGAGGTGGGGAGGCAGGAGAGCTTTAGCTGGTAGACACCCACCTGGGGCTGGAGGAAGAGGTGGCACTGGGCAGGCTGCCCGTCGCGCCCAGCCCGGCCCACAGCCTGCACGTAGCTCTCGAAGCTTGGGGGCAGCCCCAGGTGCAGCACAGCCCGGACATCTGGCCGGTCCAGTCCCATCCCGAAGGCCACTGTGGCCACCACCACCCGCAGCCGGCCCTCCATGAAGGCCCGCTGCACCCGCCGCCGCTCCCGGCTGCACATGCCAGCATGGTAGGCTTCGGCCACGGCCTCCTGGGCTCGGCCTGCAGAGACGACACAGACAGTTGATGGAGTGCGTGCTTGGGCAGGCCTGTGGGGCAGAGTCCTATCCCAGTCTCACCTCCAAGCCCCGTGGCCCAGGCCTCAGGGAGGCAGGTGCGGAGCAGAGCAGAGACACGCTCAGTGTCCTCTCGTCTGTTGCAGTAAACAATGACAGAATCCAGGGTGCGGAAACGGTCACTCTGTAGCAGTGTCACCAGAGCCTGTTGACAGACAGCTGTAGCCCAGTGCCAGCAATCGGGAATCTGGGCCTCTCCCAACTGTGTGCGTACCCACCTGGTCTGGGTCCCTGTCCATGGACACAGAGAGGTGCAGGTTGGTGGGGATGGTGACTGGTCCCCTGAGGACAGCCTCCTCGGCTACGCCCAGGTATTTGGCCACGTTGAGGGCGGTGCTGCGTGTGGCTGTGGCCGTGAGACCCAGGAAGCAGCGCACCCCCAGGTGTTCCCGAAGCACCTGTGCAGGAATGGCTTGGTGAGGATGCCCTCCCACCCTCCTTCACTTGCTCACTGCACCCAGGACAAGGCTCACCTTGCAGACACGCAGGTAGCAAGGTCGGAAGTTGTGGGACCACTGAGACAGGCAGTGGGCTTCGTCGACACAGACAAACGCCACCGGAGGCAGCTGAGAGAGGCAGGCGAGGCCCCTGGCTCCAGCTCCCACCAGTGCCTCGGGCGACAGCATCAGCACTTGTACCTGGGCTGCCCGTACCTGTGGACCGAAGGTTAGGACCACTGCCCAGGGCCCTGCCTGCCACCCCCAAGGCTCTTGCCTCACGAGGCCCTCACCCTCCGCAGAGCCAAGTCCCGCTGTTTCCGGGTCATGCCTGAGTGCATGCAGGTCGCCTTCAGGCCCGGGGGCAGGCCAGACACCTGCAGGTATGGGAGCAGAGCCTGTCGAAGGCCACCCAGTCCTGGCCCTGTCCCAAATGCCTCTCCAAGTTGCTCAGCCCCCACAGCTACCACCATTTCTACCCCAGGTCCTCTGAGGAAACACCCAGACCCCATGTCCTAGGACTAAGTCCAGAACCGCCTGTGGGCCTGGGCTCAGGAGCACTGGGAACAGACTGGCCCAATGGGGACATCTCCCTTCCCCATGGCTCCTTTTAGGGGAGGATCTGGCCAGTCCTGTCCCTGCTGTCCTTGGGTCACTGCCAGGCCAGGGGCCTATGGGCAGAGCTGGTGGGCTGAGAACTGTTGAGATGCTCGCAGCTCCAGGACTGGGCTTCAGTAAGAAGCAGTAGTGCAAGGGGATAAAAAGGCCATGGGTGCCAGTGCCTGCCTTCTGTCCATGCCCAAGGGTCCTGTCCACACACCTGGTCGTCCATGAGGGACAGGAGAGGAGAGATGACCAGCGTGAGACAGGGGCTTCGCCGGGCGTAGAGCAGTGCAGGGAGCTGGTAACACAGGGATTTGCCAGCACCCGTGGGCAGCACCAACAGCGTGGACAGGCCTGGGTAGGACTGAGGTCAGCAGTGATACTCTGTGGCCTGGCCTCACCCCTGTGTGCCCCCTGGCAGCCATGCTCACCAGACAGGATTCGCATGATGGCATGCTCCTGCCCAGGGCGGAAGGCTTGGTGCCCCAGCTGCTCCAGGGTCTGAAACACCTCAGCTGGCGTCTCTGTGGACACAGGTGTTGGTCAGTGTGGCCCCGAGTCGCCCCCACCCCTCAGTAAAGGCCCTAAGCTGGTAGGCTTCCGCTTACCTGCCACCTGCCCCAAGGGCCCCGGCAGGTAGAGCGGTGGCACAGTCCGGGGTGGACAGGGTAGACTGGGCACAGGCCCCTCTGTGGGCACCAGCAACTCAGGCCCAGCAGGCTCTCCATCTCCCTCACCTGCTGGGGGCAGGAGAGGGTGGTGTGGGAACCCCAGACTGGGCTGGTATTGTTCTAACAATAAGGCCGCCGGCTACATCGTCTCACCAGGGTGCTGGTGGCAGGCAGTGCCTGGCCTCTGAGCTACTGCTTCCAACATGGACAGCGCTTGTACATCATCTTCGTCTTTGCCACCCTCCTCCTGGGGGGCCAGGGCAGGTTTTGGACCTAGGGCAGGGAGTTAAGGGGGCCTTTGCTGAAACCAGGCTGTCCCCACCCCAAAAGGCACAGCACCCTCTCGAAGCAGTGTTGACCCAATGTGCCGTCCAGGACAGAGGCCTCACCTCGTTGCAGGCACCAGGATGCCCAGTGGCCGAAATGCCCACGTTGAAAGCAAGAATCCTTGACTGTGGCTCTGGGCTGACCACCCCCAAAACATTCCCCTTTCTTCTTCCACTTCTGCTTCCACGCCTGGGCTGGGGCACAGAGGACGGTCACAGGGGGAGAGGCAGGAGGGGTGAGGGGAGTGCCTGCCACTATCTCACCTGCTTTCGGAGGAGCCTGCCACGCAGGGCCAGGCCCCGTACGTAGCGTTTCTGCTTCATGTTGAGCCGGACGTAATTGCCCCTGTCCTGCACAGCTGGCCTAGAAGGGACACACAGCTAGGCCCTGCCTACAGCCCTCCTCACCCTGGCCCAACTGAAGGCGACCCTGCTTGGGAGGCTGTAGTACCTGGGGGTCGATGGGCTGCTGAGGGGCTGTGCCCTCACGGGCTCCCCTGGACCGTGTTTCACCTGCACTGCAGCCCCAGCTCCCTCAGAAGGGGGACCCACTTGGCTGCTGTGCTGCTCCGCCCATGCAGG
Source organism: Desmodus rotundus (assembly GCF_022682495.2). Lineage (NCBI taxonomy): Eukaryota > Metazoa > Chordata > Mammalia > Chiroptera > Phyllostomidae > Desmodus > Desmodus rotundus. The sequence continues at coordinate 288,578 of NC_071394.1, read as the reverse complement.
GGGCATCTCTGGCTCCCCGCTCTGCCTCTGCTTCTTGCCTTGACTGCTGCCTGGTGAGGGGCTCACTGCACTGACTTCAGCTGCCTGAAGACCTGGAGCCTCTGGGCTCTGTAAAGGTACCTCCAAGACCGTGCTGGGGCCAAGGACAGATGGGACACCTGAAGTTGGGGGCTGTGGCTCTTTTGTACCCAGGACAGGTGGGCAGACCTCAGACGCCCCCGGAAAACCTAGGGTCCCTTGGTGACACCGCCGCAGCCAGTCAGGGTCCAGGGAGCCTAGCCGCAGGCTCAGGGACTCCCGCAGCTGCTGGAGCCGGCCTGGCCTCAGCGGGGGTCTGGGAAGCTGCAGAGGCACCTCACTGACTTCTTCAGGAGACACGGGGGTAGCCCCTGCAGCTGGTGGCCCCAGGGAAGGCACCTTGGGTGAGGGTCTTCGTGGAGTCCGGGGTATGTGGCTCAGGGCTGGCCCAGCCTGGGAGGGATTGGACAGATAAGCAAGTAGGAATCAGGCCCTGGGCTGCTGCAGACTCTGAAACCTGCTGGAGTCCCCCTAAACCACCCTCAATGAGGCTGCAGTAGAAAGGAAGCTGAGAGCAGAAGCTGGCCCTGCCCTGAGCTCCTTCCAGAAGTTGTGGCCTGATTGATGCTGGCACATGTGTGTGTACTAGCACACGTGCACGCATGTGGAGCTTCTGGTGATCCTGCCCCTGGGACAAGGGCAGTTCTGGCCCAAGGTCGGACCGCTTGCAGAGACCTTACTCCTCACCTGCAGAGTGCCCTTTAGGTTTGCCTTAAGCCTCTTCCCGTAGTCCTGCACAGACCCCGGAGGGCTTGGCCCTGGAGTAGGATGGGAACTCTGGGTTACAGCCCGATTCAGGTGGGAGCCCCAGCAGCTAGGCTCCAGCATCTGCAGGAGACAGTGGTGACGGAAAGGTTGGTGTCGGGGACGGAGGTGTCTCCAGCCCACCTCCCCAGCCCCTCAGAGACCTGAAGTGGGGCCTGGATCTCCACCCAGTCCAGCCCTTCCCCCAAATTCTGTGCCTTACGGGGATTGGGACACGACTCCTCTTGGTGCCCCCAAACAGAGAGCTAAACCGGGAGACTAGAGTATCGGGGCCCGGGTACCTCCTCGGTTGCCGCCGGAACCGAATGCTCGGGACCACGGGACACGACGCCGCTGGCCTGGCCCAGGGTCTCCTTCAGAGCGCGATACTCCCGGTAGAGCGCTGAGGGCGGGGTTAGGAGTCAGGGTGGGTCCCGCTCGGCTCCCGCACTCCCCGTCCCTCTGACCGGTCCGCCCCGCCGTCCGCTCCGCCCCGCGCGCTTACCGCGGGTCTCCTTGGGCGCGGCTTCCACGTCCACCTGTGGAGGGAGTGCGTCAGCCGGGGTCCGCGCCCTCAGCCCCCTGCCCCTGGGCAGCCCGCACCTGGCCCGGCCGCCGCCCACGCTGCTGCCAGAACGCGCGCTCCCACGCCTGCAGCTGCGTCCGCACGTCCTGCAGCCGCTCCATGGTGCGCGGGTCCCACGGCCTCCGCGCCCCGCGCCCCGCGCCCCGCGAATTTCCCGCCGCGAGGGTGGCAGCTCGGCCAGGGCGGCCAATCCTCCGGGCCCTGGAGGGGCAGCCAATAGGGGGAGATTACGTCATCGCGGCGCGCGGCCGCGCTGGGCGGGGCGCGGCGCACGGCGAGGCGGGGCTGTCTGCGGTGGAGGCGGCTGCGGGGCCGGTGAGCGCGGGCCGCCTGCCGGGGACGGAGCGCGGCGGCGTGCACTCCCGGCCCTGCTAGGCCAATCGAGGCGGGCGCGTGAGCCCGGGTGGTGAAGCTGTGGGGCAGGGACGGACCCGGATTCCCGCGCCGGGCTGTGTGGCCTCGGGCCTCGGGGGCGACGCACCGGGAGGAGGAGGGCGTCGGATTGAGCGCCTCCCTTAGGGCCGGGAGGAGCCTTGCCGCGGCCTTCGGGAAACGCCAGGAGCCGCGGGCCGGCGGGAGGGGGCGGCGGCCACCACTCAGAGGCTCCTCCCCCGGAGGCAGCAACCATACAGGCTGCTTTCGTTTCCTCTCGTGACAGGTGCTCGGTTGGTCTGTCCTGTCACAGCGAGGTATGAATCGTCCTCGCGAGATTTGTCCACAGGCAGAGTGAGGCTGAGGCTTGGCGGCCGGGGCTTCTCAGGAACCACTGCCCTGAGGGCTCATGTTGTGTGTGAGGCCCGTGGCCAGACTTCCCCTCCCACCGCTCATCACCCAGGCTGCAGTCCTACCCGGGAAGGCCTAGCTCTCAGTGCTCATCTGTTTTCAGGAGGATGATCGGGAGGCAGTTTGGGGGATGAGGAGCTCTAATTCAGCAGAATAGCCGACTTCCAGGTCCCCGTGCCCTCAGGCATCTTCTTTGTGCCTCCTGTCAACTTCCATGTCCCTTTGGCAGCTGCCTGAAACGATTTGAGCCATCCCTGGCCTGGGGCCTTCTGAATCCAATGGGCTTGAGACTTGGTGTCTCAAGATGGTTCTTCAGCAAGGAGGGAGATGTTTAGATAGGTGACAAGGCCCTCAGTGGGTGATGGTTGCTGTCCATGCCTAGCAACACTTCTGGACACAGGAGTTAGGACTGGGGGTCATGTTGAGGGCTTGGGTAACTCAGGCCATCTGGCTTCTCTTTGGGTCCTGGTCCTTTCTACTTGCCCTGGTGTTTATTGAGGTGCATCTGTGTGCTTCCAGCCGCTCTCTGCTGCTCTTCCCAAGGTCAGGGGGCAGCCTGCAAGATCCTCTGAAAAGGGTGGGGGAGGGAACAGTGATGCAGCTTTCAGCCCCTCTTCCCAGGATCCCACTCCTGTAGTGCTTATGAAGTGCGAAGGGCCAGAACTTTATTCTATTTTTCAGGGAGAGAGGATCTCTAAAAAACAGCTTTGTGACTTGGGAGGCCTGAAGTACAGATAGGGGGCCCTGCAGGCAACAGCTGTCAAAAGCACACCTGGGTGGGCATGTCCTTTTTGGTGCCATGCTCTCATGTGCTGTTTGATGGCTTTGTGTCCCTGAAGAGGCCCCCGGTTTCTGGAGGGTGGGAACTAGGGGGTGGCCTTGTTTCCCTTTGCACTCTGCCTGGCCCTTTGCTAGGCACCTAGCATTTGCTCTTCAGGGCTGTGGTCCCACTGAACACTGACTCAGGCAGGCACTATGCTGGGCTTTCCTACTACTAGTGTGTGAAGGAGTCTGTGGCAGGTGGTGGTCTGTGGTCTGCCCGCCCCACTGAAGGTCCCTTCCCTGCAGGTGGCCTGATACCTGGCCCAGCGCCATGCACACTCTTGTGTTCCTGAGTACACGGCAGGTGCTCCAGTGCCAGCCTGCGGCCTGCCAGGCCCTGCCCCTGCTGCCACGCGAGCTCTTCCCCCTGCTGTTCAAGGTGGCTTTCATGGACAAGAAGACCGTTGTGCTGCGTGAGCTGGTGCATACGTGGCCCTTTCCTCTGCTCAGTTTCCAGCAGCTTCTGCAGGAGTGCGCCCATTGCAGCCGGGCGCTGCTGCAGGAGCGGCCCAGCACAGAGAGCATGCAGGCCGTGATCCTGGGGCTCACAGCCCGGCTCCACACCCCAGAGGCTGAGGCCGGCACACAGCCCTTCTGCAGGTATGGGCTCACCCGGGGGGCCCTCAGGCTTGGGGGGTTCAAAGAGGGCCCCTGAGAGGTTTCAGGCTGGTGTAAGAGCTCAGTGCAGGAGGAGGCATGTTGCTTCTGTCCCAGGGTGGCTGGGAGTGGGTGTGGGCTCTGCCTCTTGTCACCTGCCTCAACCCGCCCGTGCTCCCAGGAAGCACGCACTGCGGGTGCTGGACATGACGGGCCTCCTGGACGATGGCGTGGAGCAGGACCCCGGCACCATGAGCATGTGGGACTGCACGGCAGCTGTGGCCCGCACGTGCATCGCACAGCAGCAGGGGGGGACTGTGGAGCCCGGGCCGGCCCCTGTTCCTGTAGAGGTGCGTGTGGACCTTCGAGTGAACCGGGCCTCTTATGCGTTCCTGCGGGAGGCCCTCCGTAGCAGTGCAGGCAGCCCTCTACGGCTCTGCTGCCGGGACCTGCGGGCTGAGGACCTGCCCATGCGCAACACTGTGGCCCTGCTGCAGCTTCTGGATGCAGGCTGCCTGCGCCGCGTGGACCTGCGCTTCAACAACTTGGGCCTGCGTGGTCTGTCTGTCATCATTCCACACGTGGCCCGTTTCCAGCACTTAGCCAGCCTCCGGCTGCACTATGTGCATGGGGACTCGCGGCAGCCCTCTGTGGATGGCGAGGACAACTTCCGCTATTTCTTGGCGCAGATGGGCCGCTTCACCTGTCTGCGGGAGCTCAGCATGGGCTCCTCTCTCCTCTCGGGGCGGCTGGACCAGCTGCTCAGGTGTGTGGGCCCTGCTACTGTTCTACTCCTCCCTTCCCTGAGACCCTCCTTCGGCCCTGCCTGTCCATGACCCCTTGTTTTCCCTGCAGCACCCTGCAGAGCCCTCTGGAGAGCCTGGAGCTGGCCTTCTGCGCTCTGCTGCCTGAGGATCTGCGCTTCCTGGCACGAAGCCCCCACGCTGTCCACCTCAAGAAGTTGGACCTAAGTGGCAACGACCTGTCTGGCAGCCAGCTGGAGCCTTTCCAGGGTCTGCTGCAGGCAGCAGCAGCCACACTGCTGCACCTTGAGCTGACCGAATGCCAGCTTGCTGACACCCAGCTGCTGGCCACACTCCCGGTGCTGACTCGCTGCGCCAGCCTCCGCTACCTCGGCCTCTACGGCAACCCGCTGTCCATGGCGGGCCTCAAGGAGCTCCTGCGGGACTCGGCGGCACAGGCCGAGCTGCGCACGGTGGTGCACCCCTTCCCTGTGGACTGCTATGAGGGTCTGCCCTGGCCACCACCTGCCTCTGTTCTGCTGGAGGCCTCTATCAATGAGGAGAAGTTTGCCCGTGTGGAGGCTGAGTTGCACCAGCTGCTTCTGGCCTCAGGCCGTGCCCACGTGGTCTGGACCACGGACATCTACGGGCGCCTGGCCGCAGACTACTTCAGCTTGTGATCTCTGGGCTTTGGGTGAGAAACAGGCTGTCCCAGAATCCAGGGCTGCTGGAGGCCCCACCCCCTCCTGGGTAGGCAGAGCCTTTGCTGGGACCCTGCTGGAAGTCTGACACAAAGGCACTGGTCTTGATTTCCTTGCTCCTTGGGTGCACTTTGAGCCTCCCTGCGCATTCTGTGGTGCCCTGCACGGTTGGCCCTACACCTGCTTCCGTGACTGCCCACCTGTCTATGGGCCTGAGGTCTGGATTCCAGGCCTGCCCACTCCTGCTTGGTTTGGCTGTACTTGGCTGCCCTCTGCTGTCCTGGTCCTCTTCAGAATGTTCCTTGAGTCCCAGTGCTGAGAGAGGGTGTCTTTCTGGGTCCTTCTCAAGAGAAGACTGCTCTGGGTTGTGGTTGGGACAGTGACCTGCCTCAAGGGGAGTCTGGTCCTTCTGCACTTGGGCCTGTTATGGTTTTCCCTGCCCTGGCACCCTGGAGACTGCCTGTGGGCTGGGCTTTGGGGCCAGAGGGTGTCATTAAGGTACAAATGTGCAGTGTATTTGGAACTTAAATTTGTGGCTGTTCTTTCTGTCCCAGTTGGTCAGAGTGCGTTGTCCCTGACTCTGCTGTCACCGTGGGCCTTGGGCCTCGGCATGGCCTTGGCTAGCAGCTGCCTCCCAGTCTGCTCTCCCCCTCCAATGGATATCCCCACCATCCCCACCATCCCCACAGTAGACCGTGACTCAGGCCCTGCAGAGCTGCAGTCTGGCTTGATTGTGGGAGAGGCTTTCTGGAGGACCCCAGTGGGGTATCAGGAGCCTCCCTGGCCATCCGACGGTTACCTTCCAGGGCTCCTATCAGCAGAGCTGGGGGTCTTCAGGCGCCTGTGCCCCGCCCCACCCTCGAGGTTCCCAGACCTCACACACAGCTCGCCGCAGAGTGCGCAGCATCCACGTTTTACTGACCGCGCTGGAGCATGCGCGAAGTCAGTCCGCCAGTCGGCCAATCCGCAGTGCCGGCGTCATCAGAGCGCGCCTCCCACCCCCGCCCCTCAGCAGTGGATCTCGTAGGCGGTGGGTGGTTGTAGCAAGATCCCCTGCGCGGGCCCGGGCCCGGGTCCGGGCTCCGCGCCCTCTGCCGCCTCCGCTGGGCCTTCGAGGAAGAGCGGCTTGGAGCGGTCGATGACGAACATTTCGTGGCCCCGCTCGTCGCGGAGCTCCTCGAGCTGCGCGAAGGTGCAGGGCCCGTCCGAATAGTCGTTGACGAACAGCGCACCCTCCCCCGGCGGTCCTGGTGCCTTTTTCCGCCTGCGGCGCCGGCGACAAATCAAGGTCGCCAGCAGCAGCGCTGTGAGCGCCAGGAGCGTGATGGCCGCCGCTATGGCCGTCTGCATGGCCAGGCCCAGGGCGCGGAAAGCCATGCTGCTCGCTTCGTGCAGGGGCTCGTGGCCATTGGGGCCCGGGGCCGGGGGAGGCTGAGGTGCCAGCTGCAACTGCTGCTGGGACAGGTTGACCAGGAGCTGGAAGGGCATGCGAGCGGCGCCGCCGGCGTTAGAGGCCTCGCACTCGTACTTGCCTGCGTGGGCCAGGGTGATGTTGGTGAGGAAGAGCATGCCGCTGCCTGTATCGGAGGCCGCATGCCCACCTGAACCCGGCGCCCCGCCTTCTGGCTGGGCCTGGGCCCGCGGTTGTCCCTCGCGAGGCTGGGCCACCTTTCTCCATGTTACCAGGGGCTGCGGGTAGCCGGAAGCCTGGCAGGCAATCCGTAGGTCCTCACCCAGGTTGGCTGTCACCTCCAGCGGCTCAATGTGCACAGAAGGCGGGATGCAAATGAGGCTACTACCAGAAATGTCCAGGAGACTCTGAAGTGCCAGGCGTGGGGGCTCTGCACACATGATCTTCTTGTCCCTGGAGCTGAGCAGCCTCTGACCCCCCTCCTTGATCCAGGCTCCCAGCCAGTGCAGGGCACAGTCACAGCGCCATGGGTTCTCTGCGGACAGAGCAGTGATGGGCAGGTAGCTCAGGGGCTGTGGCAGATCACAGCCTGTGCAGTTGGGGTTCTTTTAGCTACAGCAGGAGCCCCTTTCACCCCTTCCTTTGACTCTGAGCTCCTCAGAGTGTAGACAAGCTCTTCCCTCACCCTTTCAGTTCTGGGCACGTTTCTCCTGTCCTGAAGTATCTCTGCAACAAGTCCCACTATTGGGGGGGATCCCCGGACATCTCACCATCACTAAAACCTCTAAAATCTCGGCAGCCTTGTCTCCCAGGGGCTAGCTCCTGGAAATGCCCCCAGTCCCGGTCTCATCTTTCCAGTTTCTGCGTGCCCACCCTCTGATGGCCCCAAAGTGTGCAAGTCCCTCAACCATGTCTAGTCCGTTTACGGACTTCTACCTTTTCTGTTCTCCTTACAAGAGTTCCCTAAGCTCTGCCCCTACCAGCACCCTCTTTCCTAGCAGCATTCTAGTAGCTTCCTAGCAGGACTGCCCAAGACTCTGCCACTCAGAGCCACTGCCACTGGAGCTTCCTCGACACCTGAGCCTACTCCCTACTGCCAGCACTGTGGTCAGGGAGGATACCTTTGCATGAAACCCATTGCTCAAGAGGTACCTGTGAGGCGCAGGACCTGCAGGCTGGCCAGGGGCTGCAGGGTCTCACGGCTGATGGTGCCCAGCTGGTTCCTGCTGAGGTCCAGCAGTGCCAGTGAGGAAAGCCCGGCCAGGGCCTGGTCCTCCAGCAGTGCGATGCTGTTTTCCTGCAGGTGCAGCTCCTGCAGGCGCTGAAGTGAGGACAGCAGATGGTCAGGGACCGGGGTCCTGGGGAAGTGTCTCCTCCTTACCAGGCTAGGCTGGTTGACTTTTGTCCCCTTCACCACTCCAGTCCACAGGGCAGCTGGCAGCAGAGGATGACCCTTTTTCCCCACACCCTCTCACCGGCAGATTCAGGAAGGTGAAATCCAGCAGCTGCACTAGCTGGTTACCAGCCAGGTAGAGTACTCGCAGCTGGGCCAGACCAGCGAAAGCGCCGAGGCGCAGGCCTCGCAGGCGGTTGCCTGTGAGCGCGAGCTCCAGCAGGCGCGACTGTGCACGAAAGGCGCCTGGCTCCAGGGCACGCAGGCTGTTGTTGTGCAGGTACAGGTGACGCAGGGCGGCAAGGGGCGCCAGGATGGCCGGCTCCAGGCCCGCGATGCTGTTGTCCTGCAGGAACAGTGTCTGCCGGCCAGAGGGAGGGAGGACTGGCAGGTGTTTACTGCCCTGAGGGAGTATCCCTCTAACATAGGGTCCCCATCTACCCACCCAGATACACACCCTTCCCTCCTGTTGTGGGCATTCCTAGCCTGCAACCCCATGCAGTTCCCACCTGCGTCCCAGGCGGGATTCCAGGTGGGACCACGCGCAGCTGCAGGGCCCCACACTCCACCGTGGTGCTGTAGCAGCGGCAGTTGGCAGGACAGCCAGCGGCACAGGGTGGGAGACTGGGCACACACAGCAGGAACAGCAGCAGTAGTGCCGGAGCCCCCCAGGCCATCTCCCGCGGGACACGCTGCGGACCACAAAGTCAAAGCGGCAGCCTCTTCACCAGCTTCCCTACAGTCGGGCCCCGGATGGGATGCACCTCCTGAAACACAGTTTGGCAGGCCTTCCCCTAACACTTAAGAGCCAGCGAAGAGCATGAATGGAAGCTCACATCATGTCTAATGTTTGAAAAGTTAGCAGTTTAAGACACTGATAAAATGTTTCTTCCGTAACAAAAATAGTCAAGGATGTGCAGCATCAGGTTCCAATTTATAATTTCTGATGTCCTCTGTCTCGCACACAGACCACATAGGAAGAGCCCTCCCCCTCCTCCATCCCATCTCTCCTGGCTCTGTGAGGCTTCCTGCTCAGGCGTGTGGACACCTGGTAGTGCTGTCCTCTACACCCTGGCAACCAGCCACTCTCTTGATCTAGGGTGCAAGAGGCTGGTGCAAGGTACGGGCTTGGGAGCCTGTGGATGGTGAAATCCAGGGCCAGACGAAGTAAAGCAGGCTCAGGCCGACACACCCCCTTGTGTATGTGGACTCCTCACTCTGGGGACTCGGCATGAGGCCTTGTGTGGTGCAGAGCACAGGCCCCTTTTGTGCTCCCAGAACATGTACTGCCAGTGGCCCTGTCCTCACCTCCACCAGCCTTAGTCTAGTCCTTTACCCCCGAGCCTCACGCTCTGTCCCTTGATGGGGTGATTCACCTGTTGCCACTTGATAGGAGACCAGGGCAGAATTGGTCTTAGGGGAGCCACCAGCCACGGAAAAATCAAGGTACTGCTTTGTCCTGCCCCTGCCCTGAGGGTGGGGTGAGTGGAACAGCTTACTTGGAATGAAGGCTTGTTCTCAGGAATGTGTCAGAGAACGGGGTGATGAGGAAAACAACAGGGAAGAACATCGTTTCAGAAACTATGGGCCTGTGTTCTCCATGCTGGCTCCCAAAAAGGTGCCTCTTCTGGGGGGTCAGTGGGGCCCTGGAATGATTGGAGTGCAAAACAGGCCCATGGGCCACCACCTGGGTTTCTAATGTAGTCTCAGTGATGACCTGGCTTGTGAACAGATGTGCAGTGTGCCGGAGGATTGTGCACGTGCAGCCGTGATATAGAGCCCTGGGTCTCCCGTCAGGCACAACGAGTCCAGCTTTAACGATGGGGGCCTGGGCTGAGAGGCCAGCCAGGGATGGCAGGGCTGAGGCTCAGTCTCAAGCCCCACTTCAAATGGTTTCCACTGTGAACACCCCCCTCCCCCCACCGGATCACCAGGTCTTGAGGTCTCCCTGCCATCAAGAGTGGCCTATGTAAAAAGGTACCAAGTAGCCTTGGTTTTTGCTTAAATCTTGCCCTAAGGTGTAACTCATGATTATTTAAAGTCAGTAGAGATGAGGTAGGCACAGCAAAAGTTTTAATGGAATAGGTTTGGCCCAGGCAAAGGCAGAGGCAGTTCCCAAGTGTCTCAGGATGTGTGAGAACCCCAAGAAACTGGGAGATTTCTTTGGGCTCCTGGCATTCATCTTGAGCAAAAGGGCAGACCCGGGGCTCGCCCACACACCTAGCCTCCGGGGCAAGGCCTCTCCAGTAGAGAAGGTTCTTGGCTTCCTCCTTGGGACTCAGGGCACTGCTGCTCACATGGACATCCCTAGATGCGGATCCGTGTCGACGGGCCAGCGGGGCAGGGATGAGGGCCCAGGCAGGAAGAGCCGCGGAGGCGCGGCCACAAATCCTTTTACCCAGTGGACAACCCCTAATCCGGCTGGGCAGAGGTGAGGCGTCACACCCAGGCTTGGGTATGGCTGTCACTGCCTCCAAGACGCCCATCTGTGTGGGGTTGGGGGGAAAGGGAGAAAGCCCTGCGACTGGGTCTGGCGCAGTGTAAGCAGCGAGCCGGGCGCCTCGTACCCCACGTCGTACCCCATGACCCCTTGAGCATAGGGCGTGGTCCCGCCAGGTCTCAAGTCCTTCTTGGTGCGTGTCGTGGACAGACCCGGGACGGCCCCGATCCCGCCCCCATGTCCGCTGACCTTGGGTCGGGCACCCCCTCACCTGACGCTCCCGCGGCGCGGCTCCCCCGTGGAGCCGGCTGCGCCTCGGCCCACTGAGCAGCGCCGGGCGGGGGAGGGGCGGGCCCCACGTGCGCACGCGCACTGGAGCCCAGCGCCTCCCACCGGTCTCCGGAGACTGTTGTTTGGAGTGCGGTCGGAACCAGAGGACACCCCAGGCCCGAGATGTGGGGAGAGAGAAAGGCCCGGGAGCCCGCCCCTTCCCGCCGTCAGTCGGGACCGGCCGCGGCAGCACCTTGGACAGCGCCTGGAGGGGCGGGGCCGAGGTGGCTCGCCGCCGCGCACGCGCACTTCGCCGGCGCGCGCTCCAAGTGGCGCGTGCGCAGCGACGCTGGCAGGAGGCTTGGGAGGGATGCCCGGGGCCCTGGGGACCCGCTGCCTCTCGCTGGATGCTCAGAGGGGCTGTCCAGCAAGCAGCAGCGGGGCCAAGTCCATGGTGAGGGCGAGGCGGCGGCCCTGCCAACGCACGTGCGAGGGCAGCGCGGACTGGTCGAGCGAGTACTCGAAGCAGGCGCTGAGCTCGAAGGCCAGGGCCGAGCGCACCAGGCCCACGCCGCCCGCGCGCTCCGGCGCTGGGTGGTAGAGGCGCCCGTTGGTGGCCAGGGGCAGCAGGCGTGCAGGCTCGAAGGGCACAGCTAGGGCCTCGCCGCCGCCGCAGTAGGAGAGGCGCGGAGCCGCGGGGCCCGCAGCCAAAAGATGTGTAAAGACCACGGGCCGGTCCTCACAGCGCAGGAAGTTGCGCTCCCTGCCGCAGGGAGAAAGGAAGGGGAAGGAGGCCTCGTAGCGCCCGCTGCGGTTGGGTCTCAGACGGGAGAAGAAAGTGATCAGGAACTGCGGGTCTGGGGAGGCGAAGGACAGGGACTGCTCACCATGCCAGTCCCTGCTACCCCAGGCAAACGGCTCGCCCTAGGCCACCCTAAGGGCTGGCGCCAGCAGTCGACGTCGGAGGGCTGCCCTGGCTTCACTCTAGATAGCGGGGTTCTTGAGCTCAGGATGCCCATTCCCACGCTGCGGGTAGGGTTGGGGAGCAGAGCCCTCCAAAAACCTTCCCCGAAGGGAGAAGGAAGGTGGGAGATTAGGGCACAGCAATACCTTTGAAGCAGGTGATGAAGTTCTTCATTTTGGAGTCATCCAGGAAAAGCTGCAGAGAGGGACAGGCTGTAGCCCATGAATCCCAGCTGGAAGACCTCCCCAAGGCAGGGCGGTCTGGGCTGGCCTGGGCCCAGGCCTGTGACTGCTTTCTTTTCTTGTCTGTACCCATCGTATACAGAGAGGCATGTGGTAGGTAAACCTGGGGGCTCTTTCAACTTCCCCGTATCTACCCCGCACCCCGAGCCGTGCTTCCTCGAGCACAGGTTCACTGAAGTGGCAAGCCTTTTCCGCCCCTCTTCCCTCAGGTTTCTAATCAGATGTGCCGCCACCTCCAAGGAGGCTGCCTCCTGGAAGTGGCGATCGTCCCTGCCAGGGCTTCCAAAGAAGGCGGGGCGGCCCAGGGCTGGCGGCTTGAAGGATGGGGAAGGGACCGGGGGTGCAAAGCGAGCGAGGCACAGCCATGTGTGGAGTTGGCAGCTGGGGACCAATCTAGGTTTGGGACCGGGGCCGTGTCTCTCCAGCGCGTTGTCACAGCTCAACACAGTCGGGTTCACTAACTTTGCAGACTCAGCCCACCCTTAGGGCTCGCCCCGCCCTCAGGAGTCCTCCCTGGCCCCGCCCCTTCCCGCTGGGGTCTTCCCCGGCCCCGCCCCCAGCCCACCTGGCCCTGATGATCCACGTAGTAAAAGTACTCGCGGGTGCGGGGCTCCGGGCTTTGTCCTTGGGTGTAGGAGACACCGCCGCCCCCACCGCAGGCCCGGGCCCCGGGAGAATGCGTCAAGGGCAGGGCCCAGGCCCGGAGCGCCCTGCACACCGGCCACATCTTCCTCCGGCACCGGAAGCAGCCGTTGGGTCATGTGGTGGCGGCGCTGCGATATAACGCGTCCGCCCATGGTCAAGGCCTCGCAATTTGGGTTCCGGCGAAGGCGACCGAGCTCGGCCAGCCGGGTCTCCCTGCCCCACAAGGCTCCTGGACTCTGGGCGACCCGGATGCTCTTCCTTTGCTGGGCCTGTGGGGTGGCCTGCCCTACGGACGGGTGCGGGTGTGAGGCGAGGGTGCAGCCGTGCACCCGTACGTGCTTGTCTTCTCCCCGAACTCCTAGGAAGCCTGTTCCGTACGGCAGTCGGCGTGTCCGACTAGGTGCTGAATAAATTGTTTAGAAGCCTATGCCAGGTTGGGGGAGGGAGGGCCAGAGAAAGCTCACCCCTGGGCTATCCCGCTGGGCTTTTGGGGTCAAGTCAGATACCCCAGGTGGCCGAAGCCGGCCGCAGGTCAGAGCCTCCTTTCCGACTCTTCACCTCGCCCCGACCCCGGAAAAGCAGCCTGCTCTTTCCCAACCCGCCCCCTACTTGCCGCTTTCCCCATTCTCCCCTAGCGTCCCTCCAGAGGCCCATCTCAGCAACCAGCTGAGGACTGCCCAAACCCCCACGGCTACCGGAAGGAACGGGAGGCGACAGGCAGCGACCATGGCTCGCAAGTTTCCATATGTACTTTATTCACAGAGTTGTCACCTCTCGAGTCCATGCGTCAGAGCAAGAGTCTGTGGCCCGGTCGCCCCCGCCCAGGCCCCAAGACCATCCGACTGAGGACCCCCCCGCCCAGGGTCACCGGGGCCTCTGCAGGGCTGGGCTTTTTTAATAAATAAAAACTCAACTCTAAAAATATATATATATATAAAAAGTAGGGAGAAATTAAGTTTTATAATTGGAACTGAAAATTCCAAAATGGAAAATGTACAAACTGAAAGTTTAGGTGCCCCCTCTCCCCAGCTCCGGCCCTCGGGAAGGGCAATCCTGGGCACCCTCTGTTCCCCCGCCTCAGTTCCTTCCCTCTCATCCCATGCAGGTCCTCTTGAGGATGGGGCAGGGTCTGTTTTTTGGTCAGAAGCCAAGAAGTGGATAAGAAAAGAAAGGAATGACAACTTGCTCTGCACAGAGGATGGGCTAGGAAGGCTTGGAGATAAATAGCATTTGGGTTAAAACTATGTCATTAGCAAATTTAGTTCTTATATCTTTCCCTCTATTTATATCTCTATACACAGGCGGGTTGGGCTGCAGGATAGATTCTGTAGTTACACTGAGAAAAAATACTCTCATCCCTCCCCCACCCTGCCCCAGAATGCCTGCCCAAGCCTGCCCCCCACAGAGGACTTTGGTTTGGGGGCCCCTCCCCACCCAGAGAGAGTCTGCCAGGCCCTGGGCCAGCTGGGCTAGGCTCTGATGGTGGACAGCCCAGTGCCCTGGAGCCCCCAAGTTCCTGCACACTGTGGTGGAGGCCACAAGTGGCAGGGGGAATGGGTGGCAGGGGTTGGGGAGGGAGAAAGCTGCAGACCAGGAGACTGAGGGAGGGGCAACCTGGTAGGGCTCTGGCCAGGACCAGACTGAGCACAGGAGCCCTGGGGAGGCAGCTCTGTGCCCTAGGGCACGCCAGGGTGGGGCAGTGTCACTTGGCTCCAGGAAACAGAAGGCACTTTCTCAGGGCTGACCGGTGGCTGGCGTTGGAGGGGGGAGGGTATTAGGGGCCTAGCCCCGGAACTGGCCACGAGGTGTGTGGGGCCAGAAGTACCCTTCTGGCAGTCCCTCTGCCCTAGCTGAGCCCTCAGGCCCGGAAAAGGGAGATGGGGGGCAGATTTCCAGGGCTGGGGCGGGCATGGGCGGAGCCTGGCATGCTACCTCCGCGGATGGGGCATTCCCTCCCCCCTCCCCGCGTGCTCGCTGGCCCGGGTGCCCCCGAGCCTGGCTCTGTCCCCACCCTCAGCCCTTTAGCCCACGTGCTATAGCACGCCCTCCATGAAGCTGGTGTCCAGGTGCTGGATGAGCACCCGCAAGAAGGACATCTCCTTGCGAGTGTTCTCGAAGATGACACGCGGGTCATCCGATCGGCAGCGAAGGCAGTTGGGCGCCATCACCATGGCCAGGTTGCTGACGTCCATCTTGGTGATGGCCACATTGGCGGGCTGCACGAACACCTGTACGGGGCAGCGACTGGTGGGACAGGGCAGGAAGTGGGGCGTGCCTGGGGGGTCGGGCATGCGGGCAGTATGACGGTGGGGGTGGAGCCTGCCTGGAGAGTAGAGGCGTGCCAAGTGCAAGGTCAGGGATGTGGGTGGGACGTGTCCGAGGGAGGGGCCAGCCACGCACCTGGAGGAAGCGGATGAGGTAGCACAGCACCAGGCGGTTGATGCGGGGCAGTGCATGCACCACGGCCACGGCTGCCTCGGGGTTCTCATAGTGTGCGATGCACTGTTCGTAGAACTCATGCGGGATCAGGGGCTCCTCCAGCTCTCGGTACCACAGCTTCAGCAGCGACGCTATGGACACAGCATGGGCTCAGCCCTGGGCAGAGCGCAGTGTGGAGGAATGCCCTCCTGACCCCGCAACTGGGGTGTGAAAGGGGCTGTGTGGGGGCGGGGCAGCAGGCCACTGGAGGGGCTGGCTGGTGGACCATACTGGCAAAGGTCCGCCTGGCCAAAGCTGTGCTGGCCCAGATCCTAGTGAGGTCATGAACTTGAGGAGCTGGACTGATCCCAGAGGCCTGGAGGATTATGCCAGGATTGCCGTGCAAAACAGGACCTCTCCCAGGGGTAGCTGTATAGCTGCTGTGAGCAGGCCAGGCTGGAGAAACGACTGGAGGCGGCCTCCGGTGGACAGGGCGGCGGCTGCATCAGCGGCGGAGCAGAGCCATCTGAACTGCAGGGATCGAGCCTGCTCCTGCTACTATGGGGGCTGGGGACTCACCAGGGACGTGGGGGTCCTCCAGGCCTGTAGGCACCTTCCACTGGTCCACCTGTAGCTTCAGGGCGTTCACCTCATCAATGTCCCCAGGGACTCTGTGGAGCAAAGTGAGGGTGTAAGGGAGGAGGAACTTGGCTCCGCTCAGCCCCTCTCCATATAACTGGTCTCCTTCCCATGCCCTACAGATGCATTCCTGTGCATGGCCACTGAGGCCCAAACCCACAAGCCTCAGTTTCCCCAAATGTCTTTCTAGGGGCCTGGGTAGGTGAGCCATGACAGCAGGTGATTAGCCAAGTGCCACTCCCCATGGGAGAGGGAGTGTCATCCCCAATCACAGGTGAGGACCGACCACTGGGCTTGCTGCACCTCTCCACCTTCCTACATCAGGCTCTGCCCGTGGTCGGAGTCAGAGTGCTCCCTGGGCCCTTCTTCTGCAGGGGCCCTGCCTTGCCAGCTCCCCTGCCTGGGTCTGGGAGTGCTGTCGTGCAGCTGACCTGCCTCCTAAGGATGGCCCCTACCCTGCCTCTCCTGGTCTCAGTGGCTTGGGCCTTCCGCTTGCTCCAGGGTGCCTCTCCCCACCCTTATGCTGGCCCCTCTGCCTACTCAGAGGCCTGGTGCCCCATAGCCCCCATCAGTCGAGATGTGCGGTGGAGCCACTGAGGCCCCTACACCCAGGGCCCAGGTTTCCGGCACCTGAAGATGCCTTCTGTCTGGTCACCGTTGAGCGCCAGGACCTCCTCAGACAGCCGTGTCTGTACCCAGGGCAGCTGTCGCTCAGGGTAGCGCTCCTTCTGCATGCTCATGACCTCCTGTAGTGCACTGCCAAACATGGACGGGCTGAACACGGCGTTCTTGGCATGCCGGATCTCCTCCACGTTGGGCTTCTTCAGCCCCTGCAAAGACAGCCTCACTCTGTCCTGCCTGGCCCAGCTCCCCTTGACCCCAGACTGCCCCTAGCTTGGCTGCCCCTCCTTTGTCCTCTCATCCCCCTGAATTCCAGGGTTTTGCCCACCCAGAGCTGGGGACACCCCAAATCCCTGGCCAGAGTCACCGGGGGCACTCCTGCCGGACTACCTACAGCACCCGGAAGTATGGGAAGAGGATGTGAGTGACTCCTGGGCAGGACAGTCGGGGAGCTGCCTGGGGTGAGAGGGGCCAGGCTGACGGGTCTTGGTCACGTGCAGTCACCCTGGGGTGGTGGTGCAGAGGAGGAGCCTGAGTGGGTGCAGGCAGTGGCTTCTGAAGTCTGTGTCAGGGCTGGAGCAATGCATTCAGTGGGGAGAGGAAGTGGAAAGGGGAGACCAGGCTCTGGGACAGTGGGAGGCAGTTGTGCCCTCAACAGAGGTGGGGGTGGGTCAGGTGCAGGAGAGCCTGGGGCTTCCTGGGTGGGGCGGTGGATTGAAAGGGAGGATGGGGACAGCTGCAGACACTGCACCCATGAGGGTGGACAGGAGGGGAGAATGGCTGCAGGTCCCAAGTCCAGGGGATGAGGCCTAGCTGTGTAGTGTGACTAAGGTGACTAAGGCCTCCTACCTGCTAGGAGCCACCGTGGATGGGATGGGTTGTGGGAAGAAGTGTGGCTGCCAAGCTCCTCCTCCAGGTGGCAGCTGTCCCCATGACGGCCAACGTCAGGGAATCAGTAGTGGAGGGCACTGCTGGGACCACCTGCCCGTCTGCCCACATGGGACAGGCTCACTCCTCTGTGGGGGTGGGAGGCCTCCTTGGCAGGAGCCCTGTGATGGATCTGGGCTCTCAGACCTCCATGGCTGGCAGGTGGCCCGGTGTGAGCAAAGGAGCTTGTGGTGGTCTTCTGAGCCCATCTGCCAAGAGTGAGGGTCCTTTCTGGGAGGGGTAGTCCCTGGGCCTGCCCTCTGCACCTAGTCACACCAGCCAAATGGTGGCAGGCTTGGGGCAGCTGGTGTTGCTAACACCCTCACTAGGCTGATGGCCTGATGCCCTGGCCCAGCTACACTCCCCTTTGTCTGCAGTGGCTCCTGAGCTGGGGGTGCACTCTTGCCTGAGGCCTTCCCTGGCTGCCAGCCCAGGTGGGCTTCCTGTAGCACCCTTTACACTGTGAGCTGCTACTGCCCTTCCCCAAGTGTAGGCTGCCCAAGGGTCCCCGATTCCCTTTGTACCCCGTCTAGGAGTCTCTGGCAGAGCCTGCCCGCCCCTGCCTGGCTGTCCTGGGAGACGCTGGTACCTTTTTGGCCCCAGTCAGGGCTGCCTTCTGCAGCTTGTGGTAGCAGTACTTGGCGTATGTGCTTATCGCCACCCCTGGAAGAGAATGGATGCTGGTCGGCTTGGCGTGGATGTGTGGGGCGCAGGGGCTGCCGGCCAGCCAGTAACTAAGAGGAAGCAGCAAAGAGGGTGAGAAGAGGCAGCCCTACCTGAGCCCTGGGCATCCTGGCTGGCCTGGCCAGGCTCCTGCCCACCCCGCGCCCAGGGCAGTGGGTCTTCATTCTCCAGGGCTGTCCTCTGGAGCAAAAATCCACATGGAGAAGCAAGGGGCACTTCTCTTACCTCCAGAAGAGCTAGGCTGGAGAAGGAATCCCTCTGCCAGCTCCCAACACCCCCCCGCCCCCCCCGCCAACCCCAGGTCCAAAAAGAGCAGTTTGACTATGAGACCTATTCTCCTAAACGAGTCAGAGAGGACAGGGCAGGGCCTGGGTCCCAGGACCTCCAAATTTTTGGCTCCCTCCCCCAGCTGGTCATTTCAACGTGCCACAAACCTGGAGGTACTCAGAAGCTGCTGCCTTGGGCCAGCACTGAGGGTTGGGGCTGGCCGGACAGCAGGCCCAGTTCTCCCGCAACCTTGGCCCCCATCCTGGGTGAAGGCTTCAGCCCCCAGCCTCCCCTGCCTGCTGGGTCCAGGGCTGCCTGGGTGGGGGTCAGGAGAGGGAGGCTCAGGCCTGGCTCATGGTGCAAACGGGATGAGTGTGGAGGGCCACCTGTGTCTTGAGCCTGGGTGTTATGGGGAGGGCAGACTTCGGGCTCTCTGAGGCTCCACCCTGGCAGCACAGCTTGTCCCTGGGGGTCATCGGGGTAGGGGGCTGGGCCAGCATCCTGAAGGCAAGGACCTCAGGAACCTTGGCCAGGGGGCTCTGTAGATACAGAGGGGAGAAGGAGGAGGGAGAGGGGAGAAGACCCTACTCAGGTGGGTCTGGAACATACGGCACATCTTTCCTGGCCCAGGAAAGGGAAGCGAAGGAGAAGCAGCAGCAAGACAGAGGACACACAGTGAGGCCAAGCCCAAGGGACAGACAGATGGGCCGGGCTGTGCTCTGCCCCGAGGGGCCTGTCTGCTTGCCCAAGGGAGCCTTCTAGACCCAATTCTCCAACCCACACATCTGAGTCTTTTAAAGGAAGCAGTTGCTTATGGACATAGGGACCCTGGGACCCCAGTGTGAAAAACACAATCATGTTTCAATCATGAAAATCTTTTCATTTCTGATTTTCACAAAAGTTTTGTTGTTATAACTGGTAAGGGGATTCTTTTATAGATTCATCACAATAAAAATAAACATTTCTCCTAGATGTTTAGACCCTGGAGAATCCATTTCAGGTCCCCGGGGACCCAGACCCCTGGCAGAGGAGGCTGGCTGCAGCCTCTGACCAGGTGGACACAGCCACTGGATCCTCTGCCACAGGCTGGTATGGCCTTTGTGGGTGAGCTCTTGCTTTAGGAGAATGGACGGTGCTTAAACAATGGAGCCCAGGCTGAGCTCTGAGCACTAGGAGCCCTTTGCAACAGGGACTCGCTGTCCCTCACCCTGGGGCCTACCTCTTCCTCGGGCGAGTGACTCCTGTCCTAGTCTCGGGGACTGGGGGAGATATGCCCTGACCTCTCTCCCAGGGCCTCCTGGGTCCCAACCTGGCTTCTCCAACAGACTGGGATCCGAAGATCCTGTGGCTGCCACCTCTCAGCTGGTGACTGTGGCCAGGTGCAGCTGTCTGGGCCCGAGTTTCCTCCTCTGCAGGACAGAGGCAAGAGGGCCTGTCTCCTACATGCTGTAAACGGCTGTTCTCTGGTCCAAGCCCACTGCCCGCCTGGCCTTGCCAGGGCTCGCCCGTCCTGTTTCCAGGCAGGGAGGCCCACGGAGGGGCAACTAAAGCGGCTCCAAGAGACCATGCTGTTGTGCCAGGGCCCAGACCACCCCCCCCTCCCACCTCCCGGCACCACCTCGGGCTTCAGGGTCCTGCTTGGCAGCTCCAGGTCCACAGGGAACCGACTGCTACGCCCCCAGCTCCCCCTGGCTGCTGCTACTTGATTCTCAAGAAATGGGCTCAGGCCAGAGGTCAGGGCTCCTTCCCCACCTGTCCCAGACAAGAGCAGGCCAAGGGCAGCCAGAAGTCTTGGGTCTCAGCTGCCTCTTCCTCCTGAGGGCAGCCCAGAGGAAGGGCCAAGGTGGAGTGGCCTCAGGAGAAGAGCAGCAGGTTAAGCACAGGTGCACCCAGGACGGGGAAGTGGGGAGGTGGCAGGGCCAGGGGGGGTTGACCTGACAGCAATGGGACTCACAGCTCCCCCTGCAGGGAGGGCACAGCCCCGGTGGACAGGGCTTCCCTAAAACTTGGACAGGAGGGGGGTCCTGAGCCAGGGCTGGAAGGCCCTTGCCCCCAGGGTACTCCCTCACCAAATACCTACCTGGGGTGCCTCTTGCAGGCCCTGGCCAACTAGTCCTCACAACCCCTACCCACTGAGAACCCAGCATGCAAGGTGGAAACTACTGAGCACCACAGAGAAAAGCACAGGGCTGGTGTGGCCTCTCCCAGGAGCCTGTCAGGGACAGGGCCTCCAGCCTGCTCAGGATGAGGCCACAGGCCTGATGGTTAGTGCCCCGCCCTCAACCCAGAAGCGGTTAGAGAAAGGTCAGGTGGCCGAGGCCGGAGAGCAGAACTGTGCAGACGCAGCGCACGGGCTGCAGAGAGAGGCCCTACCATCCGGCTCCTCAACATAGGGCTTGGGTTTCTTTCTCAACTTGGACTTCTTCTTAGTGTTCCTTTCCAGGAGTTCCTTCATGTGCTGTGTCACTGGGGAGCAAACAGAGCCATGAGGACCATGAACACAAGGCTGGAGCGAGTGCCCACTCGGTCCCCATGGGGCTGGAGGAGGCCCCTGGGCCTGTTGGGGCTCAGCCTGGTCAGCTGCTAAAGGGTTGCACCCTTACCAGATTCCTTTGGGAAGGCAGGGCCACTAGCTAGTGCCCAGCTGGGGACCGTGGGACCCCAGCCCCAGAGTGCTCATGTGGGCAAGCATCCTGTTAAGTGGCTGCTTCCTGCTCACACTCTAGGGACAGGGCATGCACTCATATGGACGTGAGGTAGTGTGTTCAAGCTGGGCTGTGTGGCAAGGGAGGTGCCAGAGGCCCTCTGAGCAAGTGTGGGAAGGGAACACAATCAGCTCAGGACCCACCAGCACAGAAAGGCAGGGTGCTTCGTAAGTGGCTGTACTCTAGGCCTGCTCCTGAGTGGCTCTGGACATGCCGCCCCCATGCACAAAATACCCGCAGCTGAAGTGGACCCTTTACTCCCCGTCCATACGTGCTGTCTAGAAGGAAGTCACAGCACAGGCCACTCTAAAGGTCGGAGTTACGCTCCACTCCCTGACAGTGGGCCACTTACCTCCTGCATGGGAGACAGCTACCGAAGTCGCTTTATGTATCAGAGTGGAAATACAGATAGTTTGCATTTCAGGTTATAATCTGATATGATTTTACTTTGTTGCTAGAGTGCGCCAGCTCTGGGCACTGGGAGCTCTTCTAGTGGCTCCTGTGTCCTGCGACACACCCACTGGCCCCACACCCTCAAGCTCGTCCTCACTTTGGCACCGTGTGTGTTCCCTGCACCAGCCCTGGAACCAGCCGCTTCTCCCGGGAGCTCTGGTTCCTTTCAATATAAAATGGTATTAGAAATCAGGATCTGGGTGTCAGGTGTGCTCACCGCTCTTGGGGTGCCACCGCTTCTGGGCGCTCTGGGCTGACATTCCAGAAAAGACGTGTTATGTCCCTGTACATATTCGTCTATAAATATTTCCATCCTGACGCCTCACATTCTGACACGTCGCCACACAGGCCCCGCTGGCCTCCTTGTCCTTGCTTGTCTGTGACTTCGTTAATCTCCTCCTTTTCTTACCAGTGTCTTTTGAAGAGCAGATTTAATTATGGAGAAGTCCAATTTATCAATGTTTTTTCTTATAGATAGTGTTTTAGGTGTCACATATCAAAACCTTCACTTAACTCAAGAAAACAAAGATTTTCTTCTGTGTTTTGTTCTAGAAGTTTTATAATTTTATATTTTGGTTTATGATCCATTTTGAGTTAATTTTTGCATATAGTACACAGTATGGGTTGAAGCTCACCTTGTATGCATCGGGATATCCCACTGCCCCAGCGGCGTCTGAGGAAAACACTCCCCCCTTCACTGTGCGTCTGGGTCTACCTCTGCGCTCCGGGGCCCTGCTGGCCTGTCTGCCTTCAGCCACCCCCACACCTCCTGATTACCGCGTCTTTAAATAAGTCTGGAAGTCAGGTAGCGTCAGTCCTCCCACCTCATGCTTTTTCCCAAAAGTATTCTGCCTATTCTAGGGCCTTTGCATGTGCTATGAACTTTAGAAACAACCTGCTAATTTGTAAATTAAGAAAAAATTAAGGTTTCGATTAGGATTGAATCTATAGAACAATCTGGGTAGAAGTAACATCTTAACAACATTAAGTCTTCTGATTCACAGACATGGTACATCTCTTCATTAATTTAGGTCTTCTTGGCCTTCGGCAATGTTTTGTAATTTCAGCACAGAAGTGTGATGCATCTTTTGTCAGATTTACCCATTTATCAATTTTAAATCTATTGCAAATGGTATTTTAAAACATCTGTTTCCAATAGTTTGTGGCTAATACATAGAAACATCATTTTTATATCGTGCAACCTTGCTGAATACACTTTTTAGTTCCAGTAGGATTTTTATAGATCCCATAGGATTTAAAAGAAAAAGAATTTATTTTTAGAGAGGGGGGAAAGGAGAGAGAAAGAGAGGGAGAGAAACATCAACGCGTGGTTGCTTCTCGTGTGCCCCGCACCAGGGACCTGGCCTGAAACCCAGGCATGTGCCCTGACACAGGGAATCGAACCTGTGACCTTTCGGCTCACAGGCCAACGCTCAGTCCACTGAGCCACACCAGCCAGGGCAGGATTTTGTACACAGAGACTGCGCTGTCTACGAGTAAAGACAACTGCACACCTCCTTTCCCATCTGGATGCCTTTCATGTCTTTCTCATGACTCTGCCCTGGCCAGACCCTCCAGCACCAGGGGCATAGAACTGGGGGGAGAAGGGGGGTCTCTGCTTTGGTCCTGACCTTAGGGAGAAAGCAGCCAGTCTTCTCCCTTCCATAGAATGCTGGCTAGAGGATATTTTCCTGAACCTTTTTAAGTGTACAGTTCAGTGAAATTAAGGACATTTGCAACAGCCCTGGCTGGTGTGGCTCAGTGGACTGAATACTGGCCTGTGAACCAAAGGGTCACTAGTTTGATTCCCAGTCAGGGCACTTGCCTGGGTTGTGGGCCAGGTCCCCATTAGGGGGCATGTAAGAGGCAACTACACGTTGATGTTTCTCTCCCTCTATTTCTCCTTCCCTTCTCCTCTAAAAGTAAATAATAAAGTCTTTTTTTGTTTTAAAGAATTTTTGCTCTAGGTTCGTGATAACAGTTTGTACCTTTCTTTTTTGTAATTTTGGTGTAGAATCAATTGGGAAATATTCCCTTCACTTCAATTTTCTAGATGAGTTTAGAAAGAACTGCTACATGAACAATAAAATGTTTGGTGGAATTCACCAGTGAAGCCATGTGGGCCTGGAATTTTTTGTGGAAAGGTTTTTTAAGCACCAATTAAATTTCTTTAATATGCTAGAATATTAAAAACCGTAAAAACCTCAGACAAATCTCTTTAGATATACGACTTTTCTGGTTACCTATTCTTCCTTCCCCTTTGTTTTCCTTCCTGCATATAATCTCAGTTTCGTTATCTATTTCATATCGAGGGATCTCTGGTAGTTTGTATCCAAGAAATTTAAGTTGTTTATAACATTCCCTTAATATGAACATCTACTGACTCTGTAAAGATAACATTTCCCATTCTTGATATTGGTAATTTGTGTCTTCTCTATTTTTCTGTTCAGTCTGGCTGGTAGTTTATCAATTTTATTGATCTTCTCAAAGAATCAGTATTTTATTTCACTGATTTTCCGCATTATTTTTCCATTTTCTTTCTACTCTGATCTTATTTCCTTTCTTCTGCTTATTTTCAAGATAATGTACTTTTTCAGAAACGTTCCTTAAAGTAGAAGCTAAGGCCATTGA
This sequence comes from Desmodus rotundus, assembly GCF_022682495.2. Taxonomy (NCBI): domain Eukaryota; kingdom Metazoa; phylum Chordata; class Mammalia; order Chiroptera; family Phyllostomidae; genus Desmodus; species Desmodus rotundus. Next base: position 264,814 of record NC_071394.1, on the reverse strand, counting down.
CTTCAGATCTTATTTTCTAACACAGGCACTTAGGTGCTATAAATTTCCCTCTAAGAACTGCTTTGGCTGCATCCTATATATTCAGAATGTTTTACTTTCATTTTCTTCCAGTTCAAAATACTTTCTAATTTACTTTTTGATTGTTATTTGACCCATGGGTTAGTCAGTAGTACGTTCTCTAGTTTCCAAATACTTGGGGATTTTCCAGATATCTTTGCATTACTGATTGCTTACTTAATTCTGTTGTGCTCAGAGAGCACACTTTCTACGATTTACATTCCTTAACATTTACTGATAGTTATTTTACAGCTCAGAATATGTCCTGTTTTGAAAATGTGGCTGGAATTCGAGTGCAGATGCTTTGGGTCCAGAATCTATGCTCTTACTTACTCCACTGTAGCTGCTTTTTTCCCCCTAAACAGACTTTCAACTAGTTCTTTTGTTTTCAGCTTCAAGGTCACACCCTTTCCAAACCATTGTTTGAGGAAAATGGCTCCACCCACTACTGGGCTTTTAAGGGATTTCTTCCTGCTTCGGCTTCTGAGCTTTCCTTCGGCTTGCCTGAGACCCACTTCTCTTGGTTTGCCATGTCGGTTTCCTATGACTTGTCCATGTACTTTGCGTCTCAGTTTCCAAAACATAGTTCTCGCTTTTCCATTGTCTTTGTCCTTGTAAGTTTTATTTTTTTGTTGTGATAAATATACATAAAATTTATCATTTTTAATTGTGCAGTTCAATAGCATTAACTACATTTATATCGTTGTGCAACTACCACCACACCTGTCCACAGAACTTTTTCATCTTCCCAAGTGGAAACTCTGTCTGCATCAAACAGCTCTGCATCTCTGCCTCCCCGAACCCACGGTAGCCACCACTCTGTTTTCTGTCTCTATGAACGTCACCACCCTTGGGGCCTCAGATGAGTGCAATAATACAGTATTTGGTCTCCTGTGACTAGCTTCATTCACTTAGTATAATTCATCCATGCTATAACACGTGTCAGAATTCCTTCCTTTTTGAGCTTAAATAATGTTCCATTGTGTTCATGGACACTTGGGCTGCTTCCACCTCTTGGTATTGTGAACATGCTGCTATGAATATGGGTGTGCAAATATCATTCATGTCTCTGCTTTCAATTCTTTTGTGTACGTACCCAGAATTGCTGGATCTTATGGAAATCCTACATTTAATTTTTTTGATGAATTGCCACTCTGTTTTCCACAGTGGCTGCATCATTTTATATTCCCTTGCTTTTTTTTTTTCTTTTAAAAATTCCTTCACTGTTCTTTTACCAGGAGTAATTGAAATTGGATCTAAGTAAGCGCGGGTGTTCAGTCTGTCTTTACCTGGAAGCCCGTAAGTACTGGTGATGCGGGAATGTGTGAGCAGTAAGTGAAATCCCCGGGTCTGCAGATCTGTAATGTGCTGCTCTGCAGAGCAGATGGCAGAGCTGCAGTGTGCGTGTCCGCCACCAAGCGCCCTGCAGTGTCTAGGTGAGCACCTGCTGAGGGCAGTCCCCGGGAAACAAGCTGTGAAGTCACCCTGCTTGTGAACGGCATACAGGCATGGCCATGCATGAGACAAAGCTAAGCCAGGGGGTGGGGGAACACGTGAACCAGGGTTCACTGTGTGGTGCCTTGGTTCCCGAGGGTGGGGACCACACAGTAGATACCACGCACATGCTGGCAGATCAATCAAAGGCTTCTGAGGCCACAGCCAGCAGTCCAGGGTGAGGTGCCCCACATGGGAGCACACAGATTCAGCTGTCCTTGCTGGCACTCTTGACGTAGGCCACAGTTCCCTTTTTCTGAGCAGAGGCTGCATTCTCCTGGGCTGATGGGGCCTGCCTTACTGATCAACCAATATCCATGGTCTTGACATGAGCCAGTGGGAGAGAGCTCAAGGCCTATCCTCTGGGCTCATCACTGAGCAGGACCTGTGGCAGAGTCACACTGGGGGTGGGTCTCAGGGTTGGAGAGAGCCCCGTGCCATGGAAGTGAGACCAGATCCCATAGCCCAGATGCAGATATCTATCAGCGTGACTACAGAGGCCCAGGCCACACGGTGCTCTGAGACCACCTGGGCCTCACTTGGCCATGGCTGCCTAGGCCAATCTGATTCCCTCTTACAGGTCAGCCAGGCTGCCGGAGCATAGATACTAGGACAAAGGCACACAAACTTCTGTGCCAAAAGAAGTGTCCCGCTGGACCCCAAAAGGGGCCTGGAGGCTAAGCCCCCAGAGGAAGCCCCAGCAGGCGGGAATGGCCCTGGAGGCCTCTAACCCATCTGTGCACTGCTCACGTACACCTTTTACCCTGGTGAGCACTCCCTGGTCCCAGGGCTGCGTGCTGAGCAGGAGACTCACTCTTCTAAGGTTTCAACTCAAAGTAGTGACATTGTAAAGCCTCTCGGAGAGGCTGAGCTGGACCATGAGCCAACAAGGGCCCACCTGCTCCTGGAAAAGCCTGAGAAGCCCGAGGCAGAGCGAGACTGCCCACCAACCAGCATGGCTGCACGTGCAGGGAGCCTCCTGGGGAGACCTGTCTGCTGTGTTCAGGATTTGGCTTCAAAAGCTGCACACCTGGGTGAAAACCTCATGGTTCCCATGATCTGCTTCTAAACAACTGACATGCTGGATGGTGCCTGTGCTCCCTCCCTTCCCCAGGATCCAGCGCTGTCCTGCCCTGAAGCCCTATCACTGTGTACACACACATGTTTGTTCCCCACATCTGGACTGGGTGCACGGTTACTCCCGCAGAGTGGGTACGGTAGATCTGACTTACAGGGCATGTATGAGAGTCTGACTGTGTGCGCACACGTGTATCCAGACACTGTTTATGGCCCTGTCCCTGTGCTCACTCTGCCTGGCCCAGGACTCGGTTCTGCCACTTGGCTGGCAGCATCATGGCCCCAAGTCCAGGCCACGCCTATGTCCAGATGAACCTGGCCCATGGCCTTCAGGAGCCTGGGGTGGAAGCTGGCCCTGCACTTGGCCCCAGGCAGCTGTCAGCAGGTGGCTACCTGTGCTGGTCTCAACCTCTGACCACCTTGGGCAGCTCAGAACCAGCTCAGCCTGCAGCACCCTGACTGGTGAGCTGCTGGTGATGGGCCAATTCACGCTATGGTCACCATGCTCCTCCCTGCTTTCAGGAACCCTCCTCCAGGACCCCAGTCTTCTCCCCAGAACAGGCAGCCTGAGCCAGGCCAGGGTGGTCACACCCTAGGCCAAAGGAGAGCTGAAAATGAATACAGTAAGAGCACACTGGCCACTGTGGCCTCCCTGCCCTGATCAGGGAGGGCAACTGGCCACAGTGACACTAGCTGGCTCAGACACAGATGCTGTGTGTCCTCGTCCTGGCCCCCAACCTGTTGGCCTGTGGTCACAGACCATGCAGCTCTTCTCAGGGTCTCAGTGCCGAGGACAGGCTCCCCGAGGACCCTGTGTCCCAGTGGAAACCCAGGACGTGGCTTGGAGGTGCTGTACCCGCCCTCACATACCTGCTGCCTCTGAGACGCTGCCCAGCACAGGCCAGGAAGCTCTCAGCTTGTCCCTTACCTGGTTGGTGGCAGAGCCTGAGGTGCCAGGGACCCGGATGCTGGGCCTTACCTTTGGTGTCATTGACGGGGTCCATGTGCCGGTAGATGTAGCCCTCCAGGTAGGAATGGAACTTGGGTGTGGGTGGGAAGAAGGCCAGGCAGATGGCCATGAGCTCCCAGCCACGGGCTAGGCTCTCCAGGCGAAAGTTCTCGGTAGTTTGCCGGCACAGCTGGATGTACAGCTCGTCCCGCAGACCCTGCATGCTCCAGCCCTTGGTTGCAATCTCCAGGGCCACATGCAGTGGGTCTGCCTTGGCACGCCGGTCGCCCATGTACATCTGGATCAGCTTGAAGATCTCACATGCCTCCTTCTTCACGTGGCGGTCACTGGTCACAATCATGGGCTTCTTGATAGACTCGCTGCTCCAGGCCAGCATGTTGGCAATGGACACCTTCCGCCGGAAGAGGCCCTGTGTGTGCTTGTTGAAGTGTTTGGAGGCCCAGTTCTCGATGTCAGTCTCCGAGGATGGCTTGCGTAGAGTGAACGTAGGGAACACGCAGCTGGCACTTGGCAAAACACTGCGGGTCTGCCGACTGCTCTCAAACTGGGCACAGGTACCGAGGTCCTCGGACTGGGGAGGACAGACAGGCTGTGAGGGGGTGGGGGCCCTACCTGACCAAGACAGGTGAGAGGCATGGCCCGCCCCTCCTTGCTGGTCCCAAGGTGCTGGGCTGGGCTGTCAGATAACCTGATGGTAGGGAAGGCAGAGCAGGAACACTTGCTGGGTGTCCCTGGGGTGAGGCCAGGCCTGCACCTCCAGCTCTGTACTTCTTCGTGTCCTGCCAGCCTCATAAAGATGCATGAGCATCCTCCCCATGCAAGGTGGTATAGGGACCCAGAGAAACCCCCTCCTGGTTCCCAGGACCAAGGGTTGGGGGGCAAGAGGAAGCCTCTTGTGTTACAAGCTATGGACAGAAACATGCTGAGCTCTCCAGGCTACAGGGCTACTAACGCAGTCTCATCACAGGGGACACTAACCACCCAAAGTCACTGGGCCATTGGGCACATTTTCCCTGGCAGGGCTGGGAGTGGACATGAGGAGCCTAACACTGAGAGGCATTCTCACTAGCACCAGCTCTGAGCAGATACCAGGGTATATACCTTTCTGCACTGGTTTCACGAAGCAGGTCAGGAGGTGAGAACCAGAACATTAGCCCATATCAAGTTCTAGGCACCAAGTTCCCAGCATGCGACTTGGAAAGAAGGTGCACATAGGTCCCAAAGGCCTGACCATGGTCTATGCCTGGTGCTACCCTGGATGGACACATCTGGCCAGGTTTCTGCTTCAGCCCTAGGTCCTGTGGCCACTGGGGGCCCGCTGAGGACATCTGGCCCCAGAGCTGGTGTTGGGCTCCCTGGGGTGGGAGCCTTGTTCAAGAAGGGCTCTGGGCCACCTGAAGAGCACCCAATGCCCCACCTGTACCACTCCTCACCTGAGAGCCTGTTCACAGGTGGGAGAAAGGCTCAGGCTCAGTGGGTGGACATGCTCACCCATCTCCCCTGCCTCCATGGTCTGGAATCAGGGAATGGCCTCTGGACCCCAGGTGACTTGCCAGAACCTGGCAGAGGGGGCCCTGCCTTGGGGGAGTCCCTGTGGGTATTTTCTGCCTGTCTACATGGCCACCAGCAACATCTTGGGGCCATCGCCTGCCCCACCCCTGCCTGGGACCCTGGCACCAGCTGTTTGTCCCTACCTGTGAGGGGTGGAGGTAGGGCTCAGGTGAGGCCAGGTTGGTCTGCACGGAGACACTTTTCTCGAGCAGGATCTGGGGGAAGGCGAGCCTCTCCAAGGCGCCCCTCTGCCAGTGCTTGCTGCTGTCCTGCTGGGCCAAGGCCTCATCCTCACTGAAGGCGCGCACCACAGGCCCAGGCATGGGGAGCGGCATGGCCCCGTCGCTCTCGTAGCCTGAACCGTCCTGCTGGGAGTCCCAGCTGCCCCTCTGCTTCATGTGGAAGTGGGCCTGCTGCGCCTCCCAGGCCAGCCTGGCCTGTGCCAGGAAGGGCTCGGCCCCACCCCGTGCCCCGTCTGCCTCGCCTGCCTTGGCCTCTGTGTGCTTTGGGGCCAAGCTGGGCCCACACTTGGGCCGCTCCTCAGCCAGGGACTGTGGGAGCAGGTCGCGATCTCCAGGGCTGTCAGTGGATGAAGCGCTGGGGGCATGGCACAGGGAGGGGTTCCTGCTCTTCCTCTTGCGTGTGCCCGGGGAGTAGCCTGTGGAGGACATGGTGTCCTGCTGGCTAGACCAGGACATGGTGTCATCCTGGGTCTGGGAGAGCGGTGAGGGCAGAGGGGCGTGCCGCGGCTCGGGCCCCTCCATGCTGCTGTAATCCCCGGATGTGATCCCCAGGCGCTGGTCCCGCAGCAGGCAAGGGCTGGGCTGCAGGGAGAGTGAGCCCCCTCCAGGGTTGGGGGTGTACTTGTGCCGTGGGCCTGCCCGCAGCCTGGGACTTGAGCCGGCCTGCTCCACGTAGACTAGCTGCCGCACATACTCCTTGCCCGCAGGGCTGTACTCCAGGCTCAGGAAGCGCTCTGGGCACTTCTGTCGGGTGAGCACCAGCTGCTGGAAGGGTGAGGTTGAAGTCTGCTTGGGTGACTGTGGGAAGGGCACCGGCTTTCGGCCTGGAGACCGCTGGGGTGAGCTGGCCTGGCAGGCCCCACCAGCCTCACACTGCATGTCCATGGGGGGCTCATCGTAGATGGGGGCCTGGTACTCAATGGGGGGCTCCTCGTAAAGGGGGGGCTCATAGGCATAGCGTGGGGAGGAGGGCTGTGAGTCACAGGCAGGCTTGCGGGTCTGGGCCAGTAGTGGAGAACAGCTGCCCAGCTCAGCCCTCTTCAAGAAGGGTGATGGCCTCCGCTCGGGGAAGAAGACTGAGCCGTCTGTGTCCGGGGCAAATGTTTGCAGGCTAGGTGAGTGCTGCCCACCTGAGGGTCTACGGGAACGGCCCCCTGACTGGTTGTCCAGGGGGTACCCATTGCCCTGGGGGGAGAAGAAGCTGGGCTCCCGGTCAGCCACTTTGATGAGCATGCGCTCCTTGGTGCCTGAGTTCCACCGGAGGGAGGAGGTCCTGGGGGGAGGGGACAGGCACAGGTTACCTGGGGAGGTCCTGTGGGGGTCAGATGCCATCTGGTGGGGGCAGTCTGGCCTTGCTTGCCAGCCTGGACCCACGACCCACCCACCCTGGCCTCATGCATGTCTGGAGTCAGGGCCCAGAGGGCCTGGTCATTTCTCATCCCCCTCCTCACCAACCCTCAGTGGGGGCTGGCAGTCTGGTCCTTATATAGGAGGGCGCCATGTAAATGACCAGTGTACCCTTCATTGCTGGAGCCCCACAGAGCTGCCTTCCCATCCCGGGAGCTGCCCTCACACAACTCCTGACGCAGCTCTACATCTGTCCCTTCCAGGAGGGCTCTCTGCCAAGGAGCTTCCCCCAGGCCCCCCATTGGACTGCTGCCCAACATGTCCCTCCCTGCTCTGGTCCCAGCCAAGCCCCATGCACAGCACTGCTTCTATAATGGAGAGCAGGGGTAGCCTCCCTGACTGTGGATTTGATGAGAGTATTTCTCTACAGCCCTCACTCAGCACTGCCCCATGCTCCTACCTGAGGGAAACCAGCAAGCCTGCCCCCCACCCTGTGCATGGGCATCTTGGGCCTTGTTTTCAACCACATAGGCTCCTGCGAGCTACTAAAAGGCTGTGTCCTCCTGTGACTCTGCCTACATAGCCAGCACCCTGCACCTAGGTGGAGATGACAAACTGCTCCCTGGTGCCTGCTAAATCCAGAATCGGACTAAGGGCACCCACAACCCCAGGGACCACGCTAGGCTTCCGAGCCTCTGAGCCTCACTTGCTTGGTAACAACACAGACAACAGTACCCCTGGGATGTGGGGGGCCGGCACTCAGACTCAACGCCCACACTGCACTTTGTCTGCTTAAGGTCAGCAGGGCAGTACTCCAGGGACAGCACCTGGAGTCCAGGAGAGATGGCAGGGCTCACCTCTAGCCACTCGCTCGAGTGACTCTCAGCTGCTTCAAGGAAAGTTGCGTTTCCCTGATGACAAATGACGTGAAGCACCCTTCATGTGTTCATTTGCCATCTCTAAGTCTTCTCTGGTGTCTAAGTCTGGCTTATTTTAAAATATGGCTGTTTTCTTATTGTTGAGTTTTAAGGTATCTTGGATAAATCCTTTATCAGATGAGTCTTTTGCCAATATTTTCTATCTGTGACTTGCCTCCTCAGTCTCTTCTCAGACAATGTCAATCACAGAGCAGAAGCATTTAATTTTAACAAAGCCCAGGTTATTAATTATTTCTTCCATAGGTTGTGCCTTTGATATTGTATCTAAAAAGTCACCAGCACATCCAAGGTCACCTAGGTTTTCACCTGTGTTATCTTCCAGGAGTTAAGTTTAGTGTTTTACAGTTAGGTCTGTGATCCATTTTGAACTAATCTGTGTAGGGTATGAGGTCTGTACCTAGTTTCTTCCCTTTTCCTTTCCTTTGCATGTGGACTCCCAATCGTCCCAGCACTATCTGCTGAGAAGACAGTCTTTGCTCATTGCACTGCCTTTGCCCCCTCTCAGACATCAGTTGACTGTACTTATGAGGGCAAGTTTCTCAGCTCTCTTGTTCTATTAACCCTTTTGTTTATTCTTTTTGCCAATAACACATTGTCTTCATTATGGAAGCTTTATAGTAAACCTTGAAATCAGGAAGTATTGATCTTCTCACTTTGTTCTCCTTGTATATTGTATTGGCTATTCTGGGTCTTTTGTCTCTTCATATAAATTTTTGAATCAGTTTCAAAATAACCTGCTGAGACTATTTTTTAAATTTATTCACTTTTAGAGAGAGAGAGAGAGAGAGAAACATTGATTGCTGTTCCACTCATTTACGCATTGACTGGCTGACTCTAGTATATGTTCTGACTGGGGATCAAACCTGCAACCTCGGCCTATGAGGATAGCGCTCTAGCCAGCCGAGCTACCCAGCCAGGGCCTTGCTGGGACTTTAACTGAGATCACATCAACTCTATAGACCAAGTTGGGAAGAAATGACATCTTAAAAATAGTGAGTTTGCCTATCCATGAACATAAGCTACCTCTCCATTTATTTAGCTTTTCTTTATTATCTTTCATTAGAATTTTGCAGTTTTCCTCATACAGATTTTGTACATCTTGTTAGATTTATACCTAAGTATTTCACTTTGGGGGGCTAATGTAAATGGTATTGTTTTCAGTTTCAAACTCCACTTGTTCACTACTAGTATTACAGGAGAGCAATTGACTTCTGCACATTTACCTGGGACCCTGCAACCTTGCTATAATGACTAGTTCTAAGAGATGTTTTGGTCAATTGTTTAGGATTTTCTACATAGATGATCATGTCATCTGTGAACAAACATAGTTTTATTTTTTTCTTTGCAATCTGTACACCTTTTATTTCCTTTCCTTGTACTACATTAGCTAAGGCTTCCCACATGGTGTTGAAAAGTAGAGGTGAGAGAGGACATCCTTGCCTTACTCATGGTCTTAATGGAAAAGCTGACCACCAAGCATGGTCATTCTCACCACTAAGCATGACGTTAGCTATAGATTTTTTATAGACATTCTTTTTAAAAAAATATTTTATTTACTTTTAGAGAGAGGGTAAGGGAAGGAAAAAGAGAGGGAGAGAAACATCAATGTGTGCTTGCCTCTCACGCGTCCCCCACACTGCCCCAGGGACCTGGCCTGCAACCCAAACATGTGCCCTGACTGGGAATTGAACCAGTGACCCTTTGGTTCTCAGGCTGGCGTACACAAACCAGGGAGGTTTTATGTAGATATTATTTATCCAGTTGAGGAAATTCTCTAGTCCTACTTTATTGAGAGGTCACCCCTCCCCATCATGAATGAGTGTTGGATTTTGTCAAGTGATTTTTCTGCATCTGTTGATATGATCCCGGATTTTTCTTTTCTGGACTTTTGCTATGATGGATTGTATTAATTTTTGCATACCTGGGACAAATCCCACTTGGCTGTGCTTTATAATTCTTTTTAAACATTGCTGAATTTGATTTGCTGCTGTTTTGTGGAAGATTTTTTAGTCTGTGTTCACGAGACCAGGCGGCCTGCAGTTTTTCTTTCCCTGTAATGTCTTTGGAATCGGGATAATGCTGACTTCGCAGAATGAGTTAGGCAGTGTTCTTTCTGCTTGCATCTTCCAGAAGAGATTGTAGGTATCGGTGCAATTTCTTGCATAAATGTTTGGTAGAATTCACCAGTGAACCCTTCTGGGCTTGGTGCTTTCTGTTTTGGAAGATTACTAATTATTGATTCACTTTCTTTAACACATATAGGCCTATTCAGATGATCTTTCTTCTTGTGTGATTTTTGGCAGATTGTGTCTTTCAAGGAATTGGTTCATTACCCCAGGTTTTCAAATTTGTGCCCACAGATCTGTTCATATAATTATTTCAGTATCTTTTTAATGCCCACGGGCTCTGTAGTGATGTCTGTTTCTGGTATTAGTAACTTGTGTCTTTTTTCTTAGCCTGGCTAGATGCTTATTGATTTTATCAATGATTACTGATTTTTATCAGTTATGTGAAATAAATCAGCTTTGTGTTTTGTTGATTTTCAACACTCATTTCCCATTTTCAGTTTTATTGATTTCTGGTCTAATTTTCTTATTCATTTTATTTTGTTTTGGATTTGCTGTTTGTCCTCTTAGTTCCCTAAAATGGAAGCTGAGATGACTGACTGTAGATCTTCGTGTCACTGATAGAAATTCCCCTCTAAGTACTGAATTTGCTGCATCCCCAAAATTTTGGTAACTTGTGCTTTCTTTTACTTCAAAATATTAAAAAGTTTCTTGAGTTTTCTTCTTAATCCATGAGTTATTTAGAAGTGTGTTGTATGATCTTAAAATATTTGGGAATTTTTCAGTTATCTTTCTGTTACTGAATTCTAGTTTAATTCCACTGTGGTCTGACAGCAGATACTGTGTGGTATCTGTTCTTTTAAATTTGTTAATATTTCTTATATGGCTCAGAATATACCCTATCTTGGTAAAATCATTTGAGTTTTTAAAATTGCCATTTAACATCTTCTAGGTATGAACCACGTTTATCACAGTCAGTGTCCGATAACTCCAAAACATGTGCTCCTCTGGGTCCGTTTCGGGTTTTAATCAGTTCTGTTAACTTTAGACTGGAATTCTGGGGACTGTGGATGAAAGACTGTAGAGATCATTTGAGAGCCTCTTGGTTTACTTTTGCTCCTGCCAGGCCGCTGAGTAAAGGCAGATCGTTTGGATCCTATCTGGGGCCACACTGACGGGAAGGCGGGCTTGTCCACTTCGGCTCCCCGCCCCCCCCCCCCCCCCCCCCCCCCCCCCGTCCTCGTGCCAAAGGGAAACGTGGAGCGTGCACTAGGGCTCTTCTCCGGGCTGCTGGACTCTGTGTGGACCCCCAGCCCTGTGGAACCACCCCCCGGGCTGCTCGGTTCTCAGCCTCTTGACTGTCCTGAGGGACAGGCAGTGTCACATGTGTGCTGGGCTGCACTGATCGCCATACCTTGGCCCTTGAGTCCTTGCTACTCAGTAGATCTCTGAGGACTCCCGGGCGATTTTGTTTGTTTTGTTCTTGTCGTGCAGGTCGGCTTCAGGTAACCCACCGGTAATCCACCGTCACAGAACATGAAAATCCCAGCATCTTCAGAATGCCGGTTGTGCAGTTTGGTCCCTCTACTGTCCTCTGACTGTCGCTGGGCCTTTCGGGACAAGGCCCCAAGTCCCAACTACTGGGGGTGAGTGAAGTGGCTTCTGGAGAACAAAGGCTGGACACAGGAGCTCAGGGTGAGAGAGGGCCCCATGCCGCTGTGAGGCAGCCCGTTCCAGGATGCCCGCACACGCCCCACCCAGCATCAGCAAGATCCTGCTGGTCAGTGCCGGTGCCCAGCAGCTTTGCCTCACCACCTGAGGAGTCAGAGAGTTGCAGGGCTCAACATGCAGGTTCCCATTCCTGGGAATTCTGCTCCTCGTTGCTAGAGGCTGCTCCCAGCCTGCTGCTCACACCAACCAGGCAAAGCAGAAGGTGGCAGTGTGCCAAGGACCAGCAAACCCTGAGGGCTGGCTTTGGAGTTGAGAGATCTGGGACTGAACTCCAATCCATCACTCCCTGGCTGTGGGACTTGGGAAAATCACTAACTACCTCTGTCTCAGTGTCCTCATCAGCTCCTATGAGGATTAAATAACATAATATGCAAAGTCCTTAGTCTACTGCCTACACAGGAAGCACCTAGCAAGGGGAAATATTACTTTTCACACCTTCTTACCACTCAGCAGATTCAGCCCCTGTGTGAGGCCTGCCGAGGTGGCCAGTGTAAACAATGGTCCCTGCCTGGTGAAGCATGCTGAGGGCTGTGGGCTGCCCCACTGGGCTGCCCACACTGGCCTGTCCGTCATGAGCCATCCAATCGTGCTGCAGGATGAGGAGGGTGGACAAGAGTGTCAGGTAGAGTCCAGAGCATGTGAGAGGCTGCTGGTAACAGGACACCAGTCCAGGACCTGAGAGCAGTTACATCTGATCCAGGCGGAGATGGGCGAGAACGAGGCAGGAAGAAGCCCTGCAGCCTTCCCCTCCACCATGCACTCGGCACCCCGGGGCTGGGGACGGGGGCCAGCACAGCACCCCTTCCGTGCCCAAGTTCCTCCCGGAAGCCTCTCATTTGATCCTCCAGGAAGGCTCGAAGTCCCTGTAGGCCCCATGTCAGATGGGGACGCAAGTCCCAGAGAACCAGAGATAGCCCTTGGTCCCAGAGAACATGCTGAAGCCAAGCACTGCTTGCCCCTGACAAGCACATCCAGTCTCTGGTCTGATGAGGCATCTCTCCCAGCCTGTCCCTCCAGATGTCGCTGCACGCCATGGTGCAGGCAATGTCACCTGTCTGGTGACGGGCGGGCCCACTGGCCGTTCCACAGTGTCAGGCTCTGCATGCCTACCAGTCCCCACTGCTGTGTCCATCCCTCAGGGCTCCTCCATGAACCCTCACAGCCAGTTTCCAGGCCCTGCTATTTGCTTCTCACCCAGAGTCTCTCCAACTTGCCCCTGCCCCTTGGACCTCCGGGCAGACCCTTTACCCAGTCCAGCCTCCCTGGCCTGCCCTCAGACCTGTGTGTCTTTACAGCTCCCCAAACCCAGGAGACCTATCCTTCTCATTCCCTAATTCCCTGTCCACTCTAGTAGGGTGGAGGCATGCAGGGAGAAAGACACCACCTGTCCCTAAACAAAAAGGGACGACTGCCCGGCTATCCCAGGGGAGCAGAACCTTCACTGCCTCTAGAGATGCTGGAAGACAGGCGGCAAGGGTGCAGGTGGGCACTGAAAAGGCAGCGCAAGGACAAAGGTCTCCATTTAGCACAGGGCATTCTCCCCAGGGGCTGTTTCAAAGGCAGAATGGAGAACTCCCCACCAAACCAAAGCCCTAAAGGGCTGCTCAGCGGCTGCCTCCTCAGTGATACAGCTGCTCTGGGAGTGACACCTGGACCTGACCCCTCCATGCCTCAGAGGAAAACCTCTGTGCCAGTGTGTAAGTGAGGCTCCCAGAGGCACATTCACATTCAGCGCAAGAGGCCACATATAGGAAACGATGTTTGAAAACAACTTAAACCTTGACTGTCCTGCAAGCCTTCAGGTGCAGCAGGGATGCCTCTCCATGTCGAGCTGGGCGGGTCTGTCCATTCCCACCCCTACCCTGCTCAGTGCAAAACCTTGGCGGGTGGAACGGGCTGTGCCCAAACAGGCTCCCTCCCACTTCCCCTCCTTCTCGCAGGCCCTGCGCACAGTTCCAGGGGAGGGTAGTGGTATCTCTTCTCTACTCCATCCATAAATATTAGCTTCCCCCATTTTTCCTGCTCTGAACAACTGCATCCCCTCCTAAAAGAACATATTGTTCCCATGCCAAGCCCAGTGGGGACCCGGAATGGCAGGGCCAGGGCAGCACTTACAAAGACCAGGTGGGCAAGTCTGGGGACCTGACCTGACCTGCCTTTGAGGCAAAAAGGTTTCTAGTGCTTGACGTGACCAACACCATCTTAAGAAGCAAGTTGCTCTCAGTGACAGCCTGTTCAACCTGGAAGAGATGGGCCCATATCACCTGAAAGGGATGTCCTTACAGAGATAAATGAGCTCATTAAGTTCCACACTCCTTTGAAATACACAGCTCTTAACAAGCACATGCCACTCAGCTACAGCCACCTGTGTTCCTGGAGGCCACATGTATCAAACCCACTTCTCCTTTGGGGTGTAAAGATCCAAGATTCAGCTTCTTAGTAAACTTTTTGTTTAATTCTGGACTTGTCAGCCTCTTTCTTCGGTCTGTCAGCCCCGTTCTCCTGGGTGGGGTGGGTCCCTCGCAGCTCTGAAGTTCTCCTGGCACTGCGGTGGCACAGAGGCCCCATGCAGTCAGATGCCCATGCCCTGCTTTACTGAAGGGGACATGAGGCACAGGAAGCTGGGGGACAGTCCCATAGTCACAGAGCCACACGGCTGGACCCAGAGTCAACTCAGATCCCCTCCTGATGTGTTGATGTACAAACCCAGTCACCACGTCCGAGCTCAATCTTTAAAACTGTCTGAGCAAACTGCCAAAGGCCTCTCAGGTCTTGAAATTCCTCTCCAACACTGAGGTTACTCCCGGTCTGTGCTGGGGGCACTGAAGCTACCCAGAGGCACACACCTACCTGGCCTCCCACAGCCGGGGCCAAAACTCCTGCTGCAACCAGGACACATGAGCTGGCCAAGGGATGGCCCTGCCCAGCCTAATGACTATTGCACCCCAGTGTCCTGAGCATCATCTCTAGTGCTTTCCAGCACCCTGGAAGGCCAAAGCCAGGGCTATGAGAGGCCCAATACTCCTTCCCTACGAATATAAACCAATGTCCCCCTTCACCTGGGAAGTATTTGGTCCATAGCTGGGAGCTCTTGGGAGGACCACATCCTGAGGACACACCAGGGCCTGGTCCCCCAGTCAGGGGCTGGGGGCAGTACCATGGGTTCTGTGGTCCCCCAAGGTAGGCACTGGGGTTCTTCTAGGACCAGAAGCTGCCACATCAGCCTGGGGCCACTCCAGGAGGCCTCTGCCCAGGCACCAGGGGCACTGTCAGCCACTCATGTTCCACCCGCTGGTGCAGGGCCTGCACGCAGTGCATGCCCAGCTAGTTGCTTCCTGCTGAGCCAGACCCTTTTCTAGCTCACCCAAGAGCTTCTGAGAAACCACCCTTGGTCAGGAGACAGGGCCGAGCCTAAGACGTGGGCTCTACCTGTAGTGGAGTAGCTGGCCGTCTGCGCTGTAATCCCGGTAAATCTCATAGTCCTTCTCGAGGAACACTCCTGGTGGGGAGGAACTAAAACACAGCAAAATGAAAACAAGACATGAATGTGAGTGCGATAATCTAGAAATACGGGACATTTAGAACCGCGCGCCTCTCCCTGTTAACAGGATGGGTGTGGCCTTTTGTTTCTCAGGAATGACCTGTGTCCTGGCTCCTGCCCACAAAGCTGTCCCCTTCATCAGGGCAAAAGCCTATTTCTTCTGCCCTAAGCCCGCAGTGCCTGGACCATGGCATGGATGGGTGGCATGCGGCAGGGACAGCCCCAGTATGGCACCATCCAGAGGCTAGGGCCTGGCCAGGCCAGGACACGGAATGCCATCCTGGGTTTTAGGAGCTCAGATGACTGACTGCAGCTCAGGCTCCTGTTCCATGGGATCAGTAAGGTGGTTAGTGAGACTCCAAGCTTCAAGCAGACATGAACGGATGACCTGAGGAGGAACCAGGGTTAGAAAAACCCTGATGGGGATGGCAAGCTTCTTAAGGGTGGGGGCTTGGAACACACCAGGCACCTAATACCTGGGAAATGAATAAGTGGGCATATGATCAAATTAATATATATTTATGATTTTAAAAACTCTCAGTAACCCAGAAGTAGAGGAAAATTTACTTGACCAAGAATATGCAAACTAAGCCCAAGGCCTGCGTAACATGCAGCCGTGAAAGGCTGAAAGCACACCCATCAGTGTCATGAGGGAACACCTGTGCTCAGCACCAGTGTGGAATAGTGCTGGAAACACCAGTCAATGCAGTAAGGTTTTTTAAAAAGCAAGACATTTAAATATTTGAAAAAAGAGATAAAATTATCATTAGTTGCCAACGTAGAAAAACTAAAACAATCAACTGAAAAGCAATCAGAAGTATCGAGAGAGACTGCTAACGTAGTGCTCACTTCTGCAATACCCTTGACCTATGAACAACGTGGGCCTGACCTTCCAGCCCACACAAGCGGAGACAGTCGCCACTGCAGAGGACAAAGGGAGACTTCAGTACGTGCGCAGTGCACTCCCGAGCCCCTGGCATAAGAACAGACAGATGGCAGTGTCGTTTGGGGGATAAAGTCCATGTGTGGTGAAGGGATACACACACCACACTGCGGGGCCCAGGGAGTGACACAGGAGATGAAGCCTGGATCCCTCCTGGCCCCACACAAAGGTGGCTCCAGACAGAGTCAGGCCTCAATGTGAAAGATGAAACTGCAAAGTTAACATAAGACATGTAAGAGGGTATCTTTGGACCTAGGCCAAGGAAGAACTTTTAAACAGAACATTAAAAACATAAACCACATGACAAAAAGCCTGGAAACTTGGTTGCATCAAAATCAAGGACACTGGGGACCGGACAGCAGGCAGGTGACAGAGTAGAAGAGCCTCACGTCGTCTGAAGCCAAGGAGGAATGGGTATCTGGAATGTGCAAGGAACTCCTGCAACACAGAAAGTAAGACAGCAACTCCAGAAGAAAAATGAGTAAAAAAAAAAATCAGCAGGCAACTCACATCAGACAGAACTCAAAGGCTAAATGCTCAAGACAAGAGAATGAGAATCTTGACAAACCAGAAATGAGAGTGAAAGGGCTTGTGAGCCCCTCACTGACTAGATCAGCGGGTAAAGCCCAGTGCTGGGGGCCACGCCTGCCCGTCTCAGCGCCGCAGGCCCCAGGGCAGAGGTGAACAGAACGCAGGGATGGAGCAGAAGAACAGGATACCAGGAAGAAGGGGAGCCCCAAAGGACACACCCCAGCAGCAAGATGCAGGGGAGCCGCAGCACGGGCACGGGCAGGGCACAGGAGGAAGGGCAACGAGGAAAAGCACGTGCCTGAAAGGACACAGAGATGACAAACCAAACCCTCGCCCTGTGCCAGCTGGCAGTCCCAGTAAAATAACTGCAACCCTTCGGCCGCACAGAAGACAGGTGTTCAGACGGGTGAAAAAGAAACCACCTGTAAGAACCCTAAAATATAAGCACACGGGGCTACAGTTTGGGAAAGACATTAAGAGGCAAATACTACCCAAAGGGAAGTAGTGGCAAGCGCCGAGTTATCACCAAATGAGGCAGGATCCAGGGCAATTACCACGGAAAGGAAAAGGGGACTTGTAACGACAAAAGGAAAAACTCACCAGAAAGCCATAGCCATTCCACATTTATGTGCAACCAACCCGTAGCTTCTACACAGAGGAAGCAGTAACGGACAGATTTAAAGGAGAAACAGGCCAATTCCAATGGGAGGCTTTACCTCTCAGAATCCATAGATCAGGTGGACAAAAAATTTGTAAGAAACTCGATACAACTAACAGATCTGTTCTAAAAGACACAGAGAGGACCCTAGACCTAACAAACAGAAAATATAAATTATTTTTGAAGCAGTCATAAAATCATTTACAAAAACTCAGGATTTAGTCCACAAAGCAAGTCTTAAAAGAAAAAAGCGTCGTGCCCTGGTGGGGTGGCCCAGCTGGTTGGAACAGTGTTCCCGTGCACCGCAAGGCTACAGGTTCGACCCCCAACTGGCGTGTGGACAGGAGGCAACCAACCAGTGTTTCTCTCCCGCATCGGTATTTCTCTCTCCCTCTCACCCTCCCTCTCTCTCTAAAAATCAATAAAAACATACCGTCGGGTGAAGATTAAAAAAAAAGAACAAAGCCTGGCTGGTGTGGTTCATTGGCCTGAGCGCTGGCCTGTGAACGAACGGGTCACCAGTGCGATTTCCAGTCAGGGCACATGCCTACCTAGGTTGCGGGCTAGGTCCCCAGGTGGGGATGTGCAAGAGGCAACCAATCAATGTGTCTCTCGCATATTGATGTTTCTCTCCCTCTCTTCCCCCTCTCTAGAAAGTAAATAAATGAAATCTTTATTTAAAAAAAAGAATAAGAATGAAAAGTAACCTATTGCCTTCGAAATTAAGACATTTCTAAGTTACAAATGAGTCAGAGAAGAGATTGTAATTAAAATTAGAAAATGTTTCAAGTTGAAAGAAATTCTATGTACCAAAAGTTGTGTAATAAAACAAAACCAGTATGTTGAGGGAAATCTATTACCTCAAAAGTTCATTTTAGAACAATGCATGGGAACAAATGAGTTAGGCTCCCAACACAGTAAGTTAAAGAAGGAATGAGAAATAATGTCAAATAAAGAAGGAGAATAGCCCTGGCTATCAAGGTGTGGCTCAGTGGATTGAGTGCCAGCCTGCGAACCAGGGGGTCCCTGGTTCAATACCCAGTCAGGGCACATGTCTGGGTTGTGGGCCGGGTCTCCAGTGGGGGGCGCATGAGACGCAACCACACATTGATGTTTCTTCCCCTCTCTTTTTCCTTCCCTTCCCCTCTCTAAAAATAAATGTTTTTTTTAAAAAGAAGTAGAATGAAGTTAAATAAGGAAAAGAGAAGATACAAAAGGGAAGCTCACTGAGGCCAAATGAGATTCTTTGAACAAACCCGTGAAGCATAAACTCCCCTACAAAGCTGAACGTGAGAGTGAGCACACACCCTCAGGCTATCCAGGAGGACAAAATTTCAAAACAGAACACTATGAGTAGCTGCGTGCCAGTATATTTATAAACACATAAATGGACCATTTTATAGAAAACATTTTATATAATTGGATTTAAGATATTAAAACCCCTAAATTTTTTAAAATTTTTATTTATTTTAAAGAGGGGAAGGGAAGGAGAAAGAGAGGGAAACATCAATGTTTGTGGTTGCCTCTTGTGCGCCCCCCACTGGGGACCTGGCCCACAACCCAGGCTCGTGCCCTGACCAGGAATCGAACCAGCGACCCTTTGATTTGCAGGTTGGCACTCAATCCACTGAGCTATACCAGCCAGGGCAAAAAACCCTAAATATTCTTGTAAGCATTGAAGAAATCGAGTCCTTTGATACAGAGAGCGTTTATTGGATCCCTGGGGAGAAGTAGGGAGGACCTATAGAAGGAGGTTGCTGAGGCAACGGTAAACAGTCTAGGACCTGACTGGCTGAGAAGCTGTCAGCCTCCGGGGGCACGTGGAATTATGGGCCATAAGATTGGAAATAAAAGAGGGGCTCTCTGGCCGGCTCTGTTCTCCCTGGCCCTTGGGCTCTCTTCCTCGAGGACGCCGGGATGACCGTGCTGCGGCTGCCTGCGTTTCCCAACAGACAGTGTTTCGGACGGGAAGGAACTCCGGGCACAGCCGAGGGCTGGGCCGGCCTGGCAGAGGGAGGCAGGGTTGTTCTTCCTTGAGCGTTTCAGTGGGGACGAGCTGTGAGGCAGGAGCCTGCCATTCTTCCAAAACTGTGTAACTTTTATATTTATGTTGTTTTGGGTTTGTAAACTAACCCTATAGAAGTAAGATAATTAAATCTAACAAGGGAAAATGACAGAACTCAGGTGTTAAGAGTGTAGCCATAATTTACAGGCTTAAGTGACGAATGCATGTGGAAAGCTATTATTCCAAAATCGTGAAGCTTTTGAATAAAGACTCCATTCCTTTATCACCAAACCTTTGCCTCTGGAATTTTGCCTAGAGGGTGGCAGTGGGCAGCAGAACCCAACCTGCTGTTCAGTAACAAGTTCTTTAAAATCTAGGCAGACAAGCCACAGGCCTGGATGGCACACAAGTGCACCAGCCACCCACCCCGAGACAGGGAGCGGCACAGAGGACAGAGCCACAGGCAGCGCTCGCAGTGAGGGGATGAAGACCAGCCACACGCAGCACAAGGAGGAAGGTGCAGGCTGTTTTTACTGATCAATGTGAAAAAAGTCCTAAACAAACTATTAGCAACCTGGGTCTATTTACAAAATTACACAGACTGAGTGTCCCAGGAATGCAAGAAATCTAGAAAAACGATAATTTTAAAATGCCAACTGCAGCACATCAAAATTACAGCTAAACTATAGAACAACCATCATTCAGAACCATCAGAAATCAACAACTATGGAATTGAAGAAGCCACGTCCATCCAGATTGGTAGGAGGGGTGGAGACACAGAACAGGCTGGTCTCTTACTCACATGTGGTGGATAAAAATTCGTGAGGGATATCTCAGGAGCAAGGAGTCCCAGCCCCACACCAGGACCCCCAGCCCAGGGTTCCAGTGCCAGGAAGAGAAGTCCTTATAAATTCTGGCTGCAAAACCCAGTGGGGATTGAGTCAGTGGAAGAAACTGCTGGACTCCCAAGCAGTTCCTCTTAAAAGAACCCACACACGGACCTACTCAGACTCACTCCCTCTGAGCTCCAGTGCCAGCGGCAGCTTGAAGTGGCACACTGGGAGGAACCGAAGTGTCTGGCATCAGGGCAAGAACTGAGGGGCAGCCTTCTCCCAGAGAGAAAGGCAGGCAGAGGCCACTGCTCCTTTTCGGAACCCTCAGCCCCAACAAGGCTGGCAGACAGGTGCCAGGTCTGAGGCTCCAGTCAGCCCGGCTAACACTGTTGGCCCCGCCCTGGTGATTCCCTGAGGCTCCGACCTACCCAATGACCCACCCAACACCTGGGCCCACCCAACATGTTTTTCCATATGAATGGCTTGTCTAAGCTCTTGCTTCACATCTTCCTAAATCCACTCAAACAAGCAAGAAAAAGACAAGAAAAACTCAAGGAGTTCATCACCACCAAACCATTATTATATGAAATGTTAAAGGGACTTAATTAAGAAAAAGATCAGCCCTAGCTGGTACGGCTCACTGGATCGAGTGCTGGCCTTGAATCAAAGGGTCGCTGGTTCGATTCCCAGTCAGGACATATGCCTGGGTTGTGCTCCAGGTTCCCCAGTAGGGGGCACTCGAAGGCAACCACACATTGATGCTTCTCTCCCTCCCTTCCCCTCTCTAAAAAGAAATAAAATCTTTAAAAAAGATCAAAACTATTAACAATAAAATGGTAATAAATATATCTATCAACAATTGACTCTAAAAAGCAAACAAGCATAACAGAGACAGAATCATGTATACAGAGAGCATTTTGATGGTTGCCTGAGGGGAGGGGGATGTAGGAGAATGGGTAAAAAGGTGGGGGTATTAAAAGGTAGTTACGGAATAGCCAAGGGGATGTAAATTATAGAATAGGAAATGGAGAAGGCAAAAAACTTGTGTGCATGACCCATGGACAAGAACAATGGTGGGGGGGGCAGTTGCTTGAGGGAGTGGGGGCTCCTGGGTGGAGGGGGACAAAGGGGGGAAAATTGGGACAACTGTAATAG
Organism: Desmodus rotundus; assembly: GCF_022682495.2. Taxonomy (NCBI): domain Eukaryota; kingdom Metazoa; phylum Chordata; class Mammalia; order Chiroptera; family Phyllostomidae; genus Desmodus; species Desmodus rotundus. Next base: position 243,675 of record NC_071394.1, on the reverse strand, counting down.
CATAATCAATAAAATATAATTTAAAAAATGCCAACTGCAGTAGGGTCAGGGGCTGCCGTCACAAAATGCCACAGCCTGGGGCTCAAACAGCAGAAACCTGTGCTCTCACGGTCTGGAGGCCAGGAGTCCAAGATCAGAGGCCAGCTTGGCTGGTCCCCTCGGAGGCTGGGAGGGACCCTGTTCCAGGTGCGTGCAACCCTTGGCTTGTAGACTCATCGCTCTGGTCTCCGCCTCTGTGGTCACAGGGCGTTCTCCGTGGTTGCTGTCTTCTTACGGGGACACCACCCCTAACTGGCTCAGGGCCTGCCCTGCTCCTGGTGACCTCATCTCAGCTACTGACCTCGGCAAAGGTTCTGTTTGCAAATGAGGCCACATTCACAGAGACTGAGGATTAGAACTTCTACGAATCTTTGCGGGGGGGCGGTGCGCGGGATGACAAAATTCAACACTGGTATCAAGATTCAAAACATATACTTGATAAAAAATACTACATCCATTCATGGTGAGAAGCCTAGCAGTAGGAAGGGACTTCCCAAGCCTGACAGATGGTGTCACCAAGCTACTGGGCTAGCAGGCTTGCAGCCTTAGCATTAGGACAAGACTGCTGGCCCTCCTGGGTTCAGTCCTGGCCATCGTGGGGCAGACAGCCAGCATCCCAGGAGACAAGCGATGAGTCTTTAATGAGACTAATGAGCTCAAACAAAAGTGTAAAAGACAAGACTGACATAAAAATCAATGTCTATTTATCAGGGACAATCATAAAATATGACTTTAAGAAAAGAGATATACCTTACAAAAGCCAGAGCTATAAAATTGGTACCATGCTTAGAAATAAACCTTAAAAATATGCAAATCCTTTGTGGAGAGAAGCATAAAGCACACCGTCCTCACACATGGGAGAAGACAGCCCAACAAAGACACCCACCGCACCCAGACCGACCGCACATCCAACACAGTCACCCAGACCGGCCCGCACATCCAACACAGTCACCCAGACCGACCCGCACATCCAACACAGTCACCCAGACCGACCCGCACATCCAACACAGTTGTGATCCAAGTCCAGACAGCGCTTGTGGTGAGATCCTGACCCCACTGACCTGCTGACGTTACTTCATGGCAGAACATCAAAGATGCTCTTGGAGAAAGGATACTCTGTCCCCCAGAAGGCTCGTCACTGGGCTGGAGGGTACTGGGGTGGGCAATGGCTTCTCTAGGCCAGTGCCCAGAGTGTGGGTGACAAACACATTTGTCAACAGAACCCTAAAAGAACCCAATCCCTTCACGTGAGTACACAATCAATAAAGAATTCAGAACCATGACAACCCAGTAAAAAATGAGAGTTCTCTCTCTGAGCCCTGGATACGAGGAAAAAGGACAGCCTGTGGGCTGCAGTCCAGTGTGAGCTCCTGGACGGCACCCAAGGTCTCTCAGAGTTCATGCACCCAACTGCTTTCTCCTCCTGCTCACCCCTGGCATCTTGGCTCCCACCAACCAGAAGGTACATTCTCTGCCTGACTCCCAGGCACCCACTCAGACCTGCCCCACAGCAGACACCTCCCCGGTGTGTGTCCAACATCCACACTGATCTGATGCCTGGCATGTCTGTCTCCTCCACCCAAAGAAGGAGCACCGGCCAGCTCTGCAGCTCCCAAGTGCGCAGGAATCCGCCCGAGTCCACACACCGCAGCAGGCACAGTATGCACTGGCCACTCGCCCTGTGGCCCTGCAGCCCTTCCCTTTCCAGGTGCTTGTGTGTCGCTCTCAGAGGATCAAGACAGACCCTACTGTGCAAATCAGGTTATCAGTGGCTTCTTGGTTTCCACTGTCCCTGTTGAAACCCAGCCTGTCCCCCACCTGCAAGGAGCCACCCACCTGCCCCACTGCCTCACCTGCCACTCTCCTCCTCTGCAGCCCCAAATGCCATCTGCCGGCTCCTCCCCAGCGACTCCTGCGCCTTCCCGCAGGTGTCCGGTTCGGGATCCAGGGAGGAGCTGGTGCTGCCATCACGACTGACACTGCTGCCACGTCCAGGGCTGTTGTCCGTCGAGGCGCGGGGGGACTCAGTGTTCTGCTTCAGGGTCTGCAGCTTGGCCAAGGGGATGATGTCACAGCCCTGAGGCCGGTGCCACACGGTGCGCTGTGTGGTGGCACTGTAGTAGTAGAAGCGCGAGGTGTTGGGGTCGAAGAGCTCCCACCACTGGTTCTCACTGGTGCGCTTGATGCGGACGCCCGCGGGTGGGTCCCACACGCACTCGCCCGTGACCAGGTTGGCGTACATGCGCTCTCGCGTGCGGGGCTCGATGATCTCCACCCACTCCAACCTGGGGAAGAGCCAGACAGTGTGAGCGGGGGCCGTGGGCCTGCGTCCCCGTCGCTGTGCCCCCTGGGCACGTCTGCAGACGGCTGCATCCGGAGTCCGTCAGCTTCGAAGGCGAGACACCCCGTCCCCTACACAGTAAGGAGCTTACTAGTGTTTCCTCACCACTTCCAAAGTCCAGTTTGGGGGGAGCACAATTCAGTCCATAACAGAAACAACATCGGGTTCATAAAAAAGTTAGAAACCAGGCTTCCTCCCACCTCCCCAGTTAGTACCCCCAGAACATGTGCAGGGGTCAAGGTCCAGCAGGTGGGTGTGGGGCACACGGGCTGGCTTGGTCCCACAGCATCGGGGCCAGGCTGCTGCCACCACACGGCTGCCCTTTCTCCCAGGCTGGAGCGCTGCATGGGGAGCTGCGGTACGTGGCCTCACCCACTGCTTCAGCACCCCGAGGACTCGTGCCTGCAGCCACCACGAGTGCCAGCACAGATGGGTGCAGCTTCCCTCTGCCTCCCTCAAGTGTGAGGCGGGATTCTGTCCTCGGGGTCTTGTAATGCAGACGCTGTCACGTCAGCACTGGCAGCTGGATGTGATTTACAACTTTCTTTCTTTCTTTCTCTTTCTCTCTCTCCCTCCCTCTCTCTCTCGACAATTTATGACCATATTTGAGGCAAACTGATGACGCATGGAGGGGATGCTCCCAACACCTACTTCGCTGTAATTTCCAAGTTTTCTAAAATGTTCACAGATTACTTTTATAACTGGACAAAGTTAAGACACATTATCTTCTACGAAATAGTGTATTTCCCACTGCAATATACGATAAATGAGACTTTTGGTGTCAATCTTTAAAGTTTTGGGGGTGTCTCTCCCTGGGGGCGTGGTCAACAGGACCTCCTTGGGAAGATGGGTGTTTTAATGTGAATCCAAACTTAACGACAGGGATAGACTTGCACAACTAATAACTAAACACAGTTATATGGACTTCTTAAAAAGCTACCTAAGTGTTTATACATATGTATCTGTGTAGAAAACTGTGGAAAGGGCATTAAAAGGGGTTACCCTTTGGTGGAATGTGCCACAATTTTATAACCCACCCCTTTTACTTACCTAATTTTTTCAATTTTTTTTAATAATGGAAATTTAAAAACATGCACTGAAATAGATTAGTATAATGAATTCCCATGTATGTGGCTTTAAATTTTTCCTGATTATTAATGAAGTCAAGCATCTTTCTCATATTCACAAGCCGTTTTTATTTTTTCCTTTACTAAAAACACGTATGATGCTTGCCCTGACTGGTATGGCTCAGTTGGTTGAGTGTTGTTCTGCAAAGCAAAGGGTTGCCAGTTCGACTCCCCATCAGGGCACTTGCCTGGGTTGCAGGCTGCGACAGGCAGCCAATCAATGTTTCTCTCCCTCCCTTCCCTTCTCTCTAAAGAATAAATAAATTTAAAAAATCTTTAAAAATTGTTTTCTTACTGATTTGCAGGAGATGTATTTTAAAAATACAAAGATATCTTTTTTCAACAGTAATCTCCCTTAATTTACATGCATTACAAATCTCCCTCAATTTACACGCATTACAAATCTCCCTCCTGCTTGATGCCTGCCTTTTATGGTACCTTTGCCTTTTGGTGGAAATCTTTCAATTTCAATATGTAAACTGAATTTTTAAATCTTTTTCTTCGTAACTTCTCCTCTTTCTATCTCGTTTAAGAAACCTTGCCCTGGTTGGTGTGGCTCAGTGGATTGAGCGCCGCTGGCCTGCAAACCGAAAAAGGTCACCAGTTCGATTCCACGTCAGGGCACATTCCAGGTCCCCAGTTGGGGGTGTATGAAAGGCAACAGATCAATGTTTCTCTCCCTCTTTCTCCTTCCCTCCCCCTCTCTCTAAAAAAATCAAGAAAATAAAATATTGCCTACTTCAACGTCAAAGATATTCTAAGTTGACTTGCAAAGTTTTATAGCTTTGCCTTCCATGTTGAAGATCTTAATCTACCTGGACTGATTATTGTTTAGTGTATGAAACTTTATTTCCTACGTGGATAACCACGGGTCTCCACAATAGGCAGTGTCAGGGCACCCGTGTCTGAGCGCCCCGCTGGCTCACTGGTCAAACCTTCTCCGACCAGCGCCACACTGTCTTAATAGCCACAGCTTTGTACTACATGCACAATCTCCTAAGACCCCACGTCCTGCTTCTTCACACATTTTGGCTATTGCTGACCTTGTTTTCCCCCATGAGTGGTGGAATCAGCCTGTCAACCCCACAACTCTGCTGGCACCCTTGCTGGATCTATTCCAGGAGAAAACAGAAGGCTTTGTGATGACTTTGTCTTCCACCCAACTGTGGCATAGCCACTCATTTAGGTCTTCTTTGTAGGGGCAGGTTCACTCACAATGACGCCTATCCTGGGGGACATCAGCCAACACTGGGCCATGACACCTGTGACCCACCCCAACTGTGTATGGAGGGTGGGGAGGTGCACAGGATGGTCACAAAGGGTGAATCTGGGCAGGGGACACATTCCTGTTCTTGCTACTTTTCTGTAAGTGTACAATGATTTCTAAACAAAGTTAAAAATTAGGAAAATAAAAATGAAAAAATAAAGAAAAAGAAAAATGATGAGCTATGGCTACCTGCTTTGAGGTAGACTGATGCCCAGAGAGGACACAGGACTTGGGCCCAGCCTCAGGGCCTGCAGGGTGTCTGGTCCAGGCAGCCAAGTCCAGCTGCATGAGAAGCCCCTCCCTCTGTCTCACATCTGCAGCAGGAAGTGGGGGCTCTGCCTGGGGACCAGGCTTCTACAGGAGGGAGTAAGCACACATCAGCCTCGATTTCTCCCCACTGAGCCAGCCTTCTGATAACTGAAAACCACCAATGGCTTCTCCTCACCTGGTGCTCGACCCTGAAATCCGAGGCTCCTGTGCACCAGCATGATGGCTCTCGCATTCGTAATCCTGTGTCTGTGACATTGCAGTCTCTTCTCGAGGACCCTGGTGAGTAGTCTCAGTGGATCATCGGGATGCCCCCTCCAGCATCAGTCGGGAAGATGCTGCCCTGTGAGAGAGCATTACTGTCTAAGCACATACGTTCAGAAAACATCGCATTGCTCCTTTGGGTTTCGGGAAGCAATAGCAGTCCATCTAGTCCCTCACCGCCCAGTACGCTGGTGAGGATGAGGAGCGCCCGGTCCAGAGCTGGTTTCTGAGCCCCCTGGGCCCTGCCCCTGAGCCCCACCCAGGATTCAGCCCTTGCCTATCCAGGAGAAGGCACCCAGAACCCCTCACAAGCTGGCCCCAAGAAAGCTGCCCACTGGTTCTGAGAGGTAGTGCCCTCAGTATCAAACAGGGACAGCCCCACCCACCTGGCGCTACTGTGGCAACCTGGCTGAAGCACACCTAATAGCCCCTGACAGAGCAACACTCAAGAATATTCGATGTACCTAATTTGACAAAGAATGGACTTTTCAAAAGTGTTGTGTTGACTACATATAAACAGAAAAAAGAAGAACCTTGACCCAAAACTCAATTCTAGATAAATTATAGATCTAAGTATTGAAAGTAAAACAATAAGGCTTTTAGAAAAAATATGTAAGAAAATCTCTGTGGGCATACAGAAGATACAGGTATCTTAGTGAGAAAAATTAATAAACTGAACTATAGTGAAATTCAGAACTTCTGTTTATCAATATTCCATTATGAGAAGCAAGGCAAGCCCAGCCTTGACTATTGTGGCTCAGTGGACCGACTGCCGGCCTGTGAACTAAAAGGTCTGGGGTTTGATCTCCAGTCAGGGCACGTGCCTGGACTGCAGGCCAGGTCCCCAGTTGGGGGCGTGTGAGAGGCAACAGATCAATGTATCTCTTGCCTTGTCCTTCTCCCTCCTTTCCTCTCTCTCTAAAGTTAAATAAATAAAATCTTGAAGAAAAAAAGAGATAAGCCCCAAATTTGAAATATTCGCTATACAGAATGTGCACAATACATTACATTAGTCCCCATTTTGGCTAATGGAAAGGAATCCAAAAAGGACTGTCACTTTTGCAGACTAGCACTCCACGTTTATTTTGCAGTGAGTGAGCCGTTGCAGAGGCAGCAGCGCCCGGAGTAGGGAGGGAGGCCTTGCTGAGCTCCTTCCTGGGAACCCCACACAGCATCTCAGCATCGAGCCACCGGAGCTCTGAACTGTCTGTGAGTGTGTCCTTCATCTCGATTCAGTCTCTGTGTCCCTTAGCAAGATGTGTCCTAAGGCGACTGCTTCTTTGCTTTATGCCATTCTGGCTCACGGGAGGCTTCACAGTCACACTGTACTTTTGGAGAGCAGGGGAAACCGTTGTCTTTTTTTCCCGGTTGCTTTTAAGACATTTCTCATCATCACTGGCTTTGAGCAATTTGATTAGGATGAGCCTTGTGCAATTTTATTCATGTTTCTCGAGCTTACAGTTTGTTAAGACTGTTTGATCCCATTTTTCATTTTCCTTGAATAGTTTTTCTGTCCCTTCCTTTCCCCTTGGGAACTCCAGTTATACAAACATGAGCCCTCTGCCAGGTGCCCCCACCTCAGTTATGCTCTGTTTTGCTTTTGTTTATTTAAAAGTACTTTCTCCTTTTTTCTTTTAGTGTGGATTTTTCTATTTTGTCTTCACACTCACCAATCTTTTCTTCTGCATTTCTATTCTGCCGTTAACCGCATCCAATGTGCGCGCATTTAGATAATTTAGTTTCAGCTGTAGAAGTTTAATTTGGATTTTTAATATTTTAGTACTTAACGTGCCCAATATTTCCCTCAGCTTTTGAACGTATCGAATGTAATTATAACTGCTTTAAGGAACTTGTCTGCTCAACCTACCATCTGCGGCAGCTCGGCATCAGTTTTGGTTGACTTTTCACTGTATTATGCGTTGTACTTTCCTGTATCTTTCCATGCCACACATTGTGAATTTTACCCTTTGGAAGCTGTGCATTTTTGTATTCCTGAGCTGTGTTTTGGGACACAGTTACCTGAAAAGTGTGAAGCTTTGGGATCTTGCTTCTAAGGTTGGTTGGGGCACGACAGCAGCATTTACTCTGGGGCTAATTGTTCTCCTCTGCCCAGTGAATTATGAAAGTGTTTCGCCTGCCTTGTGAAAGACACTGTTCATGCGCCCCACCCCGGCCTCTGGTAGTTTCCTCAGACCTATGGCAGCCAGTACCCCTGCAATATAAGGCAGGTCCTGTGCCCATCTCTCTGTTCTGTTTGCAGCTCCCTGCTCTGTGGTGCATCCCTGCAAACTCTAGTCATCTCGGTCCCCTGGACACTGAGCTACATCTCCTGAGCTCAGGGAGTCTGCCAGGCTGCCTGCAACACAACCTAGAAACCCCGTGACGCACGGGGCTGGGGAACCGTCAGCCTCATCCTGTTTGACTTTTGTCTCACAGGGGTCCCCGTCTGTCGTCACCTCATGCCTGACGTTTAGAAAACCGAGGTCTCATACACACGGTCCAGCTCTCCATTAGTTCCTGAGGGGCGGCCAGCCTGACCCCTGTCACTCCACCTTCTGAGTGACGGTGTTGCTTCCCACGAGCACGACTCACACTTCTGACACTGCGACATGTGCTCACGAGAACTGAGAACTTAGGCCAAAGGCTTGTCGCTGATGGAGTGGGCGGTGGGGACAGGCACGGGAGGAGTCTAGAGTGGTCCATGCGGGAGACATTAGTAGGGGCTTGTGTTCAGTGTGATACGGATACTGATGGCTGCATCTAGAGATATTTACAGGTCAATATGCACAAACATATTTCCTTGCTGTGACAGCTGAGAAGGCTTAGAACACCAGCCCATAGCAACTAGCACCCCCTGCGCAGACCCTGGCTCTAACAGCACTCTGCACTGACAGGGACTAGGAGCCCCTGGGGAAATGGCTGAACTGACTCGGGCAGGAAACAAGATGCAAAGGAAAGCTAAACAAAAACCAAACCCCACCACAACAGGGTCCAAAAGCGCTCCCAATGACCAAACCTGGAGCAGTTTGAGCAAAAAGAAAAAATACGTTAGGTAAAACCCAAACTATAAAATTAATATCCAGAAGTCTATGCCGATCTAAGCAAATGACTACGTAAGTAAAGTACAGCGCGAAGAGACAGCCCCGCTACCACTGAACAGCCTGTGTCGTTCCTCTGCCCTCCAGCAGGGGCGCATGACTGAAACCAGCTCCAGTGGGAGGCACAGCGCCCTGCGCCCTCATGGAAGGGGCTGTCCCGGCGACTCCAGGAAGGCCTGCAGCTGCCTCCCCTCAGGGCTCGGGCTGGCTGCACTCACAGGCCAGCTCTGTCCACCACACACCAACACCCTGTGCCCTCTGGTTCCAGCAGCAGAGTCTTGAGGGTTCACCAAGGACCAACAGGGCCTCGGTCACGGCTGGTGCACCCAGGTGGGCGGACGGGAGCGTGGTGCCAGCAGCACACAGAAGGGCCCCCAGCAACGACTCCTTCAGTGTGATCTTCGACCTGCCAGCTGAGTCCCTGGAAGCCACGTCCCAGGAGAGCACAGGCCCCTCCTCTCAGCCAACACGCGCCAGGGGCCCACAGCCACGCAGGGATTTGCATTTCCTCTGCGACTTCCCCATCTCCCCGGAGTTGGGGTCTCGTGGAAAATGCAGATGGAGCACCTGCGCCTCCTGTGAGCTCACCTCCCTCACCAGACCCCTACGCCAGGTTATCCCACGCCCAGCCAGACCCCAGGCCCAGCTCTGTCAAATCCACATTGTCACTGGTGTCCCTGAAAGTCCTCCTCAGTAAGCAGAAACAGCCCTGCTCAAAGCTCTGCCTTTCGCTCCTCCCGGCTGGCTGACATCCTCCTCTGACTTAGATCTTGTTCCCTCTTTTTCATTCCTTTTGTTCATTCCAGTGAGTTTCAGGGAAGGAAGAGAATAAACAAGGGTTGACTCAGCTGCGGTCTCCAGAAGGCCTGAGGTCCACTCTCAATGCTGTTTTCATGAGCTTCCCCGCTGTGAACAAGGAGTGATCTCAGTTTCCCGGCTGAGAGCTGGGCTCTGGGCAGCAGGCACAATGCCCCATTCTGCGCCGGGCAGGGCAGCTGGCATTTCCGCATCACGCCTCTGCTGCAGCTGCTCTCATCGCCTGCCCTGCTCCACAGGACAGCCGCCCTGACCATTGAAACTGTGACAACCCATCGTCAAGTCATGGAACAAGACCAGCTTCCAAACCTCCCTGGGGGCCATGTCAGCCCCACCCACAGGGCAAGGACACTGAAGATGGGCCTGCCCGGGAGCCCCCGGGAAGCTGCTACTCTGGGAATGGCCCTTAGCTTCTGCCTGGTGCCCAGAGTCACAGGCCAGGCAGTCAGGATGCACACAGCGCTGGGCCCACAGCCATGCTCCTGCCATCCCTGCCTTCCTGGACTTCTCTCACCAGCGAAACGGCAGCAGAGGCGCCTGCGGGACTGTTTAGAGAGAACAAAGTATCTGTCCAGATGCCAGTGGTCGGAACAGAGAAGCTGGCTCGTGACCAGGAGCAGTGGACACCAAGGTCCCGGCTTGTTCCCAAGTCCCTACAAGAGAGCACAGCGTCGCCCCACTGGGCTCTGAGACACACACCAGTGGCCAGGAAAGGCTAGTGATGGGGGGACAGCAGCTCTCAGCCTGCAAGGCTGTGCTGATGCAAACACAGTCCCACCTCCTAGTGCCCACAGGGTCAGAGGTCACCATGTCATCCCTCTCCACTCCTCCAGCTTGGCTCCCCCACCCCACCTGACGACTTAGGGACTTCAGCATGGGTGCCGAGGGCAGCACAGTGACCTCAAGCACCAGGACAGAGGGAGACCTGGGTCCCCAGGGGAAAGAGTCAGCAGCACTTTGTGGCAGAGGATGTTATTACTGAAATCTCACTGTGATTGTTTAAAAATACCCAATATTAGGACAATGCCTTCTGCTCATGACTACATCCTCAATCCCCAATCCTTTGTTCAGTGAATCAGCAAACACTAAATGAAATAACTGGCTGATTTCTCAACAGAAGGACCCTTTAGAATGAAAACATGGCTTAAGAGAGTGGCAGGCAAAGAAGGTGAGAAACACACAGGCCAGGCCACAGGGGCAGAGTTCTCCCCAACGGCACCCTCTGGCCAGGGCAGAGGAAGCCCACAGGGCACGAGGCGACTCAGCAGCTGGGCTCACCTCAAGCCACAGCTGCTGGAAGGAGGTGCCCAGGAAAAAGCGAGGCATCGAGAGGAAAAGAAAAGTCCTAAAATCACATAGAAAAACTGAAAATACAGACCTGGCTGGTGTGGCTCAGTGGACTGAGCGCCTGCCGGCAGACCAAAAGGTTGTCAGTTCAATTCCCAGTTGGGGCACGTGACTGGGTTGCAGGCCAGGTCCCCAGTTGGGGGCATAAGAGAGAGGGCAGCTGATCAATGTTTTACACATCGATGTTTCTCTCCCTTTCTTTCTTCCCTCTTTCCCCTCTCTCTAAAAATAAAATTTAAAAAAGTTTTAACTGAAAATACAGAGAAGGGCTGTTATCAGACAGCCCGCCCCACCTCCAGCACCCAGGCAGTGCCTGGTCTGTGACCTGAGGTGACCCGAGCTTATGCTTCCTGACAGTGGGGGCTAAGCCACCGTTTTCTCGTGCTCGGTCCATTTCCTTTCTATAGTTTTATGCTCTGCTTTCATCATCTGCATTTATTTAAGTTGTATTTTCAATAAAGTAGTTTAATTTCTATCAGTGATCACTGCAACTTTTCTCATGAAGTCCTGAAGCCTGTATTTCTCCACTTCTCAGCTGTGCCTAGGTCACTTCCCACCTGTCGGTGCAGGTGGGAGGTGGGCTCCTGGGGGTTGCAGTGTGGAGGAGAGGCCTGCCACTCTCCCGACCCTCCCTCCTGCTCAGTGACCTCGTGCGAGCCTTCGAGACAGAACTGAGCTGCAGGCACAGCACCTCTGTGGACTCTTCCCACATGAGGCTTGGACGGCCGCCCTGCCCTCCACCTCAGTCCTCACCCACAGATGAGCAGAGTGGCCCGGGGTCACTCGCTGGCCACACCTGGCCTGTGCTGACGCTTGGAGCCTCAGGTGAGAGAGCAGGGCAGCTGGCAGTTCAGGGCACAGACAGAGCAGGACAAGATGCTGCTGCCTGCACTCCATGTTCTGGGGCTGCCAAACCACCATCTGGGCCTCCTGCCATCTCCCTGTCCCCACTGTGGGAAAGTTCCAGTCGTGAGTGGGAGAGAAGGTCTTTGATGCCAACTTCCCACGCAGGCTCCGGAACAGAAGACACTCTGTGCTGGCTCCTCGCAGGTCTGTGCTGAGAACGAGCCCCAGGAAGCTGCAATCTGCTCCTGGAACCTGGCAGTGCTCCTCCCACAGACGAGGCAGCCGCGTCTGCTCCTCACGCCCCAGCGAGCATGTGTGCACGCACACATGACAGCAGGCTGTGACCGTGTGTGGACGTGTGTGTGTGAGAGAGAGAGAACACATGTGAGCATGGTGTGACCACGTGGGCATGGGTGTGAGCACACGAGTACACATTGTGGCCGTGTGTGGACATGGGTGACTGTGTGTGGGCACATGCAAGCACAATGTACTGTGTGTGGACATGTGTGACCAACAGCCACAGGCCCAATGGGTCCAGAGCGGCCCTCCCTGTGTGCTGCTCCTCACTTGCTCTGGGTCATGCTCCACCACAGTGGGGACCCCTGCACTTGGCCCCGCCTCTGACATCTCCAGGAGCTCCTTCCACACCTGTGACCTGGAGAAGGGGAATGAATGGGGCCACGGCAATGGCGGGGCATCCTGAGACTCCCCACAGTCCACAGCCACCATGCATCACTCAGGTGGGGGTGAGCAAAGGGAACATTAAACAGCAGCCATCAGAGACAGGGACCACTCCCTAGGGGGCTGGACCCTTACACCCTGTGAGAGATCTGACTCACTCTGGAAGGCAGTGCTCCAGAACACAGCCCCTCACCCATCCCCATGTCCCTGTCCCCCAAGGGGGGGGACACTTCTCAAATGCAGTGGACAATTCCTACAAACACACAAGACCACGCAGCTGAGCAGAGCCCAGCGGAAGAGGATGTGCAGCCACATGGTGAGAAGTGAACCCAGAGAGGCAGAGCTGAGAACAACGACCAGTGTCGCGTCTAAGGTCGGCTAGACTCCCTTTCAGAAAGAGGAGTGACATAAGTGCTTTTCCAACACAGCACCAAGAGCAGGACTTCCCACCCCCAGACCCTGGGAGCACGAAGGAGGGTGGGCTGGGAGCCGGAGTAAAAGAACATTTTCAGTCAAAACTACACGGACAGGCTGGTTCAATGAGCAGTCACACAAGTTGTTCTCGGGTCCAAAGGAGAGCAGAGCCTTTGTTAAGGCTCACTGTGAAATTTCATCAATATCAGAGGAGAATAAAACGAAACAGAAACTTTTAATGCAACAGAACGCAGCGCAGAAAAACGTCAGGAAGAGCATGGAACCAGAAAATGCAGTTCTTGGGGGATGGAACACTGGGTCTGCGCAGCACCCCAGGCATAGCAGGGCCTCGGGGGGCTGCACCCTCCATCAGCAATGGGATCCGCGGGGCTGCTACTGCCTCTGGGGGGGTCCCTTCCAGTTACTTGCTAGAGTTTCCAGAAAGCTGTTCATAAGCCCAAGAAACATTTCACCAACTCTGACTGTCATAGGATTTTTCCTGCCAAGTCCCAGTTACAGAAGGGCCAGTGACGTCCCGGAAGGACCAAATGCCGGACCAATGGGAGGACCAGGAGCACGCTCACAGCTCTAAGGCCTCTGAATTGGCCGGAGAACAGAAAATATAACATTTAGGTTCAGATTTTGATAAATGAATTCTGCACGTTAAGACATCTGGGGCAGCCACTATGGAAGCTGAGTGAATGAATTCCAATCCAGCAAATGAGGAAAAAAAATCAATCCAAAAGAAGTTAAGAAAGGAGGAAAAAGCAACCTGTCCTAGATGACAGGAAAACTAGAACACAGAGATGGCAGAGTAACTCAAACATAAGAATCGTATTAAATGAAAGGGACCAACGGTCTGATGAGGCAAACGCTGTCAGACAAGACTGTTAAAGCTCCAGACATGTGCTTTACACCAGGCACATGTACAACAGGGTGTGAAATTCTGGAAGTCAGGAAGGGACAAGCTACACTGATGAGAAAGTGCAGCTCCGTGAGTATTGGGCAGAGGCGCTGCGACAGACAGGCCACCACACCCTAGCAAACAGGAGCTGACAGAAGAGAGGCTCGGCTAACCAGGCTTCACCTTGGGGCGCACGTGGGCTCTTTCTACCACCCACGGGACATTCCTGAAAACTAACCACATAACAAGGCCGCAGGTGAGTGCTCAAGAAATGTCCAAGGACAGGCTGTCCGCTGCACTTCCCGTCCCAGGACTGCTGGCAGACGCACACACAGAACCAGCACCACGCCGCCCAGGGAAGGGCCCGAATCCGGCTTCTGCGCTCATGAAGACAGCCTGCCAGAGGGAAAAAGGAGGAACATGGATGACGTGCTCCCAAAGCTAGCAGCCTCAGGCACCAGAAGGCTCCCGGGACAAGCACGTGTCACCGACAGGCAAGGTCGCAGCTGCCGGATAGACAGGAGCCCAGACCCACCGCCCCCTGCACAGTCTCTGCAGCACAGGCCCTGGGGGGCTGACCACAGCGCTGCACTGCACAGGGAGCTTCGAGACAGCGTGTCCTCATCAGGGTGCGGATCTGCACTCGATGTGCGGTGTGTGACCAAGCTGCTGGGTGACTGGAGAATAAATCACCACAGGGACAGCCTTCTTATGTGCAGTCGCAGCCACCCCAGTGAACGGTGACGCAGGGCCGGGAGGGGCAGCAAGCATCACACCCATAGCACACTGGGCTTGAGCTGGAGCATGCCCCCTTTCCCTTCAGAGCACCCAGGGAGATGAGCCGGCCGCAGAACAGCCTCTAACACCTGCTGCATACCGGAAGTGGCAGCTGTACTTGCCTCGCCTCACAGGACAGAAAGTGGGGCTTAGGAGGCAGAACCCTAGGTCCCATTGTTAAAAAGCGAGTGTCTGAACTTAAGTTCCACAGCTCCTTGCTGCTCCCCCCGGGCCCAGCCAGCACCACAGGGGCTGGGCACACCTGTCTAAGCTTCTGTCACCTCCCCTCTTCTCGAGAACCCCTTCCCTGGGGCCTTCCAGGTGTCTGAGTGCCCCCCTGCATCCCCTCACCAGGGAGAGTACAGAGCCAAGGAAGCGAAAGCAACCCCTGCCTGCTGAGAGCACCAGCTTTTGGGCCACTTTGTCCACAGTGGGGAGAGGCTTCTCAAAAAAAACACGAGGAAGCAGAAACAAAACGTGAGGCAAAGGAGAAAGGCCACGTGGCACTTGGATCCAGTCCCCCCTGAAGCCAGTCCCTCATGAAGGAGCCAAGTTAGGGGACAATGGATCCCTTATCACTCAAGCTGGCCACAGCTGGTAATCAGCAGCGCCTTCCTGCTATGTAGCCCCCACAGCTGCTGCTGGAAGAGCAGGGGAGGGGAGAAGGGAAGGGCACAGGAGGGAGGAGGGCACATGAGAGTCTCAATTCTGCCCCTTCTCCAACTGAGGACACAGACCCACCTCCTGGGTAGGTGCTGCCTGCTCCCTCTCTAAGCCCGACTCCCAACACGGTGCATGGAGCCCTACTTCCCTGCACCTCAACCCTGCTGCTGGGCGAGGGGAAGCACAGGCTCTGCCCCACCACATCTCAGCCGCACGCCCTGTCAGGCACCCTCCCTGGAGGCATGGGCTCACTCTGAGTGTGCGTGTCATCTGCTGCGCCGGTGCTGCCTCCTGAGTCTGTGTGGTGTTCCGTGTAACAGAGCTTCCCCTTTCACTGCAGCCCATGCGCGGCCCCTAACAGGTGGCAGCCCCAGTGGCAGGCCCAGGGGGGTGGGAGGCGCTGGACTGGCCCTGTGAGGGGAGGCGGCCCAGGCACTTCCTCCACAGGTCCAACAGCTCGTCTGCAGCCGTCTCTGTGGCAGCTCCGGAAGAGGCCCGAGCCTTGGATACGAGTTTAGAAGAGATCAGCATATGACAGGAATTCCACTTTTCCTAATCAGTGTGTTTGCAGGCACGAGTGGATGGGCTCACCAAGGGGCCCGGGCAGCAAGCCAGGGTGAGATGAACGCGCAGGGAAGGCTGAGGGTGCTGGTGGCCTGGAGACGGGCCCCGGGGGATGGGCTCGAGAGCAGGCAGGAGGGACAGCAGAGTGCTAGCCTGGGGAGCAGGTAAAAAGCCAGCTGTTTCAAGCTGTGCAGACGTCAGCAGGTGTGCACTGGCAGGCAGAGCTGGTCCAGGGAGACAACGGGGGGCATGGGACCTGATTTCAACTGAAAACTCAAACACTTCTCACTGAGAGGCATGAGCTGGAGCTCTGACAGCTCCCAGCCTGCTGGAGACGACAGCCCAGTGCCCCCCCCTCCCCCCCCCCCCCCCCCCGCCCGCCCCGGCCACGCCGACGTGGGCCCAGAAACTGCTTGGCCAAGCTCTCTCACCACGCTGGTGGCCCCTCTCCCCACCAGCACTCTGCAAGAAGCCGCCTGGTTTGAGTGCGGCCCAGAAAACAACGGGGCTCCTCAAGAACCGCCTTCCAGTGCCCCCAGCTGAGCCCTGACGTCCACCCTCCCCGGGCCTGACCACTGAGGTGGCTGTCAGCACATTCGGAGTGAGCAGTGTGGCTGGAAGGGACAGCAGGAGGGGACAGCCAAGGTGACCGAGGGGCCGGACAGAGGTGGAGCAGGTGAACAGAGTGCACAGGCCCCCAGACGACCAACCCGCAGAGCGGTGAGCCAGGGGCCGCGACGAGGTGCCCGGTGCTCCCACTTCTGCCTGTGGGGGCGCCACCTCTCCGTCTGTGAGAGCCTTTTCCTGGCTCTCATTTCTTCTTTCTGTCTTTCTTTTTTAAAATCCTCACGCAAGGGTATTTTCACTGATCTTAGAGACAGGAAGGAAATAGGCGGGGTGGGGAGGGGGAGAAGAAGAGAGGGGGAGAGAAAAGGGGGGGGAGAGAGAGAGAAAGAGAGAGAAAGAGAGAGAAAGAGAGAGAAAGAGAGAGAAAGAGAGAGAGAGAGAGAGAGTGAAACATCAATTGGTTGCCTCCCATGCATGCCCTGTCCAGAGATTGAGCCCGCAGCCTTTTGGTCTATGGGATGATGCTCCAACCCACTGAGCCCCCCTGGCCAGGGCTCTTCCTTCTTCTTCCTGAAAAAGGGTAGGTGGGAGGTAAATTTGAAAACACCTTTATCTATTTGGCAGTTGCCTGATCATTTGTGGGGCAGAGGGCACATTCTCAGGGTCTGGACAGCGCTTCCCAGGTTCCCTGCTGACAAGAGCCCCCCAACCTGCTGGGCCTCTGCCCTGAACCTCCCAGACCAGCCTCTGCTGGTTCCTTTTAGTTCCTATTGTCCACCTGTCTTTCTGCTCCTGCTGTGGGTGATGGCATCCACTTCATCTACCTGCAGATCAGGCCTCATTCCTGCTCTGAGGTTCTTGTTCTGTTCTCTGTTCCTTTCTTCGCAATGCCCTGCATTGAGAGAGCTCCCTGCACAGCCTCTGCTTCCTGCAAGCTGGTCTGTGCCTGTCGGAAGCTGGGCTCTGAGTCTGGTGGAGTCACAGGGTGGAACGTGACTCTGACCTGCGCAGGGCAATTCTGACGTGTGCTACAACAGCTGCACCTGTTTCCATACCTCTGTCTCCTCCAATTCACTCCTGACACTCAGCCCGTGTGGCCAGTGGTCAGCCTGGTTGGCCACTGCCTTGCCCCAGGCTCGTACCCTGAGGGCCCCTCTGCATGTCTGTTCCCTGCCCCAACTTAGCTGCAGGAGGCAGGCACCTCATCCTACAGACCAGACCCAGCACCACTTCCCGGAGCTCTGCAAGATGAAGGACTGAGAGACACAACCACCAACCACATTCCCACCGCCCTGTGCCACCAGCATGCGTCTTCCTCCTACAGCAGACCCCCAGCCCTGGTCCCTCGCTGGCTCACTTGCTGGCTGGGGAGGCAAGGCAGGGTCACCAAACACAGGGTCCTCAGACCAAGTAGTGCCAACTCCAGCGTGAAAGTCCCAAAAGCTGGTGCTTGCTCTTTAAGGACCCACAGCCAGTGTGAGGTGCACCCTGCGTCCTGCCTCATCCCCCACGGGGACCACCACACAGAGCTCGAGGGGCACTGATTGAGGCCCTGCCCACAGCGTTTCCCAGCAGGCTCTTGCCAGTGATTTCTGTTCTGATTGAAAACAGAACAGCTCAAGTGAACAGCATCTTCATGTAAGCTCTCGTGTGTTCCGGAAAGGAGAGGACGGGGAGGGGCGGGGCCTCTCGCAGAACCACTGCCTGGGCACAGCCCCCCCCCAGGGGGTGGGCACCACTGGTATCACTGGTGGCCTGACTATGGCAGACGGCCATGCCAGGTGAGGGATGCTCCCTTCAGCCTCGCACTCACCTGCTGACCTCTGACTGGCCCATCCCTGCCTCACTGGACGCCCCAGCACAAAGTGCTCCGGGAAGTTCCACCACCCCACGGCCACTCCTGCTTCGTGCAGCCCCTTCCACCTGAGGCGCACAGTTCCTCTGCCTGGTTAACACACTTAACAACTCAGTCACACATACCCCACCTTTCTGGATAAGACACCCCCTCCCCCAGAAAGGCCACTTAAACTCCACATTCCCAACTGAGGCTAGAAGTCACCCCTGGGGTCTCCCCAAGACCCCACACACACCTCCACCTCTGCTGTGCAGGTGAGATTATCACAATCCACTCCTGTGTGTCCCCCACCAGGAGTCTGGTCTGCCTCCATGTCAAGACACCTGAGTGGCAAGTGGCTGGCACACGGCGGGAGACAGCGGGAGGAACGTGGGCGAGCCTGGAAACACAGACCAGATGTCAAGTCCTGCCAGACCGATGCAGGCGGGCTCTACTCTACCCTTGAGTGAGCCCTGCCCTGGGCCGCAGCGGCCGTGGCAGGAAGGCTGCACCAACAGGAAGCTACTACTTCTTGGGCTTCTCAGAGTCTGAAGCACTAGGAATCCTACTAGCACAGCTGAATTTTAAATATAAAATAAAAGGCTGACACTGCAATTAAGTAGAAAAACAGCTTCTAGAGTCCAGAAGCTGCTTCCCCTTACTAGTGACCTGCGAGGCCTGATGCACAAACACCATGAGACCTGCCGGAGGGCCTGGCACTGCCTATGCCTCATCACCGTCCACACTGCCAGGAGGAGCATGCTGGCTGCCACAGAAATCCCCAGAAACGGCTGAAGGGACCCTAACAGAAAGCCACAGCCAGTGTGCCAGTGTCTGAGGGACAACCTTGCTGTGAAGCTCCACAGTGAAGAAAGCACCAGCCACTCTGATCAGCGCTGGGACCTCTAGCAGCTCCAGGAAAGGATAGAGAAAAGCAGCAGAACAGAACGGGGTGCAGCCAACAAGGAAAACAAGTTTTCGGGGTCCAGGCCTGAGCCCCCGCACCCTGGCAGCCAGCAAGGGCTTTGAGCCAGGTGACCCTTCTGTCCACACACCAGGGCTGTTCCCATGGCAGCTGTCTACACTTGGGGTTTGTCTCGTCTTCAACAAGTCCACAAGAGGACTGAAAACGGGCTCTGCTGCCTGCCAGCTCCTCAGTGTGAAAATTAATGCTTTAAAACTTCATGCACATCTAATGCTCAGTATTTCATAGGCTCCTCTGAAACTCAACCTTGCCTCAGCCTCACAACACCCCTGGAAAATACACAGGACAAATATAACCTAGGCCACAGACAGAGCTGAGGCTTGGCGGGTCATGTGCACCAGTCAGGACTGAGTCAAAGTCTCACTCATCTCTTTGGCACAGGGACCACTGGGCATCGCCTCGCCCAGCATCTGAGAAACTGATCAGGGACCCATTGTCTGGCTCCCCTGCTGCCCACTGGGCTTCTCCCCACAGTCCCAGGACTGCATCAACACCGAGGCCCTCCGCAGGCTCCGAGCACCCTGGAATGCAGGAGAACTCTGGGGCTAAGGAAAGGACCAGGATGGAGTTCCTACTGGGACAGACTCCAGGGAGGGTCAAAGGCCCTGAAGGAGATGCCTGAGCTTTGCTTTTTTGTGGGGAGGAGGGAACACGGAGCAGGGCTGGGCTCGGCAGCACTCGGCTGGTGTCGCTGGAGAGCAGAGCATGAGTCGGAGCATGCAGGGCCTTGGAGAGCAGTCTAGGAGGCACGGGGAGCCAGGGAGGAGTGCTGGGCAGGGGAGTGACCCGCAGGACACACTCTGGGCCTGCTCCTTGGCCAGGCAGACTGGCCATGGGGCTGTCCTGTGCACCAAAGGGTGCTGAACAGAGCGGCACCCCTCCCAGTTCGAACAACTGCAAGCATCTCCAGACAAATCGCCCCTGAGTAAGAACCACTACTCTGCACACATCGCCTGCGCAGCTCTGTGGAGCAGAGGGAGCTCACCCAGGAAGCATGGCCATAATGCCAAAAGGACTGGCACGGCCGCTGCCTGGCCAGTGGCCCTGGTGACAGAGGAACAATGGATTTGGTAACTACTTAGGAGGTACATGAGCAAGACCCAGAGCAACAGGATTTGGCAGTCAGGGGAAAACCCAGGATGCCAAGCTTGCAGGTAGTAACCAAGCAGACGGTGGTCCCCACACCGAAGGGCAGAGCCCAGAAAGTGGAGAATGAAGGGCCTGAGAAGCATGAAAGGCTGCAGCTGGTCCCAGGATCCCCCGCTGAGCAGGGAAGGCTGCCTAGCTCCCTCACCTGGCTGAGGCTGCTCAGAGCATGGAGCAGGCTTGTCTTCTCCAGGGTGGGGGTGGGAGCAGGGGCCACAGTATGGTCTCCAATATTTGCTCAATCCTTCAACATAAGAGGGCTGTACATCCTCCATCCTGCCCCTGGCCATGGGATTTCCGGCTCCCTCTAGGGAAATTGCATCCACCCCCTCCCCCTGGTGGTGGGCTGGGCTAGGTGACCCGCTTTGGCCTGTGGAAACTGAGCCGTGAGCTGAAGCTTGAAGACAGTTTCTGCCACTCTCTGGCATAAGAATAGCATGATCCACATAAGGGCCTGTTCTAGGTCCAGGAATGGACTCTCAGAAAAGAGTCACAAGCAAAGGGAATGTGAACAAGAAATGGTGTTGTAAGCTACTAAAGTGTGGGGGTAATTTGTAACCGCGGCCTTCCCCAGAGAAAGGTGTCCAATAAACTTCCTGAATCGGATCTCTCCCTTCTCCAATCCATCCTACAGGTCACTGCCAGTCAAATGTTCCCCCATTTTGTCAGGACTTCCCTGCTCGCAGACCCGAGCGGCTCCCTATTAGCTAGAGAACTACAATGTAAGGTCTGTCACCTGAACTCAAAGACATTCACGTTATAATCCTTAGGCCCTTATATTCCTCACACACCCTCACACCCCACAAACCACACGTAGCCCAGCCTCACACCTTCGCCCCCAAACCTGAAACACCTTCCTCTGTGGTGCTACCATGCCCCCCTCTCTCCCCCCAGTGCACAAGGTTTGGCTGGAAGACCATCCCTTACTTGAAACCTTTCCTAACACCAGAACTCCACCTGTAACACTTCCCCTCCGAACTTCTAGAGCAGGGGTGTCAAACTCATTTTCACTGGAGGGGGGAACCACGTCAGCCTCACAGTTGCCTTCAAAGGGCTGAATGTAATTTTAGGACTGTTTAAATGTAACTACTCCTGAACAGTTAAACGAGAGCTCGGTACTGCTGCCGGGTAGAAACAAGGCGCCAGACTGGATAAAACTAGGTGGAGGGCCAGATTTGGCCAGCAGGCCTTGTGTCTGCACCTGTGTTCTAGAGCCCTTTTCTGTAAATGGGCCACACAGTAAATAGTGTAGGCTTTGTGGGCCATAGTCTCTGAAGCAGGCAGTCAGTTCTGCCAAAGCAGCCACAGGCAAGTACAAAAGTGAAGGGGTGGCTGTGTTTCAATAAAACTTTATTTATAAAGACAGGCAAGGGGCCTGCCAGTGGCTGTCGCGCAGACTCTGGTCTGGAGCACCAAGTGCAGGGCTCACGGTCTTAACAGACTTCTTTTCGAGCTCCTTCAAACAACAGTGTGCCGCACGTCTGTGGGGCTACAGTATACACACACCTAACAACATATGTTAGACATTCAGTTAGAAAGTACTGCATTAATGGTACTTAGGAAACACTACAGGATATTGAAAACCATTCCTAATACTGAATTCCTAGCATGGTTTTCCCAAAGACTTCAAAGAAAGTAGAAGAAATCCACACCAATGTTGAACCGACAAAAATTCTACCGGGGGGAGCATAATAATGGCCAATAAGCTCTTTTCACAACGTACAAACTTCGTCAAAGACAGTTATGAGTTGGAGGTTAGCAATAAGCTTGTGGATGGTGGGATGCCACTCCTATTATCAAAGTTCTCAGACATATGATGATAAAAGTCATTTATGTCACCATCACATTTTGGGATCCTGAACAAGATGGCAGGCACTGCTGAGGAACTCAAATTTCAGGGAAACACAGAGCCCTGCAAAATATCGGCCCCAGAAAGCCTGAGACAGGAGCATGGCAGCATAGGAGTGAACCAGGCTACAGGCCCAGGTGAGGAGGTCCATCTCAGCAGGCGCAACAGCGTGGCCAGAGGATGGAAGTCAGGGTCACTCATGACCTTCGGGAGCACGGCAGAGCTGCCAGATAACATCAAGGACAAGTCCCAAAGGCTGGAAGAAGGCACACAGAAGCAGGTACAGGAGGCAGCAGAGAAGGCCAAGAACTGAGGGTGTGGACTCTACTTTGGGGAGCAAGAAAAGTAACAGAAGGAACCTGGGAGCAAGCAGGCAGGCAATCCAGTTCGTTCTGCCAGAGGCGCCTGCCAGGCCCAGCACTGCATGCAGGCTGTGCACCAAGGCTGTGCTTCTGAGACAGGACACTCACAGAGCGATCTCGGAGACACATGGGGCAAGACCCACAGCAAATGACCCAATGACCACTGGGCATGGAAAGGCACAGCAAAAGGGTTTTGCTAGTAAAATTAGATATCTCAATACGAAAAATATATCATACAGATGTTTTTTTCAAAATCATGAGGAACCTGGAAGAAGCCCAACCAGACACTGTATTTGCTGTTATTAAATTGCTCAAGGACAGTCCGCCCCAGCACACACGCAGAAGAGAAGGCTGTGATGGACATTTTATTTTTATTTTTTAAATATTTTATTTATTTATTTTTAGAGAGAGGGGAAAGGAGGGAGGGAACGAGGGAAACATCGATGTGTGGCTGCCTCTCGCAACCCCCCCACTGGGGAATTGAACCGGAAACCCTTTGGTCCACAGGCTTGCACTCGGTCCACTGAGCCACACCAGCCAGGGCTTATTTTTATTTAAAAAAAAAAAGACTTTATTAATTTTTAGAGAGAGGGGAAGGGAGGAGAAAGAGAGGGAGAGGAAACATTGATGTGGGACAGAAACATCGATAGGTTGCCTTTTACGCACCCCCAAATGGGAACCTGGCCCGAAACCCTGGCCCGGAACCCGTGGCCTTCCATTCACAAGTCAGGGCTCAGTCCACTGAGACCCACCAGCCAGGGTGGGATGGACATTTTAAAATCTTGAGATATTTTAAAGTTTGCCCACAAATGCTGTTTCATTACCATTTGTTCTGAACATTAAACTTTCTCACCTTAAACCCCACAAATGCCAAAAGATTCAACTTAAAGCGGAAGGGTTTCCGCTTACCCTCAGTGTCTCAGCGACAAAGGAGATGACAGGTAGTTGTGTAGGGTAAGTCTGAGATCCTTTCCCTAGACCTGAGAAAGAGAATCGGCTCCTCGGGAAACATGGGGAATTTTCCACTAAGTCCAATTTCTTCCAACCGTTTAGCAAGGCAGAATGTCACAGCACTGGTAAACCCAAGTTCTCACTTCCTGTTGCTTATGTCATTACTGTTACTCAGAGTTTGTTAAAAAGTTACCTTTTCTATCACAAGGATAACACCATGAAGTGTAACTATGGCTTGGGTAGTTTAATTCCAACACAGAATCACCCAAGAACTGCTCTACACTTCATTTCTGTCAGCAACAATCCCATCGATTCTCCAGGGCAGTAAGAGCTAGATGTTCCAGTGGCTCACTATAGAAGCTTCCATTTTCTAAAAGTACTTTTAAACAGTTCTGTATAATAACTTATCTAAGTACATGAGATTTGTTCCTCCTATACCTCCAAGAAGACTTGCTTCTCCAAATACGGCCCCACCTTGTTGTGGGTGTAAGAAACAGGAGCCACAGATTTGATGCTAGGGGCCCACAGCAAATGCACCTGGAAACCACACCTTGGCAATGATAACACCCTGAATTTTGTGAACGCTGACAATGCACCAGGCACAAAGCGTTTTACAGCCTCTAGGATGTGCTGAGTCCCCAGCGCAACCCTAGGAGGCCAGTCGGACTGGTGCTCCCATTTCACAGTTGAGGAACCAAAGGCACTGAGTACAAAGGCAGTAAACTGAAGAGTCACGACCCAGAGGCAGGCAGTCTGGCTCCAGAAGCCACCCTCCTCTCCACTCTCCTCCAGCCTCTAGGGAAGACAGCTGACGAGGAGACCGGCCGGCAGCCTCTGCTCATTCACTGAGCCAGCGTCTGCGGGTCACCGAGTCGGCCAGGACGCTTTACGGAATGAGTCTCCTGGCTTTACAGTCACACCTCCTATCAAATCTCCTTCCCCTTCCCCCAGCGAGGAGAAACACACCTTGCTCATTGTGAATGGGGAGCCGCCGACCGGGAACCACCTGCTGTTTGCAGAGGCACCCAGGACCTGCAGGGTTCCATTCCCCTCACAGGCTTCAAAGACAAATCTCCTATTGTCTGCCCCGCGGGAGGAACACGAGCCCTGCAACTGTAGGTTTCTGCAGAGGTCACTGGAGGTTCGGTTAAACCACGCGACACTGAAGGGTTGGGGGGATGGGGCGCCGCATTTTCGCTGGTGAAGGCTGCGCAGCGCCCACAGCAGCTGTGGTGGGAGCCGCAAGTTACACACCCACAGCTGCCGCGGCCTCGCAGCCGTCCGCACGTTTCAGATGAAAGACGTCCTGACCCCCAAGACCACCGCCTGCCTCGCGCGCGGCCCTCCGCACGCAACACCCTCCGCCCACATCACTCCTGCAACCCAGAAGCAGCCGAAGGAATCCCACTCCGGAGGGCGGCCGGGAGGGAGGCGGGGCGCCCCAGCCCACCCTGCTGCAAAGGCCAGGTCCGCGGGGCTCGGCGGCCACGGCCAGCACACGCGTGTCCGCCGAACCGGACAAAGCCGAGCGGCCCCGCACCCGCCCCGACGGCACCCCGGAAAACCGCGCCGACGCCCCGAGCTCAGGCCCTGCAGTGCACTCACGCCCACCCTCGGGCCGGGCACATTCACGCCCACTCGCGCCCACCTCACACGCCTGTCCCGCGTGGCCCGAGACCCTCGCCGCCCGCCCCCGCCCGCCCCCGCCCGGCCTCTCCCGCGCCCAGCTGCGGTCCCACCCGTCCCCTCAGTAGCCGCGGGCCCGGATCCTCGCGCGGTCGGGCGGGGGCCGCAGCGCCGGCCTCTCCGCCATCTTCCCGGCCCGCACCGCCCACCGCCCGCGCTCTCACCAGCCGGCTGCACGAGAGCCGCAACGCCACAGACCCTCATCCCGGCCCGCGTGCAGCGAGGGAGCTGCCCGCGGTTCTCCCGTTGCCGCCACCGCCCGGTCCGCGTCCTCCGCCGCCGCCGCCGCCACCGGCCCAGTGAGCCGCGGCCGCGCGTCCTCCCGTCACCAGCGCAACCCCCCGCCTCCGGCCCCGCCCCCTTGCCGACCCGCGCCCGCCGCCAGGGGGCGCCGCCGCCGCTGGTCCTGTGCGCGTGCGCCGGCGCACGGCACGCCGGGAGCCAGGAGCTCGGGCGGTCTGGCCCTTCCCATAAGGCTGGCGCTGGTTGTGGGGCGGCGGGGGGGCGGGCGAGGGGAGGGTACCGCTCCTGGGCTAGCACCCACTCGGGTGCCGCGGTTGGCAGGCTGGCCTCTCCATTCTGCTGTCCCCTCCAAGCCGTCCCACGGGAAATTCCAGCGGCCGGGTCAGTGAGCGAACCAGCAGCCGGCGTCGCAGGGGCAGGAGCAGGATGAACGTCCCGGCGGCTATTCCTGCATTTGCCTGCAGAGAACAACCAGGCGCCATCCGACCTGCGCTTCGGTCACGCGTGAATTTTTCAGACCTGCCCCTCATCACTCCCCTGGAGCCAAGCCTTCTTCCTCAGGGACTGCTCCTGTCCCAGAGCCGGCCCTCACCTTCCCCACCCTCTCTGCAGCCAGTGTGGATTCTTTCTAAACGAGTTCATCTCAGTCCCCCACTTCAGGTGTAAGAGCCGGTTGACTCCAGGACGGCTACACCTGGTTCTCCACCTGGCGCTGCTGCGAGGCGGCGGCGGGCGGGGTGCCCAGGAAGGGGTTTAGATTCCCGCTCCAGGACCCGGTCTCCTCTTTCTAGCTGGAAATGGCCCAGTAAACCCTTTCTTCTAAAACGGCATTCAGCCCTGGAAGTTACAGTTTTTGTTTTTTACACCTGTAATTTGTTAGATAAAATGGGCAGTCTGTATCCTCCATGTCTATCATTTTGTTTTCTTGCTCTGTCATCTTAGCTCTTGGTAATTGCTCACTTTCGTCTTTACTAGTGCCCTCTTTAGCACTTTCTAATCTGCGTTTCGCCTGTTCGATCTTTTTAACATTGTTACCTACATTCATTTCCAGAAGGTGTATTTGACTTCCAGTTGTAGGGAAATGGAAGCTGAGCAGCCTGAAACTCACACAACAGAACACTGAAGCCCACACCACCCATCCTGTGGCCACTCCGTAGTCCTGTCATCACAAGAAACTGCAAAGAGCTAAAAGCTCAATTTCAAAAGCCCTGGGTTGAGTTCCCCATCCTGTCCTGCAGCTCACCTACCCCTTCCCTGTGGCCCAGCCCCTCACTTCTTGCATGCATACGGACAGGTGGTCTCTGCTCTCCATCGCACCCACTTGAGAAAACCCGACGTGGGGCGGGGGGCGGTTGGAGGGAAGGCAACCACTGTCCATCATGACTGCAGAAACAACACAGCCAGGCTGGCTGGCTTCGCTTTAAAAGGTAAAAGGAGCACTTTGTGGCAATCTTGTGATTTTCTCCAGGATAAATCTACCTCTCCAAAATGACCATCAGAATTTCTCACGCCTCTGTAGTTGAGCCTCCCAGCTGAGACCAAAACTCAAAGGCCCAGCCACATCCACCCCGCCCCCTTCGCCCACCCTCCTGAAAATGCTTACACCATGCTTTCTGGCTCCTAAGGCAGTCCCTTAGGAGTGGAACCCACTCCCTCTACCCCTGACAAAGATTGTGCTCAACCACCTCCTCTCCTAAATCATCTTTCCTGCCTGCACCACTTCTTACACCACACACAAGCACAGGATGTGGGTCTCCCTAGGGGAACATCACTCTGGGGACCTCCAGGAGCTTAGAATTGAAAATGGCGATAATTCGCCCACGTGCTTCACAAACAAGCACAAACGTACGCATCAGTGCTCCACACTCATGTACTGCCTTCAGCTGTCAAAGTGCTTTCATGAGTTCTTCCTCCATTTCCTCCCTCACTTCTTCCTACCCAGACAAGTCTGAAGCACCTGGGTCACGTGCTGGCGATAAAACAGTGCCTAAGAAAAATCTCTGAAAGCAGAGAGCTCCAGTTGTGATGTAGGAACACTTGGTAGAAAGGGAACTAAGGCATGAGCTGTGAGGTAGCGTGGCTGTGAAGGCAGTGCCGTGAGACACAAGGAGAGGAGACTGACTTTTTCTGAAGGGTGCACATTCTGTGGAGCAAGGATTTTTATCCCCATTGCAGAGATGAGGGAAAAAGCCACAGAGCAAGCCCAACAGAAGAATAGAGGAGGCCTACAGACCCACACAGACCACTCTGGGGTGGGCTGAGCTCACACTTAAAGGAGGTTCTGTGATTAAGAATCTTAATATTGACGGGAGAGGCAGAACATGAGCAGGGCAAGTAAGTCAAACAAATCCTAGGACAAACGTTAAACCAAATGCAGAAGTGATCCCAAATTCCTCAAGACACAGGAAGGGTGGGAGCAGAGGCTGAAAAAGCGAGTTGAAGGGGTCATATTTGAGTTGACCTGGAGAGAGTGAAGAGTGGATTTGACAAGATTCCACACCTTGGCTGGTGTGGCTTGGTTGGTTGGAATGTCATCCCGTATGCCAAAAGGTTGCGGGTGTGATCCCCAGTCAGGGCGCATATGGGAAGTAAGGGATCCATGTTTCTTTCTCACATCGATGTTTCTCTGTCTACCTCTCTCACTTCCTGTCTGAAATCAATAAACGTTTAAAAAATAAAAAGATTCCCCCAGGCAAAGTCTCAGAACTGAGTCAGGATGGCAGGGTACTCACACCATGGAGATGAACTGGTCCAGTGTTTTGCAAACTTCCCAGTAAAACTTTTAAATGTAGGCTCATGGCTCAAATAACAATGAATAGGGAAATTAAGATTGTAATAACGGATACCATGATGTCCCAACCAAGATGGTTAGAATAAAAAAACTGGTGAGGATTTTTTTTTTAAAGGTTTTATTTATTTTTGGAGAGAGGGAGAGAAACATCAATGTGTGGTTGCCTCTCGCACGCCCCCCACCAGGAACCTGGCCTGCAACCCAGGCTTGTGCCCTGACTGGGAATTGAACTAGTGACCCTTTGGTTCACAGCCCATGCTCGATGCACTGAGCTACACCAGCCAGGGGCTGGTGAGAATTTAAATCAACTAAAGTCATACGTTGCCAGTGGAGATGTAAAAAAGTCTTGCAGCTCCTTAAAAAGTTAAACATAGCTTACTATGTAGCCCCACATCCCACTCCTATCTGTGACCCAGGAGAATGGAGAAATTAGGTCCACAAAACAGCTTGTCTTAAATGTAGCTTTATTCATACTTGCCCCAGATGGAGCAACCCAAATACCCTTCAGTGGGGAACAGATAAACAAACTGCCACATCCGTACAACGGATGCCACTGTGCAGTAAAAAAGGGGGGACTATCGGCACACGCAATATCATGATGAATCTCCAGTGCGTTAAATGAGAGGTGCCAGCTTCAAAAGGCAACTGATTCTGAAAACATGAAACGTCTGTGAATCGTCCAATGAAGAACAAGGTTCGTGCCACGGCTGAAGGCTCGGCTATGTCCATCACACACAGGGTGTTTCTCTCCAGAGTGCATCTGTCTGTGTGACCTAAGGCTGGACCCAGGAACAAAGGCTGGACCACACTTTCTGTATGCACGGGGGATCCCAGTATGGACCCTCTGATGTTGAGTGAGGGTTGACCTCCGGCTGAAGGCTTTCCCACAATCACCACATTCATAGGGTTTCTCTCCAGTATGAACTCTTCGGTGTAGGGCAAGCTGTGAGCTCTGACTGAAGGCTTTCCCACATTCCAGGCACTGATAGGGTTTCTCCCCAGTGTGAACTCTTCGATGCTGAACAAGAGTTGAACTCCGGCTAAAGGCTTTACCGCACTCATTACAAGTATAGGGTTTCTCTCCCGTGTGGATCCTTACGTGCTCAGTGAGGTGAGAGTTAAAACCGAAGGCTTTGCCGCACTCATTACAAACATAGGGCTTCTCTCCAGTGTGTACCCTGTGATGGAGAAAAAGGCTTGAACTCTGACTGAAGGCCTTCCCGCACTGGTCACACACATGGGGCTTCTCTCCAGTGTGAATCCTCTCATGCTGAATGAGGCTTGAACTTCGACTGAAGGCCTTCCCACACTGATCACATTCGTACGGTCTCTCGCCAGTGTGGATTCTCTGATGCTGTGTTAACTGTGGGCTCTGGCTGAAGCCTTTCCCACATTCATTACACTTGTACGGTTTCTCTCCTGTGTGAATGACACGATGCTGAATAAGAGTTGAGCTTCGACTGAAGGCCTTCCCACATTCACTACACCTGAAAGGCTTTTCTCCAGTGTGAAGTCTCTGATGGAGAACCAGGTGGGAATTGAGACGAAAAGTCTTCCCACAGTCATTACATTTAAATGGTTTACTTCCAGTATGAACTTGATGATGCAGAATAAGGCCTGAGCTGAGAGCAAAGCCTCTCCCACACTGAACGCACTTATAAGGTTTTTCCCCACTGTGACTTCTCTGATGTCTACGTAGGTCTGAATTGTATCTGAAGGTTTTGCTGCATGTATCGCATGTAAAGGCTTTCTCTCCTGTTTTATTTCTTGGAAGTCTAACAGCATTTTGGTTCATATTCAAGTTTCCATCAAACGCACCACAATCCTGGACTGTTTCTCCTGGAGACCTTTCCCTGCATGTGGCAGTTTCATTCCCAAAAACTCTGTTGTGAAGATGGAGTTTCTTCAAACTCTGTTCAGAATCCCCCAGGTGTCCTTCTACTTTACCCTCATGGTCCCAAGCTTCCTGTAACTCAGGTGCCTGTGGATTACACCCTGAAAATCTTCTTGACATCAATTCTGGGGTTTTTACTTCTTCGGAGCATTTCTGGTTTAGAATGGGAAGTTTCTTCTCCATCCCAATCTCAAAATCTGTTACATAAAAGCAAAAAGGCATTATTGGAGAAAACCATCCATTACAGATAATATCCATAATGTCTCAAAAGCCCCCATAAAGCTTTATGTAAAAGGTAAATATATGTAACAGGCAGAATTCAGAAGTAAAGATAGTCAATCCATAGGCTAAAAATATTTAAGTTCATTAGTAATCAAGGAAATGAAAACTGAAACAAATTATAATTTTTCACCCGTCAAATTGGCAAATTACTCAGTAAATACTCAGAAGGCCAGGTAAGTGCTAGGCAGAGAATGTAACAGGAAGGTAAACATAGTCTCTGACCTCAGGAAGCTTACATTCTATTCAGGCACATAGATAATTAAGCTAGTAAAATTTTAACACGGACGATAAACCATGTGAGGGGGAAACTGTAAGACATGTGGGAAATACATCGCAGCCTCTGAGCTGGTTTACATGGTCAGAGAAGACCTCTGGGAGGGTGTGACGTTCCACTACAACCTGAGGATGAAACAGTTAGCAATGGCAGATGAGGGCCTGGATGTGAGGTGTGAGAGCTCCATCAAGTTCAAGAAATTTTGAGGGTGAAGGGATTGAGCTACAAAGGGGGAAAAAAAGAGAAAAAACCCGTGGACACAAAGAACAGTGTCGTAATTGTGGGGGTAGAAGTGTAATAGGGGAATAGTGATATAGGGGAAATAAATGGTGATGCAAAAAACAAGTAAAAATTATAATAATGAAAAAAAGAATCTCACTGAGGCTATAGCAAGAAATATGAGGAGAGAGTGGCAAGACAGGACAGGTGCCTTGGCCCGTGTGGTTCAGTGGGCTGGGCATCATCCCGCAAACCAAAAGCTCGCATGTTCTATTCCTGGTCAGGGCACGCACCTGGGTTGAGGGTCCAGTCCTCATCCGGGGCATCTGCAGGAGGCAGCCCACTGACGTCCCTCGCATCGATGTTTCTCTTCCTCTCTTTCTTCCTCCCTTCACCTCTCTCTAGAATCAGTAAGAGAAAGAAGAGAAAAGGTGGGATAGGGAACCATCGTGGCAGCACCACCACAAGCTCAAGACCCTTAGACTCTATTCTAAACACTTAAACAATGACGTACCCGCGTTGATGAGAACTGAAGAAACAATCTGTCTTTGACTATTGGTGGAACTGTAAATTAATGACTTTTTAAAAGGGAAAGTTGGAAATACATATGGAAGAATTGGTATATTACATATAGTTAAAACTATCACTATTTGCAGATGACATGATTTTGTATGTAGAAAACTGTAAAGACTACACCAAAAAAACTATTGGAACTAATAAACAAATACAATAAAGTTGCAGGGTACAAAATCTATATATACAGAAAGCTGGATTTCTATATAGTGACAATAAACTATCAGAAGAAGAAATAAAGGAAACAATCCCGTTTACAATCACAGCAAAAAGAATAAAATATCTAGGAATAAACTTAACAAAAAAGGTGAGAGACCTATACACTAAAACTGTAAGATATTATTGAAAGAAACTGCAGGCACAAAGAAATGGAAAGACATTCCACATTCACATATTAGAAGACTTACATAGTTAAAATGTTCACATTACCCAAAGCAATCTAGAGATTCAATGTGTTCCCTATCTAAATCCCAATGGCATTTTTCACAGAACTAGAAAAAATAACCGTTAAATTCATATGGAACCACAAAAGACCCGGAACAGCCCAAGCAATCTTGAGGAAAAAGAACAAAGCCAGAGGTATCACACTTTGTACAAAACTATAGTAATCAAAACAGTGTGGTATTGGAAAAAAACTAGACACACCGACCAGTGGAACAGAATTGAGAGCCCCAAAATAAGCTCATACATATAGGGGCAACGAGTACAATGGAGAAAGTAAGTATCTTCTGTTAATGGTGTTGGGAAGCTGCAAAGCCACATGCAAAAGAATGAAACCATACCCTATCTTACATCATACACAGAAAGTAACTTAAAATTGAAGAAAGCTTGAATGTCAGGCCTGAAACGATGAAATACCTAAAAGAAAACATAAGTACTAAGCTTCTGAACCTTGGTCTCAGTGATGTTTTTGTGAACCTGACCTCAAAAACAAGGGAAAAGAGCAAAAATTAAAATGTAGAACTACAAGAAATTTAAAAGGCTTCTACACAATAAAACAAAAACATTCCGCTGTGACATGTTCTCAGCCCCACGTGGACAGAACTGCTTACCACCGTGTGGGTGGTGGTCACTGTCCTCGGCATTGATCTGACAAAATGTGCCAAAACATAACCCGGAAAACAAAGAGACAGACCAACAAGCAGAGCTTAGCACACCTGGCTGCCAGGCATCAGAACAATCACCTTGGCCACAAAGAGCAGCAGGGGTGACACTCTGCTGCCTCCCAGGGGTCAGCTGTGGTAGGACAGCCGTGTAAAATGACAAATCCCTACAGAGCCTCACAGCCCAGGTCCTCCCAAGGATGCTGAGGCCTGTCACTGCAACCGCAGCGCCATGGCAACCACAGCATAACAACAGAGGTAGGCTGCTGGAGTCCAAACAGCAACATCAGAGGAATGGAGATGCCTTAGGCCTCAAACCACGAGAAACATCCTCTCCCTCGTCCAGCGCTTGCCAGGTTCCACCTGGGCACCCCATCCCTCTCTACATGGGAAAACCCCACAGGAACAAAACCACCTCTTCCCATCCAACTGAAAGGCCTGGACACCCAGCCACTCTTTGGGGACTGTCCCCTGTGAGAAGTGCCATGGTCCCCACACTGTCTCCTATGCAGCCTGCTCTCCCACCGCCCCAGACAGGGCTTCAGGTTCCTAAATAAGGACTTTTCTCGTGAGCACTGCAGGGAGCCCCTGGTGTCAGAGCTCACCTGAGAAAACCGATGTGACGACTGGACAGAAGAGCTGGAGGCCACACTGGGCAGTCTGCACAAAACATGGCACTAACTACACAGAACAGCGTAATTGCATTACAAGTTTAGACTAGCACAATCAACACATCAGTCAAAATAACCACAAAAGAGTGGCTATTAGAACCATGGTTCTTTAAAAGTATCCAGCTCTTTATCTCTAGCCAAAAAAAGGCATGCATGTCCTCAATAACATGTACTGCACACCCCGGGAACCTTCTGGGTTATGGTGATGTTCTGTATCTTGATACACATTTGGCTGACACAGTTCTGTCTCTTTATTAAAACTCAGCAACTTGCCCTGGCCAGGTGGCTCCGTTGGTTGAAGCACCAATCCCGTACACCAAAGGGTTGTGAATTTGATTCCCCAGTCGGGGCATGTGTGCGGGAAGCAACCAATCAATGTTTCTCTCTTTCTCTTTCTCCCTTTCTCTCTCTGAAATCAATAAGCATATCCTTGGGTAAGAACTAAAAAAAAAAAAAAAAAAAAATCCTCAGCAACTTTATGTTACTAGAGGTTTAACTCCCTCCAACCAGGAGACGCAGGAGAAAATTTTGGAGAAAGGATGGGGGTGAACAATTAATACAATTAATTGCAGAGCTGGGGCACACTAACAAAGATGGGGATGCGAGTGATGACATGTTGTGTGCTTTGTCATTTGACCAAAAATGGGAGGATAGCGGGAAAGGTGGAAAACAGAACACATCACTGGTTGTGTCAGTAGCTAAGAGTCAGAGATAATGCCTAGAGTTGATGAGTCAATAATAAAAGTATATTCAACAGAACAAGGTAAACACTTAGAAATACTACTAATACTGGGAGATGCAGGAGAAAAAGGACAGAAGTTCGTGTAATAGGTGGACCTGGTAGATAACCAATAGCGACTGTGTGAAAGAGGGTACCAAGGGTATGATATAAAGAAGGAATGGGGCTGTCGTACAACTTTCCACAGAGATAATTACTAAGTGCCAACTTCCCTGATGACCAGAAGAGCTGTGTATTTTTAAACGGAGTACAAACGAATCGGTAAAATCAGAACTGTTAAAGCAGGCGCAAAGCCTGCAGGAGTACCCACTGCTGTCGGAGACCGCCCCCAGGAGCCCACAGAAGTGAGCCCCACCACCTAACCAGCCCCAACCCACTCTCACCTGTGCTGCAGCTGCTCAAGGGCTCCGGTTCCTCAGCACCCATAAGATCCAGGACCCACAGCTCTTCACCTTGCTCCAGCTGGGAGATCAGCTCTGGCTTAGGGACAGGGAGTCCTGTTGAGGCGAGGGCCCTGGGTGAGCTAATGTGGTGGGGAGAGCTGGAGCAGAGCACTGCCCTCTGGGTGTTCCAGGCCAGGTGCCAAGTGCAGTTTCCCAGGAGACATCCCCCACCACACCCCTTCTATGGGAGGTAGGAGTGGAATGGGGATCACAGAGTGTGTGTGTTGCAGAGAGTAGAAGGGGTTGGTCAGGGGGAGCAGGGGCGGAGAGTGAGCGCTGAAGGAGAGTAACTCATCAGTTCTCCTGCCCCAGGGGGAACACAGGTGGGCGCAGGCATTCGAAGTGCATTCCTGAAGTGGGACCCAGGCAAAGACCAGACTGGTACCTGGGGACAAGTGGTAGGACCCTCCTCTTTGGGCTCCAAAGTTTGTAGGCAGCCCCCGAGCTCCCTAAACGCCCCCACTGAAAGTCCAGGGAGAGCCGCACCCAGCGAGGCCACGTGCCCGTAGTTCTCCAGCATCACATCCCTGTACAGCGCCCGCTGGTCTGGGCCCAGCTGCTGACCCTCCTCCTGAGAGAAGTACACTGCCACATCCTGGAAAGTCAGTGGCACCGCCTCCTGAAACGACAGGTGGCCGCTGCCCCGAGGCCGCGCCCACTGGGCAGACATGCTTCGCTCAGCCCGTGGACAAGCCTCTCTCTTGGGCCAGTGGGCCCAGACTGAGCCCCCAGAGTCCATCTCCCTGGGGAGAGCCTGAGTCCAATCCCAGAGCCCTGTCCTTGGGTGCTAGGACACCTCACTTCTGCAGAAACTGGGCTCACCACCTCGGAGGGTGGAGGGCAGGGAGGAAGGTAAACTCACCTGGGGCGCTGGAAGCCCAAGTGCAGCTGCCATCCTGGGGGAGCAGGATCTGAAGAAAGACTCAGGACCTGAGCGGGGCTGACCTGGCCTGGGCCTCCCCCAGCTCACCCTTGGAAGGAGGGGACCCACACTCAGACCCCATTCAGTGTCATTAAGTCACTCCATTAACATCCGGGACCCAAGGGGTGTGAGGGGTGGGCAGGTGAGGGGTGGCATTCATTGGTTCCTGCAGCGGCCTCTGGGGCCACGAGCACAATGCCTTGTAATGGTCAAAGGCAGGTCACTCTGCAGCAGGACTCAGTGCGTGCCCGACTGCCCAGTGACACGGAAAGTCCCTAGAACTGGCAGAGCCAGAGCTGGGTGGGGCGGGAGCTGCGGGGTGAAAGCTGGCAGCCCCAGGGTCCAGCGCCCGGACCCAGCTGCTGGAGAGCCGCACCTCGTACAAGCTGAGCAGCCCCCAAACGCAGGGCGAGCGAGCAGACTGTGCGGAGGAAGGTGGGGCTGAGCAAACCTGGGCGCAGCCCGAGGCCTGCCGCCCTTCCCACCCCTTCGTCCCCAGCCCCCTGGGTCGCCTCCAGTATCCTCACGGGCCCTCAGGCCTAACTGCAGTCCTCATTTTCCCAATGGCCCCTCCTGCGGCCTCCTTGCGGCCGGCGAGCTGTGGCCACCCAAGGATGCAGACAACGCCCGTTACGTCTCCCGCGCGCCCAAGCCGGTCAGGGCCGACCTTCCGCCCAGCAGTCTCCCCTTTCACCTCCGCACGGCCCCCCTACTCAGTCGCGACCTCGGCCGAAACCTCCCGTCGCTCCGCCGGGCCCGCCCACGCCTCCTACCGAAACCACCCCTTCGGCCGGACCTTCCACGGTCGGCAACCTGCCCCTGTGGCTCCTGCCTGCCGCACGCCGACGGTCCGGGACCCGGAGCCAGCGCGGAGGGGGCGCTGCACACCTGGGAGTAGAGGGCGACCAGGCGGGGGGCGGGGCCACACGGAAGAGGCGGGACTGCGCTGCGCAAAGTAGGGCCTCCCGCCGGCGTCTCGCCCTCAAAAGACCGAGGGGGCCGGAAACGGCTGCGCCGTTCCGCCCGGCACTTCCGGGGCCGCTCTAGGACCACAGGGGAAACTCCCGCCGTCGCTGGTCGCCTTGAGAGAGATGCCCCGGGAGAGAGGACTGGTGGTCGGCCGCCAGGCGGAAGCTGGAGCTCGGCCTCCTCCCGACGCTCCGTTCCAGGCCTCCGTTGCTGTTTGAGATCTCACGCGCCTCTCTATTCCCGGGCCAAGCCTGCACAACCCTGTCTTTATTCCTTTTCTCTCTGTGGTAAAGAAAATACTCTGTGGGGGAACCCACTGGGGCCCCAGAGCTTCTCGGAAGTGTTTTTAGTCGTCTCCGGGCCAGGCCCGGCTTCCGGCCGGACCATTGCTCTCTGCCGTCAGGCCGCTCCGCTCCAGAGCTTGCGTTGCAGGTGGGGGGCGCCTCCGGCCTGGGGACGCGGTGGGTGAGGTCGGGAGGGGGGGCAGCTGAGCTGGTCGCGGCCCCTTGGTCACTGCGCCTGGGGGCTCTGGAGGCTGGAAGCCTGTAGGCGACAGTAACGCGCCGGACCGCGCAGCTTGGGCTGGGGCCCCGGGGCGCTGGCCGCGATTCGTGTGCATGTCAGGTGTCCGAGGCGCCGCGCCGCGGCGAGGCCAGGGCAAGACTCGAA
The DNA here is from genome assembly GCF_022682495.2 of Desmodus rotundus. Taxonomy (NCBI): domain Eukaryota; kingdom Metazoa; phylum Chordata; class Mammalia; order Chiroptera; family Phyllostomidae; genus Desmodus; species Desmodus rotundus. The sequence continues at coordinate 207,088 of NC_071394.1, read as the reverse complement.
GCGGGCCCGCCTCTGTCATCTTCTTACTCCGGACCCGGTGGCTGCTCTCCTCCTCCCTGGTTCTGCCCTTCCTGCCCTGTCTCCCCTGCCAACTCCTGCCTCCCCTCTTCCCGGGACCCCTGCTCCCAAGGCGCCTCCCATCACATAGGCTGTCATCAGTGGTTCCCACTGTCAGTGTCTTCAAGGTGAAAACCACTCAGTCACTGGCCCAAAGGACGTGGGCAGTCACTGGGCTTCTCTCCACCCCTCCAGGCAATTGCATCTGGGACCTGCCTCTGGGCTGGCTGATCAAAAAGGAGGAAGTAGCAATGTCTGCCGTGGGGGCTGCAGCTCCATACCTGCATCACCCTGGTGACAGTCACAGCGGCCAGGTGAGTTTCCTGGGGGCCCAGCCCCGCCCAGAGGTGGCAGCAATGCCCCGGCTCTTGGGGGACCTGGACAGGGGCACATTCAGGAAGTTGCTGAAACTGGTGGTCAGCAGCCTGCAGGGAGAAGACTGCCGTGAGGCTGTGCAGCGCCTCAGGACTGGCGCACACCTGTCGGAGGAGCGGCTGGGGGCCCTGCTTGCCGGCACCCACACGCTGCTCCAGCAAGCCCTCCGGCTGCCCCCTGCCAGCCTGAAGCCCGACACCTTCAAGGACCAGCTCCAGGAGCTCTCCATCCCCCAAGACCTGGTCATGGACTTGGCCAGCGTGGTATTTGGGAGCCAGCGGCCTCTCCTTGACTCTGTTGCCAGGCAGCAGGGGGCCTGGTTGCCCCATGTTGCCTACTTTCGTTGGAGGGTGGATGTGGCAATCTCCACCAGTACCCTGGCCCGGTCCTTGCAGCCAAGCGTCCTGATGCAGCTGATGCTTTCGGATGGGTCAACATACCGCTTTGAGGTCCCCACAGCCAAGTTCCAGGAGCTTCGGTATAGCGTGGCCCTGATGCTGAAGGAGATGGCCGACCTGGAAAAGAGGTGCGAGCACAAACTACAGGACTGACCTGCGTGCCCAGTTGCCCATGTCACCTGGGGACAGCTGCTCAGACATCTCCAAAGTGAAGCCCACCCTACCCAGGAGGCACTCTTCATGAGAGTGTGGGACTGCAACCATGGCATTCTCTGATGAAAAAAGACAGCAGTTTCTCTCCTTCACTGGGAAGGAGAGCAACTATAAAATCACATCTTCCCGACTGCTGTCACCCTGCATACCTCTCCCCTGCCCGTTGGCATTGTTGCTGGGTGAGGGTACCCACGGCTCCAGGGTGGCCGTGTGGTCCAGGACAATGCCTTGGTGCAGATGCCGAGTTCCTTTAGCTGGGCTCCATGTGGCATCTGACCACTCTGCTCATTTGCTTCTGTGAACCCTGTGTTTCGGTGTGGACGTTTCTTTCTCCTATCTTAAATCCTTGACCTCATGGAGCCAACACTGTAGTGGGGAGGGGAAGACATTATAAAGCATGTAACAAATGGTATAGCTTGTTAGTGGTGGTAAATGAAGCAGAAAATAAGCCAAGGGATGGGGGGCAGGGCCAGGGCCAGGGGAGAACTGCGCTGTCATTTCACAGTGGGGCATAGGGTGGGCCTCCTAGAAGACCCAGTGTATGGGCAAGGACTTGAAAGAGGCAAGGGAGGTCCACCTCTGGTGGAGGGCAACTGAGGTGGAGGGGAGTGAGGGGCGCTGAGGGCAGGCCGCACCCTGATAGCTGTTTTAGAAAGATCACACTGGTGCTGTGTTGAGAGCAGGAGGGGAGCAGGGGCCTTTCCTGGCACCTCGAGGGTAGGTGTTTTGGGCAGCTTGGGCTGCTGGTCCCAGAGTGAGGACACACATTTAGGGTTGAAAGCCACTGCAACTTGGGGGCTTCTGGTGTGCAAGATTACTACAGTCACATTCATCCAGTGCAACCAGGAGTGGAGACCTGGGGTCGGAGCCCGGCCGGTGCACCCCAGAAGGGTGCTCCAAGCTTCACTGCCACCAAGGGGCCTTGTGGCTGGGACTCTGTATGTAGTTCTAAATCATGCACCTGGTGACAGTGAGGAGGGGTGCCTTCTAGGCCACCTCGGTGTTAGGGACCTGATGGAGGAGGACGGGGCTGTCACTCAGAACCCAGTGTGAGCCTCTTGGCAGCGCCTGTAGCAGCAGGTGGGCAGGCAGGCAGGCAGGCAGGCTCAGAGCCCCAGGCATCGGGTGGCTTTGGACACCCTTTCTCTGCCCCTCATGCCAGATTCCCCTTGTGCGCCCAGCCAGGGTTGCCTGCCTGTTTGCACGGCTGTGTTGACGTGTCTACTCTGGTATTCCAGTCTGAGGGCCCCTGGAAAGTCAGCACACTCTTCTGGAGGGGTTGGGTCTGGGCCCTTCAGAGACACATCTGGCCACATGCTATCTGCTCCTATCTCCACCCGGTTCCAGGTAAGTGGGGATATAGTGCTCTGCTAACCCACTAGCCGCTGGCCCACTGGAGGGCACTGTTCCGTCATCTGGTCAGGAATAGCAGCTCAGGACATGGTGGCCATGATTGCTACCCACAGCAACTCTGGGGCAGCCCTTCCCTCCAAAGCTAACATGCAGCCCGGAGCTGCACAGACCTGTACCTAGTCCTGGGATGAGCTCTTCTTCACTTTCTGATATGGAAATTCCGGGCTTGGGGAGGCAGCTGCAACCTGACTTGAGAAGGACCCTTTCAGCTCTAGGGCATAGATTTGCAGGCCAGCAGGGTGGGCCTTCTCACCCACCTGAGCTCCAGCTCAGGGCTTGGAGGGCATTTTTATGCAGGGCCAGTGAGTACTTGAGTGTTCCAGGTCATGATGATTCTGTAAGCTCTGACAACACAGTTTGAAAGCAGAGACAGTATGTTACTAAATGGGCGTGGTTATGTTCCAGTAAAAATTTTTCACAGGCATTGAAATTTTCCTGTGTCACAAAATACTTGTTTGCAAACATGTAAAAACCATTCTTACCCTGGCTGGTGTGGCTTAGTGGTTGAGTGCAAGCCTGCGAATCAAAGGGTTGGCGGTTTGATTCCTGGTCTAGGGCACGTGTCGGGGTATGGGCCAGGTTCCCAGTTGGGGGGTACACAAGAGGCAACCACACGTTGTTTCCCTCTCTTTCTCTCCCCCTTCCCCTGTCTAAAAAAAAGATAAAAATAATAAAATAAAAACCATTCTTGGCCTTGCCAGCTAGTTCAGTTGGTTAGAACATCCCAATAAACCAAGGATGTGGGTTCAATCCCCAGTCAGGGCACCTACAAGAATCACCAATGAATAAATACATAAATAAGTGGAACAACAAATATATTTCCTCCTCCTTAAAATTATCGGCATTGTTTTTTAAATCCTTACCCACTATGTGTTCTTTTTTTTTTTAAAGATTTATTAGAGAAACAGGAAGAGAGGAAGAGAAACATTGACATGCAAGAGATACATCAATCGGTTGCCTCTCTCATGCCATCAACTGGGGACCTGGCCCGCACCCCAGGCATGTGCCCTGACTGGGAATCAAACTGACCACCTTTCCGTTCGCAGGACGGCGCTCAATCCACTGAGCCACACCAGCCTGGGTCAGAAGACGTGTTTATTGCTTTTAGAGAGAGAGAGAAACATCTATGTGAGAGATACATTGATTGGTTGCCTCCAGTATGTGCCCCAACCAGGGATGGAACCTACAACTTAGATATGTACCCTGCCAGGTATCAAATCCGCCAATGTTTGATGTGTGGAAAAATGCTCAAACCAATGAACCACCTGGCTGGGGTAGGGGGGGGGGGGGGAGCCATTCTTTTAGTTCCAGAACCATACAAAACCACGTGGCAGGTGGGTGGCAGCTCTTAATGGCAATACCTTCCTGGGCCCAGTTCTTGCCATCCTGGGGTGGGCAGACCCTGTGCACCCGCATGACTTCCCCCAGGCTGCGGAGGGACTGTCCACCCTCTTGTGGTAGGTAGGTACGTCACCATGAATCCAGACGTGGGGGCAGGTACTGGCCTTATCCACCTTTGTACATGGGCCTTGCACAGAAAGCAGTGCAATTACCTCTCAGGAAAATTACCTTTCAGTTGTGTTGACCTTATTAGGTCTCTGTGAAAGCTCTTACTGGTTAGTCCTCTTCCATGGATTTCTGACTTGACTTCAAAGCCTGGATACTCCCCAAATGCATCGTTCATCCATTCAACAAACATTTCCTGAGCTGTGAGGGACACGGGTGTGTAAACCCACCTGGGCTCTGCTCTCCCTCCCAACACTTGATGAAGCTTCAAGAAAGTTCAAAATAGTTACCACCCAATGTCATAAATCAAAATTTAATAAATGAGAATGAAAGCAATTTCAGGTGAAAATTGTGGGTTTAATTTATTGACTCCAAAAGAGAAGTTAAAGTATTTTAAAACCTACTCTGCAACAGTTCTGGAAATCCTTAAAATGAGTTTACTGTTATGTTTACTGAAGCCCAATTTGGGAAATGTAGATTGAAAGTAGGACAGAATATTCCAAAACATATACGACCTGACGGCAGCCCACAACCTTTTTGTCCTGTCCAGCGACCCACTGGTGACGCATGTTCACATGGACGCAGCTAAGAGGCTCCTCCTGTCCTGCAGCTGGACTCCCTACTGGAGTGCAGGGCTTGGGGTTAATGCTGTTGAATTCTCAGTCGTATTGCAACATTTGAGTAAACAAACCTCACACTGAAATTTAACTTCAATAGAATTTTCAAATGTCATAAAATAGCGTCCCCTCCATCATTAAAAAATGCAAAAACCATTCTTAGCTCTGCTAAAAGGTAAACTGAGGTACAACTTTGAAGACTTGAGCAAACATGGGTTGGAATCCACCAGTGCCAAACCAAGTGCTCTACGGAGGGCTGGGGAGAGGTTTTCATGAAGCTACAGAGGCAAAGCACAGAAATTGGTTGACTACAGCTCAAGCAGTTGGCTTACTTGGGAAGCCTGGATGGTTGTGATAGGTGCATTTGCAGGAACTGACTGGCTGAACTTCTGGTCTGCTTGGCAGACACTGAAAGCATTCAAACCACCCAGTCTTAATGGCCTCGGTGTCTGGTTAACACACCACACAAAAGCAGAACATGGACTGAGTTTGGCCCACAGGCCATAGTTCACCAGCACTGGATCCAGGATCGCACTAGTCAGAGACTCAGGTGCTGAAGCAGATTTAAGGTGGAAGGCTCTGCCTTCTTGCCTGGCTTGCTGTCACTGTTCAGGGAAAGAAAAGAGTACTGTGCCCAGGATGGAGTCTGGAAGAGTTCATAAAGCCCTTCACCCCTCTGTCCCTCATTACTCAGGAGGAAGCAAGGGAAGTGGGGTCCGATGGAGAGGCCCTCCAGCGTGTGACAGTGCTAAGTGCCAGCAGATGGCAGGAGTGTGGCCTGTCCACTGAGGACCTTGGCTCTCGTCCTATTGCTGGCTGGCCTAAAATATTTAAGGCCCTTTTGGATTAGGCCCACCTGTCCAGATGTGCCAGCAGTGACCACCTGGTTGAATACAGCAACTGAGGCAGGGACACAATGAGCATAACCTCTGAAAATATACAGAAGTGCCAGGTCCTCTGGCACTGACCCTTCCAGGTACAAGTCCTAGGTGGAGCAGGAGCGACTGGAGAAGCAAGCACACTGACTTCATGCCGTCCTGGCACCAAGTGGGGGACAGCATCAGCTGGTGATCGTGCTGACCAGCTTCAGGGTCAAGACCCCCACCCACGTGTTGGAGAAACAAACTCATACGGACTCGACCATCTCTAACTCTGCTGCTCCCAACTTCACAAGAAAGCTCTGGAACCTCCTGGTGTAAACACAGGAATCAACAAGCACTTCTTTCACCTGACACAATCCGTAGCCTGCTACAGGCTCTGCCATGCATGGTGATTGAAGCAGCAAGGTTCTGGGGCACTGCCCGTGGGCTTAACCAAACCAGCGTGATAGTGCCCCAAATCAAGTGTCGCAAGAGATCCTCAGGTGACCTGTGCTCTCTGGTCTACCTGTCCACATGTGTGATAAATGAGCCTTTCCACTGGGATGGGGGGGTCTCTCAAATAACGCCCCCGTGACTATGGCAATGACTCCAAAGGTCAGCAGGTCTCAAGTGGGTGGCCCTGGGCAGCAGCCTCTCTGCACAGGACTCCTAGCCCCAGACTCAGTCACAGCTAGTGAGTCCAGGACCCTGGGAAGGGCTGGAGTCAATGCTGCAGGTCTGCATCATCCTATGGCCCCCTGGCCTTAATTAGATAACTCTGCGAGACAAACTGAACGGACACGGTCCCAGCCTGTCGGTCCAATTCACCAGAGTGGCTGACCTATCTAGAAACTCAACTGGGCCCTGGGTGGCTGCTTGCCTGGGCTGCTGATGTGGGAAGAAAAGCACTTAGATGAAGGCAGAAGGAAATTCCAGTAACGCTTCTTCTGGACTTCTGTGCACGTGGGCTCACACATCCTTGCTGCTGAAGCCAGTCTGAGTAACTGGCACTGAAGACACTGAGCATCTAATGTGGCGGAGCTCACAGGGCTCTTAGGCCGTGGCCACAGAACCTGGTCTTCCCTCTGTGTGCTTAGAACTCTACGTGTGGGCACCCTGATGCGAGGGGCACAGGCTTTACTGAGTGGGATAAGGTCAAACACTCTAGCAAATAAAACACATACTTTGTATGAACTTGGATGTCCTTCCTTAAGAACAATTTTAAATCTTTACCAACATTCTAACTTGTCAACATCAATGATCCCATATAAAATAAGTATGTTAAGGCTGCGGGTTTATTCTCGCTTGCATACAAGTGCATTTACAGAGGTGCGTGGTCTATTCTACGTGAGTCTTCTGATGCTGAGTGAGCCTGGAGCTTCGATTAAAGGCTTTGCCACATTTGTTACATTTATAAGGTTTCTCTCCAGTGTGAATCCTCTGATGTATAATTAGATGCGAGCGCCATCTGAATATTTTCTCACATTCATTGCATTTGTGTAGTTTCTTTACAGTGTTAACTTTTTTACGGCTCACATGGGTAGGACCCTCCAGGGTGCCCCCGTATTCGTGGTACCACTGGGCTCGTGTGTGAATCCTCTGGTGCTCAATGAGGTATGAACTCCGACTGAAGGCTTTCCCACACTCACTGCATCCATAGGGCTTCACTCCAGCATGAATTATCTGGTGTTGGAAAAGGGTTGAGTTCTGACTGAAGGCTTTCCCGCACTCACCACATTTATAGGGCCTCTCCCCAGTGTGAACCCTCTGATGGATGGTGAGCTGTGTGCTCATACTGAAGGCTTTTCCGCACTCCAGGCACTCGTAAGGCTTCTCCCCCTTGTGGATCCTCTGGTGGTAAATGAGGCTGGAGCTCTGGCTGAAGGCTTTTCCACAGTCGCTACACTCATAGGGCTTCTCTCCTGTGTGAATTCTCTGGTGCTGAATCAGGTGTGAGCCCTGGACAAAGCCCTTCCCACACTCATCACATTTGAATGGTTTTTCTCCAGTGTGAGTTCTTTGGTGGCGAATAAGCCGTGAGCTACAACCAAAGGCTTTTGCACACTTGTTGCATTTATACGGTTTCTCTCCAGTGTGAGTTAGCTGATGCTGACTAAGGCGTGAGACCCACCTGAAAGCCTTCCCACACTCGTCACACTTAAACGGTTTCTCTGCAGCATGGGTTCTCTGGTGGGCAACGAGGCCAGCACCATCCAGTGTTCGTGGAACTGAAGGCTTCTCCCCAGCGTGCATCCGCTGGTGCTGGGCCAGGGTTGAGCTCTGGCTGAAAGCCTTCCCACACTCCTGACACAGGTAGGGCCTCTCTCCAGTGTGAGTCCGCTGGTGTCTGACCAGCTGAGACTGCTGGCTGAAGGCCTTCCCACACTCACGACAGCCATAGGGCCTCTCTCCCGTGTGTACCCTCTGATGGTGGATGAGGCTGGAGCTCTGACCAAAGGCTTTCCCACACTCCTCACACCTGTAGGGCTTCTCTCCAGTATGAATTCTTTGATGCTGAATAAGTTTTGAGCTCAGGCGAAAGGCCTTTCCACACTCAATGCATTTGAATGGTTTCTCTCCTGTGTGGATCCTCTGATGTTGATTAAGCTGTGAACACAACCTGAAGACTTTCCCACATTCCTCACACTCATACGGCTTCTCTCTACGGCAGTTACTTTGACGTTTCCCCTGTGGACAATCAGATAACTTTCCTTGGCATTCTTGACACCTGTTCAGTTTCTTCTGTATATTAACTTCGTGAAGCAGAGTCGTGAACATGAAACCCCTGCCACACACATCACATCTTCGGGATATCCCGTCTGCAGCAACCCCCTGACTTTTATCAGGCTGACAACCCATGCCACCACAACCCTGCACATCCACCTGGGTGGAGATCTTCCTGGCAGCCACAGTCCCTGTGTGCAAGTGGTGTTTCTGGAAGACAGAGCTCGGTTTACTCTCCCGCCAGACCTCAGAAACAGAGGTATCTCTGAAGCAGGGAGTCTGAGGAGAATCACGTGGTGGGGTTTTGACTATTGCTGCCAGGGACTCTGATTTCAGTATGTACACATCCTCATGGGCCTGCTCACCATCAGTGCTAATTGCAGGATCTGAAACACACAGGAAGAATAAGGCTCCTTCTCGCGAGTTCAGACAAAGGACAAAGGCTGGGGTGGAGGTCCTCCCTAGGAACTGAGCTCCCTCCCAGGCTACCCCACATGCAAAGGCACCATGGAAAGTTGACACCTTTGACAGTTCTCAAAATTTGGTTTCATTCATGCTTTTTGCTTCACACTTTCATTCAACCGGTGTACTCAGGTGAGTGCTAATAGCCACCCTCCCACAAGGGGGCTACATCAGCAGAGGTTCATCCTGTGGGAAAACAGTGCGAGGAAGTCCCCAAAAAAGAAAGTGAACCTGAGAGGGTGGAGAGTTTTGTAAGAGGCAGGATTAGCCTAAGAGGTCAAAGGAGGTGGAGAGTAAGGAAGAAAGACGGAGTTTGAACTATAAAGCAGAGGGATGAGCAGGTACTGTCGAGGCAGGAGAGCTATTAAGGGTCATACAAGGGTGAGCCCGAAGGGCTGGGCAGTGGCCTGTCTCCTGGGTGGGTTTCTGAGCGGGACCCGAGGCCTGCACTTCGCTTCCTCCAGCAGCCAACAGGCCACTCCCTCCAACTCACACCTGACCATGTCCCTTATCAGTCTGCCCCTCGCCTTCCCCATATGGACATCTCCTTCCTGTGTCTTTCTGGGGGTTCTGCCTACCCCATCTGCCCCTACAAGGCCTTCCTGACATCCACTTTCCCTCTGGATTCTCCACGTGAGCGTCAGCCTCCTTCCTACTCTGCAATCCCAGTAAGTGCCTTTGCTGAAGTCAGACCCCGTTGTCCCTAATCATATCCAGGGCCATAATTAGCCCACCGCGGTCCCACAGTGAAACCCAGGGCCCAGTGACAGGGCTCCGCTGGCTCCTCACACCAGTGCTGTCTCCACCCAGCTGCAGCAACCTACGTCTCTGTCAGTGCCAGCGCACGGAAGGGGCTGCCACACCGAGCATCTGTACGCAAGGACAGCTCCTGTTCCCTCCTGCCATTGGTCTTCACAACAACCCAGGGGGGTCAATAGTGGACAAGGGGCTCATGGCTCAGAGAGGTTACGTCACTCACCCATCGTCACACAGCTAGTGAAACACAGGAATGGACTGAGTGCTGTTCCCCCAAACACACACCCTTTCAACATCTCTGTGCCCTTAAGACACGGGACATCTACCTGGTCCACACTGTTTCCCCTTCTCTGCACAAACACAACCTTGGCAAACCTGCTCCTTCAACAGGACAAGAGTGGCCACAGAGATAGAAAACAGATAAGCACTGCTGCCCTCTGCCTGCTGCTTCAGTGCAGAGGCCCCTACGAACAGCGGTGAAGGAGGAACAGCCATGAAGAGCAGCCAGGGAGAGCTACACTGCCGGCCCAGCCACAAGCCCTAGGATTCCTGCTGTGCTAAGCAGCCACAGCCACAGCCACACTGCAAACCAACTGCCCTGGAGTCTGCCTCCCTCTCTCCTGTAGCCAAGTCTATAAACGGCAGTTGCATTATGAAGGTCTTGCCACATCCCCAGCACCAGCCTTCCATAGCCAGCAGCCTCCTGTCTGTCTCAGGGTGTACACGCTCCCTCCCTTCAGGCCCATGTGACACCTGCACACAGCACAACCCATCTCTTCCTGTCCCCACTTAGCAGGGACCACTCCTCTGACAAAGACCCTGTCCTAACCAGCCCAGCCAGGCTTCTCTGAGCCTCGCCCAGCCAGGCCTCCCCCTGGGTCTATAAGGAGAAAACACTAATGTGGCTTGTAATAGCTCAAGGCCACACCCATAGGATGACCCCACCCCACCTTAAAGCACCTGCCTGAGAAAACTGGAGGATGCATGTTCCAGCCACACCCAAGGGCAGGGCTGGTCAGGAAGCTCAGGTGGTGTCAGATGGACCTGCCTCTCCTCTTCTGGGATCCATCATGCCCCTGCCTGCTCTATCACCCGGGGCAAGTGGAAGCTGGGTTAGTGCTCAGTGAACTCTGACCTACTGCAGTTCTGACCACAGCAACTATGACTCATCCCATGGAGCCCCCAGGGGGCCTCAAGTCCTGGGGCAGGGGTGGTGGTGTTGGGGCAGCTGTAGGCCCTGAGGAGGATCCTGGGATATCAGCTGCACCAATCGAGAAAATCACGTCTTGGGCATCTACATTTTCTAACACGTTCCACAAAATTTCATCCACAAGGCTGTCCTGTGTGCTCAGGCCCACAAGTGGCTCTAGGTCTCACTGCAGGGATGCCTTCCTGTCACCTAACCACCAGGAAGGCCATTCGCTGCATGGGAACCACTGAGGAGCTCGGCCCACTCCAGCTGGTTCTCTTGCCATGGTGCCCTCTTTGAAATCTCCCCTTCTTTGGAAATGTTTACTGGGGGTGGCTTTTAATCAAGCTGGTCTGTTCCTTTACTCCTTCCCAAGAAGGGTAAGAAAGGGGCCTGAATGGGAGGCCCCTGCTATGGTCTGACTGTGCCCCTGAAAGGTGAGCTGAAGCTCCAGCCCAGGATCTCAGAACATGAACTTACTTACAAACAGGACCATGCAGATGGAGTCAGTTCTGATGAGGTCACACTGAGGTATGAAGGGCTCTCACCCAATGTGAGTGGTGTCCTCAGAAAGAGAGACATGGGGAGAGCACACTGTGATGATGGAGGACTGAGGTGGTGTGGCCATACCCAAAGAACACCTGGGGCCACCAGAACCCAGAAGAGGCAGGAGAGAGCCTCCCCTACAGATTTCAGAGAGGACACAACACTGCCAACACCTTGAGTTTGGGCCTCTGGCCTCCAGCCTGTGCTGCTTTGTCACAGCACCCCCAGAGCCGGATCTCAGAGGTTGAAGTCACCCAGGGCCCCGAGAAGTTCTGGAGAGAGTGCAGCTCCCTGAGAGGCTGCTCAGAACCAAGTTTACCGCTTCCCTTGCACCCATGTTTACATCTCTGATCGATAAGGGTATTGTTAAGATTAGAAACTGAATAAAATGTGGTTTCAAATCAAACTCGCCTACTGAACCCTGGGGCCCACCTCCCCAGGCACAGCTTCTCTGCCACGGGCCCATGCCTCACCTGTCTGAGGGGTCCTTGGCAGCTCTCCCCGCTCAGTTCCCTGCAGGTCGAGGACCCATGGCTCCTCCCCCTGCTCCAGCCGGGAGATCAGCTCAGGCTTGAAGAGCAGAAATCCTGCTGTCAAGGTGACGAAGGAAAGCACATTGGCATTGCTGGGAACACAGCTCAGGGCTCAGTGCCCCCTGGTTTCCAGTGCCTCCTGGTTTAGCCAGTAAAGGGGTAGGGGGCTGCTGGGGCGTAGGCAGGGTCTGTGAAAGGAGCATCACAGGGTGAGGGTCTGCGCACAGGGGCACAGGGGTGCTCTCTGTCTGGTTTAGCCCAGTTCTGGGGGCTGGACACTGAGGGAGGCCTGGACTCCCAGCTGATTCCCTTCTGCTTCAAGGCCCCAGGTCACTTTGTCACCCAACAGTTTGCCAAGAACAGGCTGCTCTACCCCAGGAAGAGAAAAGCCAGGCACGGACAGCGCGCCCCTCAGTTTAGGTAGAGTCCAAGAGATAGGGGCTAAGAAACAAGACAAGAACATTTGAAATCTTGCTTCCCAGCACATGTCATCAGCTTGGCCCAAACTAACTGTTATTTAAAAACAAACAAACAAACAAACAAAAACCCTGGCCTGGTAGCTCACTTCGTGAGAACCTTGTCCCGATATGCCGAAGTTGCGGGTCTGACTCCCAGTCAGGGCGCATACAAGAACAACCAGGGAGCGCATCAGTAAGTGAAATGACAAGTCAATGTTTTTCTCTCTCCCTCTCCCCTCCTTTCTCTCCCTGAAGTCAATAAGTAAGAAATCCTTAGAAGAAACAAAACGAAAGAACAAAAATAAACCAACAAATGAAACAGGTTTTAAGTCGGAAGCCACTACGGTCCAATCATTACCTGGTGGCCCCCAGTCTTGCACCCTTTCACAAAGCGAGGGAGCCCAGGCAGACTGGGGAGTGGTAGAGGCCTGTGGGCACCCACCTGGCACCCCCCTTCTGGGGCCACCAGCCCCAGGCTATGGGGCAACAGTGTGGTGAGCTCCCAGCCTTTCCCAGGGCCCTGTGGTTGGAGCTTCCCTCAGGTTTCTGGCCATGGGGGTGGAGAAGGGCAGGCAGAGAGATCCCAGGTCAAAGGCCTCAGGTTCAAGCAAGACCCCACACTGAAACACGTGTTGTCTCCAAGCACACATGGAACATTCAGAGAAACATCCATGGGCCAGCCATGAACGGGTCATCATGCAGGCCACAGAGCCTCAGAACACAGAACCAAAATGCAGTAGGACGTGAAAGTTACCACAACAGGCAGTTCAAAACATTTTGCCACTTGGGAATTCAGTAAGGAGATACTAACTGGCAACTGAATTTACTGAGTCAAAATGTGTAGGATACAATGGAAGCAGTACTTAAAACGTATTTTCAAACACATTTACTAGAAACAAAAACAGTAAAAAACAAATGAGCTAAACATTAAATTCAGTAAGTTGGGAACAAAACAACACAGCAAATACAAGCACAAAGGAAGGAAATAATAAAGGAAGGGCAGGATTCAATGGAATAGAAAACAAGGACCCCCCTACACACAATCCATCCCCCAAAACTGACCAAAGCCAGAAGCTGGCTCTTTGGCAAGATGAATAAGCAATCCTGGGGAAAATTGATCAAGGTACTGCCAAAAACTCACACAGGGAACAGCTGCAACACCACGGAGATTAAACATGAAATCGAAGAATACTATGAACAAACACATGCTAAACACTGAGTATCCAAATGAACAGACTAACTTGTAGAAGAACTAGAAATGACAAAAGCGGTGTAAGCAGAAATTCAGAGACTTGTGAGGCCATCAAGCATGAACGAAAAGGACGGGCTTCCCCCAGGGCCCAGGAGCTTTACAGGGAGTTCAACCGAAAACTCAAAAGGTTCCATTAATTCCACCTATGTAAATTCCTACCAAAGTTAAAAAAAGATAGTGAAACACCTATTTCTAGTGTGGACTCTATCTCTTATAACAAGGAGCCTTTATTACCTCCTAGAAGTCCATGCACCCTGTGAGGATTAAAACATGAGACAAGAGCAAAGCTGGGAGCCTGCCTGGGTCACCCAACGGGGTCAGGGCCTAACCACATTGCCTCCATAACCCCAGCTCTCACAGAGGCCTGGCTAGGTGGGTGCTGACCGGTGACACCGGGGGCAGGTCTCAAGCTACAGCCTCACCTAGTCCAGCCACACTGCTGTGGTTCTCCAGCATCACCTCCTTGTAGAGGGCCCTCTGGCCAGGGTCCAGACACTGCCACTCCTCCCTTGAGAAGTGCACAGCCACGTCACCAAACGTCACAGCCTCCTGAAAGGACACACACCAGCACCTCAGGGACCCCTGGGTGCCAGCCCCCACCCGGCACCACCTCACAGTGTGTCTCATGTACGTGCACCGCAGGGGTGACTGAGACAGTCACCAGACCCCTTCGGCTCTAAAATCAAGGGGAAGGGAGGAACCCAGACCCCGGACATCTACAACCCTCCCCTTGACAGCCTCAGACCAGGCAGGCCCCAGTCTGGGCAAACATTTGCTCATGACTTTGGGGATGGGCATGCCTGAGTCTGACAAGCGGGAGGCCAAGGCAGGGTCTAGGCCCAGGCCAAGTGGGCAGGGTGGGAACCCAGAAGAGGAGGCCGGGCCCTCACAGGACAAGTGATGGAATGGAGGGCAGTCAGACTCCTACCATGAGGCTCCTTGGGTGAGCATCCATGTGTCCTGGCCGGCAGACCTGTTGACAGTTAAAAAAGGGTCAGAGGTCAGGATGCTGGAGGCTCCCCACACCTGACTTCCAGGCTAATGCAGGAAGAGCAGTGCTCTTTAATCCTTTACCCACACCTCCAGATATTCTCCGGCAGGGACACAGAGTGGAATCAAAGCTGCCACAGCACTTGAGCATCTGCCCCCGAGGCTTTGGTCATTTCTCAGTGTGTGTGGCAGTTGTGAGTTACCCCACGAACACTTAAGGGATGGTTGCCACGTGTGCCAGGGGCTTGAGCCAAGCAACGGGATGCGGCGTGAACAATGCACAAGGACTCTGCCTTCAAGAAGCAGTCTAGTGGAGGAAAAAGTTAAGTAGACACAAACAAATGCAGAATTAGAACCGTGATGGCACTAAAGCACAAGGAACTCTGAAAGCATTTAAACTAGGAAACCCTGATTCAGTCAGTCTGTTGGATCACTTCCCCCTGGAGCTAATGAGACCAAGAAAGTGGAGGTGGGGAAGGCACTCCTGGTAGCAGGTACAGCATCTGCAAAGGAGCTGAGGCAGAAGGTTTGGGCTGAGTAAGCCGACAGGGCAGGATCACAGGCAGCAAGAAGCGTGTGACCGCAGATCGGAGTAGCCAGCACCCTAACAGAGAACCTTTGGGAAAAGAGAAATGGATACAGGAACCCCTTTACATACACTTGGCCCCTGTGTCCTCTTGGTGGGTCTGAATGAGGACTGGGCTTCCTAGTGGAGCTTTTGGGTCAGAAAGTGGCTTGCAGGTAGACGCCCCAGACCGTGTGCACAGCGAGGTGGACGGAACAGAAATGACCACCGTCGGGTGGGCCCCCACCTGGGCCTTGCGGGAAGGAGGCAGCTGCCAGCGCTGGATCCTGGTACCCGGCAGATAAGGGCAGGCCCTGAGAGGCAGCCAGAAGGCAAACTTCCTACCCACGCAAAGACACAGCCCTTTCAGCCACTGTCACTAAGTCTAAGTCTTCCAGGGCCGTAAATGGGGGGAAACAAGGCCCTCGACGAGGGTGGTTATTCAGGAAGGAGACCCAAGATCCCTCTGGAGCCAGCTGGTGGGAAGGCAGCGCTAGAGGCTGCGGGACTCGGCCCAACGCCTCCCGCCTCCGCGGCCAAGGTGGCCGCGGCTCCACCACCCTCACGTCCCCTCCAAGCCGCCCGCTCGTCCCGAGCTACCCCGCCTAGAGGCCGGTCGAGCGCGAGGCCCGCACTGCCGGAGACAGGAAGACGCCGGGGCCCGCCGTGGGCGTTCCGCCGGAGGGCGCGACCGCCGCCTTGGCTCACCCTCCCGGAGGATCGCGGGAGGCTCGAGACGCGCGACGCTGCGGGAGACTGGCCTCGACGCCCGCGCCCCCTCAGTCCCACAGATTTCCGGCCCTTCTGGGCGCCTTGGAGGCTCGCGGTCTCGGTGGTTCCCGGCCAGAACCGAGGCGCGGGAGAAGGGGCGGGACCAGACGGAGGGGGAAAGGACTCAGCTTGGGGGGCGGAGCAAAAGTCTGGAGAGGGGCGGGGCCACAGCCTGGGAGGGCAAAGCCCAGTGAAGGGGCGGGGCCTGAGTCTATGGGGGCGGGGCCGGAGCCCGTGGGATGGGGTGGGGTCGGAATCCAGCGGAAGATGGAGCCCGGGAAAAGAAATTCTGTTACACCCAAAGACTACAGCACTCTACTCTTTGGTTTAAGGACAATGAAATTGACTCGGGTTTTTTTTTTCAGAGTACGTTTATTAAAGCTGGGGACAGTGAAACAAGGAAGAAGCAACAGGAGAGAACCTTGGCGGGGTTGCTTTGTCTCACCGGAAAGTCAGAGAAAAGGGGGTCTTGGAGACAGGTTCAGGGGGTTAGCCCTGCAGGAACTTTTGCTGCCCATTGTTCCTCTGGTTACAAGTCTTGTGGGGCCCTAGAGTTTAGGAGATGCATTCCTGAGAGGGAAGAAGAGGGGGAAGGGAAAGGCCTGGGCATGCTCCCTGGAAGTAGAGTGCGCTAAAACGGACCGTTTAAAATAGTCTGTCACATGCTACAACATGGACGAACCTTGACGGCATTATGCTAAGTGGAATAAGACAAATACTGTATGATTCCACTTATATGAGGTATCTGGAGCAGTCAAAGTTACAGAAGCAGAGAGTAGGATGGTTGCTGCCAGGAGATAGGAGAGGGGGGAATTGGGAGTTATTGTTTAATGTAGACAGAGTTTCAGTTTTGCGAGGTGAGAAGAGCTGTAGCCCTGGCTGATATGGCTCAGTAATTGAACACTGGCCTGTGAACGGAAAGGTCTCTGGTTTGATTCCCAGCCAGGGCACATGCCTGGGTTGTGGGCCAGGTCCCCAGTTGGGGCCATCCAATATTTCTCTCCCTTTCTTTCTCCCTCTATCCCTTCTCTCTAAAAATAAATTTAAAAAACCCTGGAAAACAAAACAAAAAAGAGTTCTATAAATGACTGGTATTGATGGTTACACTACCAATATGAATGTACTTAGTACCACCAAAGTGTACACTTAAAAGTGGTTAAGATGCTAAATATAATGTTATGTGTATTTTACCACCATAAAAAAAATTGGGAAGGCCTGGCTGGGTAACTCAGTTTGTTAAAATGTCATCCTGATACACCAATGTTGCAGGTTCGATACCTGGTCAGGGCACATAAAAGAATCAACCAATGAGTGCATAAATAAGTGGAACAACAAACTGATGTTTCTCTCTCCACCTTTATCAGCTTCCCCCAGGTCCACATGGTAAGAATCATCCTATCGATGGAATGAACCTTTGCTGTGTGGCATGTTTGTCCTCAGTGGCTCCATGAGATGAGGGGCACAGCACTCAGATTACAAGGTGGTCATACTAGAATTCCTTGCACATGGGCCCAAACTCAAATCACTGTGCCCTCACCTGCCCCCGCAGACGACTCTCAGAGTCTCCAGATCATTCCCATCCCTTCTTCGGAGGCTGGCCCCCTGGTCACAATGCACTGTCTTAGAATTCAGCCTTCCTGTGGGCCATGCATGTTACCATCCATAATCCCTAACTTATCTTCTTGCTTTCTTTTTTCCTATGACTTCAAATTGAGGACAACTTGAGAACATTCAAATTCACAGACACTGCTAAGAAATTTGAGTGAAATTCTCCACTGATGAGGAGAGAGCAACTCCAAACACTGTGAGCCTGTACAACTAACTGGGTGGGGGCAGGTCTAGAGGGAGAGCCTTTGGATCCTCTATTTGCTTAAGTGAAGGACCATGAGGTCACATCCCAGGTGGAGGACCTCCTTAGCAAAGCAGGAGCCCTTCCCAAGAAGGAATAATAATGAAGTAGGGACACCACTGCAGGACAGAAAGTCTGGGAATTGTGTCAGTCGTCATTCTTTGTCAACTCCTTGATCACATTATGGGGAGGGGTCCAGAAACATGGTTCATGGGCCACAATGTCCAGGATATTCAGATGTAATGAAACCCAGAAGACTTCGTGTGTGTCCGCAGCACAGCTGCACAGCTTGTCTGTCAGCTACAGGTTCTGAAACCCATCATTGGAATCCGCAGGTAGAGAAAGGTGAGGAGGTCATGTGGAGTGTGGCTGTACCACAAACGGGCTCGCAGGTGACAGTGGGGACAGAGCAATGGGGGTGGTACGGGAGGCGACGCTGAGTCCCTGGGGCTCTTCCCTCCTGGCTGAGGCGCTAGAGGAGAGCTCCACTCTCCCAGGACCGTGTATCAGCACAAGGGAAACCCAGGGTGAGTTATCTGCACTCATTATTGTTACAGGATCACCGTAATCCTTTTCATTTGTGGACCAGTCAACAGCCCTGATGACACAGGTATGAGCAGGGCGGCGGATGGGGTGGCCTGGAAGGGTTCAGCACCAAGGATAGCGCCAGGCAGCCCAGCGGGAGGACGTGGGCGTGGAGGGTACACGGAGGCTCGATCCAACCCCATAGGCAGTGCAGGAACTTGGCGGACACGGGGAGAACAGTCAGGTCAAGGGCTACTGTTCAGGTATGCAGTGTGAGAGGAGCAGTTCCAATTGAGTGAGAGCACAGCGAGCAGTGTAACAAAGAGCACATTGGTCAGGCGAGGGGCTGTCTCCTGCTCACATTTGCTCCTCTGGGCTCCTCCTCTCCAACCCCTGCACCCTGTCTCCAGGGCTTCTGGCTTGTAGTTGGGTTTGGCCAATGGAAGCCTCAACAGGAGATTGGACTGTGGAAAGGGAGTGAGGCCCGGGACCTGGAATCTCCTGGACACTGAAGCTTTGCAAAACCTCCCGTCCTGGGCTCTGGCTGGTGTGGCTCAGTGGACTACTGAGCGCTGGCCTGCAAACTGAAAGATTGCCATTTAGATTCCCGGTCAGGACACATGCCTGGGTTGCTGGTCAGGTCCCCAGTTGCGGGCGCACAAGAGGCAACCGAACAATGTTTCTCTCCCTCTCTTTCTCCCTCTTTCCCCTCTCTTTAAAAATAAATAAATAAAATCTTTTAAATCAGGAAATAAAACGTTCTTGCTGCACTACTGCATTAAACAGAATGTAAGCAGAGAAATAAACTTGGGAGCACATACCCGAGCACGTTAACACTAGTTTCTTTCTGGGCCCTAGAATTATGGGTGGTTTTAATTTTTCTTCTATTTCTATGATTTTGCCAAGACTTATTATTTATTTACAAATGTGTGTTGCCTGTTTGTTTGAGGAAAAATTATTTAAAAACCAATACATACAATCTTGATTGAGCCAGGTGCATGCCTCTGCCTGGACAGATACTTGACCTCCTGTGTTTGGGTGGAGGCAATCCTTTTCTGGGTCATCCTTTTCTGTGGGGCTTGAGCTTCCTAAATTGCTGCCACTTCCTAAATTGTCATCACTGTTAAGTGATGACCCCTTTAGGCATCAGTTAACAGTAAGCCTGCAGTCATGCTGTGAGGTGCCATCTTGTAGGAGAGCCTTTGTACCATGTGAGACTACAAAAGGCTACAGAGGGTGATCTGGGAGGCTTGATGGGTCAGTTTGCTGCAGATGCACAGAAGAGCAGAACCACACCACAACCAGCCAGCCCCCATTGGGATGTTGTCCAGGGCAGTCTGTAGGCAGAACCTGCCCGCACCATTGCCGCTGGCTCTGCTGACAGATATGTTGTCCTCCTTACCCTGGCAAAGCAACAGAGCATCTCAGAGGATGGACATCTCAGAGGGAAAGACCTGTCCCCACTCCTCAATACACAGTTCCTCCACTGCTAGGAGGGGTAAGTTACCACACTGATTCTTGTTTACTCCTATCAGGGGAGAGCATGTACTTAGGGAAGGACCACTAGATTATGGGAGGGGGGGAGCTGCTTGTAGTTCTACTTTCAGAACCAAGAAATAAGTCTTCCAAAAGAACCTATGCACCCCAATGTTCATAGCAGCACAATTTACAATAGCCAAGTACTGGAAGCAACCTAAGTGCCCATCAGCAAATGAGTGGATCAAAAAAACTATGGCACATTTACACAATGGAATTCTATGCAGCAGAGAGAAAGAAGGAGCTTATACCTTTTGTAACAGCATGGATGGAACTGGAGAGCATTATGCTAAGTGAAATAAGCCAGGTGGTGAGGGACAAATACCATATGATCTCATCTTTAACTGGAACATAATCAACAGAAGAAAAAAGCAAACAAAATATAACAAGAGACATTGAAGTTAAGAACAATCTAACAATAGCCAGGGGGGAGTGGGGAGGGGACAGTGAGGAGAGGGGATTACCGGAACCACTATAAAGGACACATGGACAAAATCAAGGGAGAGGGTGGAGGCGGGGGAGGGAGGTGGGTTTGTCTGGGGTGGGGTGGAGGGATGGGGAGAAAAGGCATACAACTGTAATTGAATAACAATAAAAATTTAAAAAATAAAAATAAAAATAAATTTTAAGAAAGAGTGGAAAAAATTAATTAAAAAAAAGAAATAAGTCTTTAGTCAGATTAAAACAGTGCTGGGTGGAAAAGAATGGAGCAGTGAACAGAATGATGACAAAACATCAGGTTTCTGCTCAGAGTGACAGGAGAGACAATATCAAGAGGAGTGCTAACACAGATGAAGCATTGGTCTGACAGTTCTCCTCGGAAAACAAGGATGCAGGGGGACTGGTCAGCCACCATCTGCTGCTCTGGAGCAGGTGCACTCAGATGCTTGCAGGTGTGAGGCTCAGGGGGTGGCAAGCAAACACTGACAGGCTGGTCCTCCCAGGGCCGCCTCCCTTGCTCCCTCAGCTCTACACCAGCATCCCAGGCTCCCTGTGACAACAAACACTGAAAAAACATTCTTTTAGCCCTGGCTGGTGTGGCTCAGTGAATTGAGTGCCGACCTGCGAACCAAAGGGTCACTGATTCAATTCCCAGTCAGGGCTCATGCCTGGGTTGCGGGCCAGGTCCCCAGTAGGGGGTGCTCCAGAGGCAACCACACATTGATGTTTCTCTCCCTCTCTTTCTGCCCCCCTACCCCTCTCTGAATATAAATAAAATTTTTTAAAAAGAACACTGTTAAAAATGTCATTGATTTTAGAGAGAGAAAGAGGAAAGGAGAGAGAAAAACATGGATTCCCTGCTCTACTTGTTTATGCATTCATTGGTTGATTCCCATTTGTGCCTTGACCACAGATCAAACCCACAGTCTCCGCCAATCGGGATGACGCTCAGATCAACCGAGCAACCTGGCCAGGGCCAAGAATGGTTTTTAAGTGGTTGCAAATCCACCTCCCCGGCCCTGGCCGCAGGACGACCCCACCGCGGGAGAGCAGTCTGCGGGCTAGACATTCTGGACTCCCCTGACACGGCCACCGCAGGGATCCTGCGCAGAGTCCCCGGCGACAGGGGGGGACTACAAGTCCCGGCGTGCACTGAACTCGCAGCCGCGGCGCCTGCCCGGAAGTGAAAGTGGCTTTCAGCCGAGCCCCGGAAGATAAGGCAGCTCTTGGGCCCGCCTAGTCTCTTTCGGCCGCGCCAGGCAGCAGGTAGGTTGTGTTTACGGCGTGGCGGTCCCGGTTTCATCCGGTGTCATCCGCCGTCATCCGCCACCCTGGGGCCCGCAAACGGCTCAGGCCAGCTTCTGAGAAAACGCAGTCCGGGAATGGGGGCGCGGAGGTGGCCGGGGGCTGGAGGGAGGAGCCTGGGGAAAGGGGGCCCTGAAGCCGGGCGGCGGGAGTATCCACTTTACTTCGGCGCTGACCGTGACCTTCCGCCAGACTGCCATCATGGGCCGCGTGATTCGTGGGCAGAGGAAGGGCGCCGGTTCAGTGTTCCGCGCGCACGTGAAACACCGCAAGGGCGCCGCGCGTCTGCGCGCCGTGGACTTCGCAGAGCGCCACGGCTACATTAAGGGCATCGTGAAGGTGCGAGGCGCTGGTCGGGACGGGTGGGGGCGTGGGGTGTCCTGCCGGGACCCCACGCTCACTCTGCTTCGGCCCACAGGACATCATCCATGACCCTGGCCGCGGCGCGCCCCTCGCCAAGGTGGTCTTCCGGGATCCGTACCGGTTCAAGAAGCGGACAGAACTGTTCATCGCAGCCGAAGGCATCCACACCGGCCAGTTCGTGTACTGCGGCAAGAAGGGTGAGCACTGCTTGTGTTTGCGATGGGAGGACGGGGTTGCATGAAGAGATCCACACCCCAAGTCGGGCAGGGGAGGCATCCAGGAGGAAGACTCACCTGGTGTGTCCTGCTGGACCGAACGTTGCCAGGCGGTGCCCGGAGAATGGAGGAGTGTTGTGACTATTACTGGGTGCTGTGCCGAGCGGTGGGTTTGCGGTGCCCTAGGTTAGCAGTCCTTAAGACACCCCCTCCCCATGCTGACTTGCACTGTCTGCTCGGCCTTGCAGCTCAGCTGAACATTGGCAATGTGCTCCCAGTGGGTACCATGCCTGAGGGCACCATCGTGTGTTGTCTGGAGGAGAAACCTGGTGACCGTGGCAAACTGGCCCGAGCCTCCGGGAACTATGCCACCGTCATCTCCCACAATCCTGAGACCAAAAAGACTCGAGTGAAGCTGCCTTCAGGCTCCAAGAAGGTCATTTCCTCTGCCAACCGAGCTGTGGTCGGTGAGTGACTGGCAGCAGTTGAATGCTGTGGGTGGCTTGTGAACAGCCAGCAAGTAGACCTGGGCCCTGGAACCTAACTGCTCACTCCACTACAGTAGGCTCTGTAAGCTTGAGCACGATCACAGCCTATGAGTCATAAGTTTGTAAAGTGGGCACAGTGGTACCTGTACCTACTTCACTTCTGGTTGGGAGTTGAAGGAGACTGGGCTTAACTGCCTGAGACTTGTTTACAGTCTCGCATAACCTTGACTTGTGTGATTTCTGCCCTATACCCACTTGTTAACCGTCTTCTCAGAGATGTACAAGTTTCTGAAATCACCTAATTGCGTTGGAAACGATTTGCACTCAGGTTTGTTTACTGTGCTGTTTGGTAACCTCTTCCAGTTCAGTGGCAAACCCAGTCTTGCGTGGGGGAGTCTTCTGTGGGTATGTTCACAGAATCAGCAAAACTGGCTGCGATGTGGGAGGGTGGGTCAGCTGTCATGTTGGGGTTGGGGTTCCGAGGTTGAGTGACCTGCCCCGTGGCAGCCATCGTGAAGGGCTTCCCTGGACAACCCTGGGCTGAGATAGGCGTTCCAGATGATGTGGGCAAAGGCCTGGCTTGGCACCTTATGGAGCCTGAAGAAACTTTCTGTCGGTGACAGGCTGCAAAGATGCTCACTGCTGGGTGGCTGTTGCAGTGTTAATGGGGCTTCTGTGAACTTTGTGACGATACATGACAGTACAGAGTGAGTGTGATTAGTGCAGGTGATAGGGTGATGACAGGGACCCAGCAGGGTATATTCTCTCTGATGAGAGGGTAGGAAGCACCTTTCTGAAGTGCCTGATCTTCCTAACAGGTGTGGTGGCTGGAGGTGGCCGCATTGACAAGCCCATCCTGAAGGCTGGCCGTGCCTACCACAAGTACAAGGCAAAGAGGAATTGCTGGCCCCGTGTGCGGGGTGTGGCAATGAACGTAAGTAGCCCAGAAATGGGCAGCGGAGTGTTCAGGATACAGGGATCATGAGACTGGGTGGGCAGGCCCTTCCCGGAAAACCCCTCTGCTGGGGTGTCTGGTGCAAGCCTCTGGGTGATGGTTCATGGGTGCGGCCTTGTTGATCCTGCCCTACCTTAGCCCTCCTGAGGTAGGTTGGGGCCACCTCCACATTAATGCCACCTTCCTCTGCCTGCAGCCTGTGGAACATCCGTTCGGAGGTGGCAACCACCAGCACATCGGCAAACCCTCCACCATACGCAGAGATGCCCCTGCTGGACGCAAAGTGGGTCTCATTGCTGCCCGCCGGACGGGACGTCTACGGGGAACCAAGACTGTGCAGGAGAAAGAGAACTAGGGCCTGGGGGCTCAATAAAGTTTGTCCTCCTGCCACAAAGCAATTCCTGCCTGTAGTTTCCGAGAGAAGGGTCCTGCTGGGAGGGCTGTGGCTCTCAGAGGAGGCGGGGGTGCTAGGTCCCACCACACCTTGGTTCCTGGACCCCACCAGCACCCAGCACTTGGAGCGGAGAAGCCCACACCTGTATTGGAGAGAATCTAGATGAGGGTGTGGATGCTCTTGGGTGGGTGGTGTTCTGAATCCACAGGTTGGACAGCAGGGGAACTGTCCTGTGATGAGAGGACCGGGAGTTTGTCCAAACAAATGGCTTCTTTTTTGGCCACAGCTGATGGTATTTTGTTCCAAACTTCGTACCAGTTCTGTCAAAGGTGACAACCATTCTGGTAGGCGCTCACTGTGCAGACTTGGAGGGGGGGAGGGAAGGCACTGGCTGGGAGTCTCCACAATGACCATTTAACTGCAGGAGATGACCACAATGAGTCCTGTGTGAGAACTGGTCACCTCTGGTTCTGAGGCTGTATTGCAAGGGCCCCTCCTGGATGATAGGCCTTCCCCTCATGGTCCAACCTCAGGCCCAGTTCTCAGCCTGCCCCAACTGCTCTGGGCAGTGAACCCAGCAGGGATAGGCCCAGTCACTGGCAGAGAAGGCAGGAGGGTAATGTTTCCTGAAGAAAAGTACGAATCTTGTAAAGTGTGGGGCCTTGCTTGGCCGGGAGACTGGCCATCATGGAGGGTTTGCTCTCTCCCCGATGGGTCAGGTGCGGAAGGAGGCCCTTGTCTGTGAGTGGACACCGGCTAACCGGCTTTGACCAGGAAGCCTCTCCTGCACTTCCTGGGTATCTCGTGGTCCTGGTGAATGGCTTGGTTCGCTGCTCTTGTTAGAGGAAGGCCTGGTCTGGTTGCAATGCCTTTCGTGACTCAACAGACAGGGTGTCACTGAAAATTACTAATATTTGTTAATCTTTGAAATCAATCACCAAAGCCTCTTACCTCAATTCTGAAGCCTGAGTCTCTAGGCTGCCTTCCCCAACCCCCAGGACAGCTATCCTAATTTGTTGCATTGTATTTCCGGCTCCTGGAGGATTCCGGCCACCGAGATGTGGAAAGTTTCCTAGAGCGGTCAGGCGGCAAGGGGGAGGGGCTTATGCCGCTTCCGGCTGGTTTTGATTGGTGGTAGGGTGGGACAGGCGGTCCCAGTACTGCGGTGGCTCTACTGCAGCGGCTGAAGTGAGTGTGGGACAGACTGGGCGGGGCGGGGCGGGGCATGGGCCGGCCTCCTGGGCACGAACAACCTCGGGCTGCTACACCTCCCCTCCTCAGCTCCCTAAAAGCCCCTAACCCTGACCAACCTCCGTCGAGGCCCGGCGTCCCCGTACCTGACTCCCCACGTCGCCCCTCGGGGCCCGCATGCTTCCTGGGCCCTGGTCGACCCAGCCCCGGCCCAAGGTAACCTGCCCCCAGGGTAGCCGACCTTTCCCTCTCGAAGCATTCCTCCTCCTCCAGGGTACCACACCAGGTCCTCCAGGTTCCTGGTCTTCACATTTGCTTCCTCACTTAGTCTCCAGGTCCGGGCACTTAATGCGGTCACACTACCTGCCCATCACAGTCTCCCACGCACCCCCATTGTCCCCCGTGAGCCTCCAGTGCCGCCCGTAGGCAGTCCCCAAGACTGTGCTCTGCGCCCACTTCCCTTCCCGGGTGCCCCAGGCGCTCCCAGACAGGTCTCTCTCAGCCACATTTGTTTCTTTTCCTCCTTTAGTTTGCTTCATGGTTTTGTGCGTTTAATATATATATTACATATTTTATTTTTTTTCACAAAAACTTTAAAATAGAAGGAAATATGGAATGGATTAGCAAACACCCACGACTGGGGTTGCCAGTTAACTTTTTGCCACGTTCTGTCAAGGCCCCTCCCCCTTTTTAATATTTTATTTACTTTTAGAGAGAGGAGAAGGGAGGGAGAAAGGGGAAGAGAGACATGATTGGTTGTCTCTGGAACGCTCCCACCCAGGGACCTGGCCTGCAACTCAGGATGAGCTCTGACTGGGAATCGAACCCGCAACCTTTCGGTTTGCGGGATGGCGTTCAACCCACTAAGCCACACCAGTCCGTGTGGATTTAGACTCCACGTGTAGCTAGGATCATGCAGTATTTGCCCTTCTGCGTCCAGCTTACCTCATTTAGCCCAATGCCCTCCAGGTCCATCCACGTGGCTGCGAATAGCAAGGTTTCCGTTTTCATGGGCGAGTGGTACTCCCGTTGTGTACCTACCACCTTATCCAGTCACCCATTGATGGGCACTTAAGCTACTCCCATGTCTTGGCCCCCGTGAGTAATGCTGCAGTGAGCATGGGGTGCAAGTATCTCTTCGAGCTCCAGACTCCATTTCTTTCAGATTCACACCTGGAAGCGGAATCGCTGGGTCTTAAGGCAGTTTTATTTTTAATCTTTTGAGGAACCACCATACTGTCTTCCACAGGGGCTGCACCAGTGTGCATTCCCGCCAGTGGGGCGCGGGGCTCCCCTTCCTCCGCATTCTCGCGTTGTTTGTGGGTGTAGTAGGAGTCTGACAGGTGTGCAGTGACAGCTCACTGGGGTGTGGATTTGCGGTTTCCTGACGATTAGCGATGTGGAGCATCTTTTCATGTACCTGTTGGTTATTTGCATGTCTTTTTGGAAGAACAGTCTATGCAGGTATTTGGCCCGTTTTTAAATTGGGTTATTTGGTTTTTTGCTATTCAGTTGTGTGAGTCCCTAATATATCTTAGAGATTCACCCCTTTGTCAGGTAGATGGCTTGCAGATGGTTGCTCCTGTCCCTTAGGTGCCTTCTCACTCTGTTGATGGTAGTTTTGCCGTTGGCACGTTTTCTTAAACCTCTACACATCTAGTGGTGTTTTTGTATTTTAAAATCTACACGTACCCTGGCTGGTGCGGCTCAGTACACCGAGCAATGGCCTGCGACCTGAAAGCCCGCCGGTTCGATTCCCAGTCAGGGCACATGCCTGGGCTGTGGGCCGGGTCCCCAGTTGGGGGCGTGTGAGAGGCAACCACACATTGATGCTTTTCTCCCTTTCTTTCTCCCTCCCTCCCCCTCTCTCTACAAATAAATAAATAATTAATTAAAAAATATCTACATGCATGTCATACTATTGATACTCTGTGTCTAACAGTCCTGCTAACTCTTACAACTCTGAGCTCCATCTGTGTGGCGATGTGGCTCATCCCTTTCAACCTACCTGCTCCCTGATAACAGATACTGAGGGTGTTTCCTCTTTCCTTGGAGACAGGCGTGTGGCGGAGTTCTTGCAAGTCATCTTGTGTGATTAGGGCACATGCCTAGAATTAGGTTTCCTGTTGGGTGTGCAGGCTTTCAGCTCCACTCGGTTGTGTCAAATGGGTTTGCCGAGTGACAGTACGGTTTGTACTCCTGGCACAGGACTCAGAGCCTCCGTGTTTCCGCATGTCTTCAGCATGTGATATCGTGAAGTCTTTATACAGTGTGGGGCAAAAGCAGGTTTACAGTTTAAGTACATGAAGCAGCTTGTTCTTATATTAATGTTTATTAATTATTGTATTATATTCCATACAAACAATTGTATATATACCTGCTTTTGCTCAACCACTGTTATTTCCCCAGTCTGTGGAGAGAGAAGTCTTGTTTTTAATTTTCATTTCCCTCATTTTTACTGACATTGAAAATCTTTTCAGATGTTTATGGACAATTTCTTTCTTTATTTGCAATTTAACAGGTCCTGTCCTGTGTTCATTTTTTAAGTTGAATAGTGTTTTTTTGGTATTTGAATATATTTTCTGTATTTATCTTTGTTATGTATGTTCATGAACATCCCTTCACTTGACATTTGGTTTTTTAATTTTTGTCGTGTCGTCTACCAAAGTGTTTTTTTTAAGATTTTATTTATTTATTTTTAGAGAGAGGGGAAGGGAGGGTGCAAGAGAGGGGGAGAAACGCTGGTCGGCTGCCTCCCAACTGGAGACTTGGCCTGCAGCCCAGGCCTGTGCCCCAACCGGCGACCCCTTGTTTCATAGGTTGGCGCTCAGTCCACTGAGCCACACCAACCAGGTCTTCATCCTGTCCTGTTGTAGTTTTGATTGCACAGAATTAATAGATTCATTCAGGGAGAGTTGACATTTTTATGATATTGAGTCCTGTTTGTGAACATTGTCTGTTTCTCCACAGGTCTTTTTAATGTCCTGTAACAAACTTTTATCATTTTGTCCATAAAGTGCTTACAGATTCTTTGTTAGCCTTCTCAGTTGCTGTATAAGTAGTGTTTGTGGCTGTTGTGAATGCTGGCTTTTGCTTGCTGATTGTGAGTATATCAGAGCAGTACTAATCACTCTGTACTGACCTTGTCTGGGGCAGTCCCGTCAAACTCTTATCACCCCAACAAGGGATTGATACTCTTGGATTTTCTCTGTGGATGATCTTATCATTATCAAATAATGGTGATTTTATCTATTCTCTTCCAGTCCTTATGGCTTGTGTTTCTTTTTCCACTGTGTGGAAACAGACTCGAATGCTTGGAACCCAAGGTCTTGGGCCACACCGGGAACCACTGCTGTGTGTGGTATGTACTTAGTCCCCTTTTCTGCTTTTCATAGTATTTCCTTTTTTTTTCTCCTCTCTGCGGCCCCTGCAGGCCCCCACATTGGACCTACCAGATGTTTGTGTTTTACTTGCAAGGAACCAATGCTGAGATGATTTTCTTGTTGAGATTATATTCTCATTCCTTTCATCACCTTTCCTTGAACTACTTTCTTATTCTGTGGCTGATTTCTTGTTGAGTGTTTAGATCGTTTATTTCTGTCTCTCTTGTGTTCAAATTTGTGCCTTAATGATGCGTGTTAGGCTGGTCAGTGACTCAGACTGTGAAAGAATTCGCAGAGAAGAAAGTATAAAGAGTAGAGTTTTATTTTATTTTCCCAAGAGAGGGAAAGGGCCAGGTGCGGAGAAATGCACCAGCCCTGAGGGGTTAGGGCTTTGGGCTTCTATCAGGGGATGGGGTGGTTGTAGAGCAGGATGTTTCAGTTGGGCTGCAACTTGTTTCTATGTTACCTTTGGGTGCAGGGTCTGGTCCAGTTGTTGTGGTCTGGCATGTCTTCCTTTGTAAGTTCCCAGGGCCTTTGCACCTTCAGGGTGCTTCCAGGAATTTTCTAGTCCTGAGCATAAAGGCTCATAAAACAATTAGGGTGCCTTAGCTAGTGTGACTCAGTGGACTGAGCGCTGGCCTGCAAACCAAAGGGTCACTGGTTTGATTCCCAGTCAGGGCACATCTGTGGGTTGTGGGCCAGGTCCCCAGCAGGGGGCGTGTGAGAGGCAACCACACATGGATGTTTCTCTCCCACTCTTTCTCCCTCCCTTCCCCTCTCTTTACAAATTAATAAATAAAGTCTTAAAAAAAATTAGGGTCAGTGATACTTTATGGGGTCCACACAGCTCTGGGAAAGAGGGCATTAGAAAGTGGCTTTTGTCCTATTAATGCCCATTTTTCCTTAGGGAGCTTTTGTTGCCATTTCCACCCTATATTCCATTTTTATGTTTTTCTTGGAGGGGGGTACTTTTAAAACTGTATTTCTAGTATAACAACAGTGTGGTCAGAGAATGTTTTGGCAAATGATGCAGCCATTGGAATTTGTTGACACTTTTTGGTGGGGGGGCCTGGTATGGGGTGGTTTTAAAAAATATTCAATGTACATCTTGAAAAACTGTGTATTCTCCATGCTTTAGGTGACATTGTCTGGTGACCCACAGGTTTCTCAGGGAAGTGTGGTAAAGTCTGTCACCCTAGGGAGGGCTGCCAGCAAGTCTTTGCTGAGTCAGTTAGCTCCGGCTGTCTGCATTTTGAAAGTTTGTTGATAGATACACACATTTGTGATGACAGCTTCTGGGTTTTATCTTTTTTTAATACACAAGGTTTATTTTTCTCGCTATAGTGATTTTTGCTTTCAGTTCTGTTTCGAGTGGTGTAAATATCACGAAACCATACACAGCAATGCCTAGTAAGCTGAGCAGCACCATGTCAGGCGGGGAGCCAGCACAGAGGAGTGCAGCTACGCAGCCCCTGGGTGAGCTGGGCAGAGGCACAGTGGTGCTACTGGGGTCCGGGTGCTCCCCCTGGGCAGGGGGCGAGGCCTGGGTGCCACTCCAGAGCTGAGCCGCTTTACTTTCCCTGGTGCTTGTCTGCTGTGTCTTGTATTCATCCTGTCTGTACTGCTTCCCCTTAGGTTACGTAGGTGCATTTCATGTGTCTGATCAAAAGGTCTTGTGCCTCTCTTGAGTGAGTTTAATTCTTTTATTTCTCATCATCTCTCATCCATGGGACTTGTTTCTACTAGTTTCTTATTTTTACCTTCTATACTTTGTCTTCACGCTGTGCCTTCCATTGATTTCTTTAAAAGATTTTATTTACTGATTTTTAGAGAGGGGAAGGGAGGGAGAAAGAGAGGGAGAGAAACATTGATTGGTTGCCCCTCTCATGCCTCCCAGCTGGGGACCTGGTCTGCAACCCAGGCAGGTGCCCTGACCCAGGAATCGAACCAGTGGCGTTTAGGTTGGCCCAATGACGTCCAACCCACTAAGCCACACTGGTCAGGGATATTGATTTTTTTTACATCTTTTTCCTCCTGAACCTTTAATGTGTTGTCTTTATCCTTTCACATAAAGGGAATAAGAATCTCTGTCCTCCTCCTGAGTGAGACAACTTAGTCTGCCAGAGAGGAGGAGGGGCAAGTGACCTGGGCAGCCCTGTGTTCATCTAGTGGGGCGCGGGAAGTTTGCTGGGAGGCCAGCTGTGTCATCAGGATGAGCAAGCCCTGAAGCCTCATGCAGGAGGGACCAGGCTGGGCCTCCATGTGTTCTGTTTTCCCTCAGCACCTGAGTGATTGGCTCATGCATACTTCCCCTGGGAAGCCCAGGGACCCATGTGATGGCAGCTCTGCACCTGTCTCCCGTGTCCCAGGTGAGCATTATCCTCCCTGGGTGATGTGAGGTCTCCACCCAGGGCTTCTCCCTCCTGCTCTGCCTTAGCAGATGCTGTCAGACATCTTTGGTCTGGGTGCTGAGCAGTGGAGTGGTGACCTTGGGACTCACCCAGCCACCCTGAGTTGGCTGGCTCAGCAGCCAAATGGTCAGACCACCCACCAGGCAGTGCTGGGGGATCAGGCCTGCAGACACCCTGTGCTGTGAACTGAGCATGCCTCTGCTGCCCCTGCCTCCAGGGCCCTGTCTGAGCCTCACCTAGTCCTGCAGCAGCCCCTGTCGTTCCAGGCCAAGGTGACTTTCGAGGATGTGGCCGTGCTCCTCTCCCCAGAGGAGTGGGGACATCTGGGCCCTGCTCAGAAGGGCCTCTACAGGGACGTGATGCTGGAGACCTACAGGAACCTGGTCTCCCTGGGTAAGGCCCCTTGCCAGGATGAAGCTTAGGGAACAGCCCTGGGCACTGAGGGCTCACAGGGGCTGGGCTGGGGACCTCATCCCTGGGCCCAGAGACAGGTTTGGTTCGTACCCAGGAGGAGCCCAGTGGGGCTCTGTCAGCCTCTCCCTCTGAACTCCTGGATAGACTCTCCCTGCCTCCGGCCCAAGGCAGATCGTTTCCCGGGGTAGCTGGGAGCTGCACAGTACTGGTGGGGCAGGCCCCTTGCCCTGCTGTTCCCTGTGCTCAGATCTTCATCTCCACAACCACCCTAGCCCCCCAGGGTGTCCTGACTCCCCATCACTCCTGCTCCTGCCCTTCCTCTCCCCCTGCAGGTCCCCATCCCCATGTCCTTGGCACCAACCTCAGGCCCCATCTCCTTCTCAGGAGCTGGACCTGCAGGTCCCAAGCCTGGGGTGATCACACAGTTGGAGCAAGGGGATGAACCATGGGTCCTGGACACGCAGGGTGCCAAGGGGAGCAAGCGGCTGGGAGTCGATGGCTCAGGTGCGCGAGGGGCTTGTTCCCTCACTAGTCACTGAACAAGCATTTGTGGGGCCCAGGGTATGCAGCTAATGACTGAGGACTTTGGTGGAAGATGCCTCTGGGCCAGTACAGCAGCTCTGGGAGTGGCCTCTGCTGAAACCTCCATCCGCCTGAGTGCCTCGGCGGGATGACCCTTGAACTGACTCTTGTAGGCAGTGAGAGGGGCAGCGTCATTGAAGAGGGGAAGGCATTGGGGTGTGCTGTGAGGGAGGGCTGGGCCCATGAGATCCTGGGGAGCCCTGCCCTCAAGAGCTCAGCACTAGGAGTGAGTGGGGTCATATAGGCCTCGTTGCTTCCCTGTTTCCCCATTCCCAGACCATTACAGGGAAGTGAGAGAAGACACATCACATCACCCCGTGTGCTGTGGTCCACACCTGCTGTCCCTGTTCTAGCCCTGTGTGGTCCATGCTCGTTACTCAGTGCGTGTCCGTTTCTGTGCATGGGAGTCTCCGTCGCTGCTGTCGCTGGAAGTGCCAGCAGGAAGGGTGTTCTCTAGTTTCACTGAAGTGGACCGTTCTGCCTCAGTGCTACCCATCTTGATAATGTCCTAGAAAGAAACTCCAGGTTCAAAGGACTTGAATTTCTCTTCCGTAAATTTATACATTTGAATTTAAATACTTATAGAAATGGGACAAACCTTGAGTTTATACAGCTCAGTAAATTTTTGCAAAAAGAAAAAAAAACATCCTGCAGATCAACATACGGAACGTTTCTGATTGCCCAGGAGCCCGTGGGGCCTCCTCCCTCATTTCCTGCTGCGCCCTGAGGTCCCTTCCCTCTGAGGCCTGGGCCCTGTCTGCTAGATGTGTGTGGGCATCAGAGCTTTAGGAGGATGTCTGTGTTGCGTGGAGTTTGTTCTGTACCATCGCGGTAGTGTTCTATTGTGAATGTACAAGTTATTTTCTGTTATATTGTTGAGGTCATTGAATTATCTCCATTTTGGGGTTGTTGTGTCTCTTGGCTCACTGACAACATGTTTTTAGTGGGTGTGTTCCTGCCCAAGGAATCGCTGAGTGAGTGTCTAGTCAAGGAGGGGAGGAGGGGCAGCCCGCTTGAGGGCACCAGGAAGCATTCTGGTTGGCATCTTGAGTTTAAGGTACTGGTGGCTCACTGGTGGCTTCTTGTGCCCCAGGAAAGAGCCCTGGAATGGGAATGGACTGCTGAGAGGGCCAGGGAACCCGGCCTCCGGGAGCATTGCCCTCCTCCTTGGCTGACACAGGCTTGGCCCTCTGCTCTCTTTGGGAGACAGCTGGCTTTCTTAGCATGGATTTGGGGTATTTTTAGGTGGCTTTAGACTTGCTTGGCATTAATTTCTTTTTCTTTCAGATGCCCTCCATGACCTTTGGGCCTCTCCGTTCTCTGTAATGAGGACGGGCATCCTACTGTCCCACTCTGGCAGGTCTTGGGGGCAGAAGGCAGACAGGAAGGGCATGGGTGCTGA
The DNA here is from genome assembly GCF_022682495.2 of Desmodus rotundus. Classification (NCBI taxonomy): domain Eukaryota; kingdom Metazoa; phylum Chordata; class Mammalia; order Chiroptera; family Phyllostomidae; genus Desmodus; species Desmodus rotundus. The sequence goes on along the minus strand of NC_071394.1, from coordinate 173,949 downwards.
TCAGATCTGGGTTAAATGCTTGCATTGCCACATGACTGTGGCCCTGGGTGAGATTTTTAAGCCTCCAAGTTCCAGGCTCTTACCTCTGGAAGGTGTGACTTTGGGGATGGTGGAATTTGTACTGCACAGGTGGTCAGCAGCATCTTCGTACCTTCCAGAGTGAGAACAGGTGACCCCGAGATGTTCTGTTTGTTTTTTCAGCTTATGAGATCAGCACTGAGTACAGGGAGTTGACTTCAGGGGAGATGCTTGATGGGGCAGAACTGGACCAACTCAGGGGAACTGTTCCCCAGGGAACTGAACCAGAAGAAGCCTGTACACCAGCTAGGGAGTCGGAGGAGAGCCCAGACACGCCCATGGAGCAGGGAGGTCCTAGGCCAAGCACACTGACCAACAGGGAAAGCAGCCAGGAGTGTGGGGGAAGGCTCCAGTTGGGGTCAAGCCCTGTCCCTGATCAGAGACCTCACAAATGTGATATATGTGAGCAAAGTTTTGAACAGAGATCATATCTAAATAACCATAAGCGTGTACACAAGTCCAAACAAATGAATACAGTTCATGATTCTGAGGAAATCTTCAGTGCAGATGTAGTTGTTAAAGATCAGAAAATTCCTGCTGGAAAAACACTACATTACTGTGGTTACTGTAGGAAAGCCTTTAGGTACAGTGCTAACCTCGTCAAGCACCAGCGGCTCCACAGTGAAGAGAAGCCCTACAAGTGTCATGAGTGTGGGAAAGCCTTCAGCCAGAGCTGTGAGTTCATCCATCACCGAAGGATGCACTCAGGGGAGATCCCCTACCGGTGCGATGAGTGTGGGAAGACATTCAACCGGAGGCCCAACCTAATGAAGCATCAGAGGATCCACACCGGGGAGAAGCCCTACAAGTGTGGCGAGTGTGGGAAACACTTCAGTGCCTACTCTTCCCTTATTTATCACCAGCGAATACACACTGGAGAGAAGCCCTATAAGTGCAGCGACTGCGGGAAAGCCTTCGGTGACAGCTCAGTCCTCATCCGCCATCGTCGGACCCACACTGGGGAGAAGCCGTTTGAATGTAAGGAGTGTGGCAAAGGCTTTACCCAGAGTTCTAACCTTATCCAACACCAGAGAATCCACACTGGAGAGAAACCCTATAAATGTAATGAATGTGAGAAAGCCTTCATCCAAAAAACCAAACTTGTTGAACATCAGAGAAGCCACACTGGAGAGAAGCCCTATGAATGTAGTGAGTGTGGCAAAGTCTTCAGCCAGAGCACACACCTCATCCAGCACCAGCGGATCCACACAGGGGAGAGGCCCTACCGGTGTGGTGAGTGTGGGAAGGCCTTCCACAACAGCTCCAGACTCATCCATCACCAGAGGTCACACCACGGGGAGAAGCCGTACAAGTGCAGTGACTGCAAGAAGGCCTTCAGCCAGGGTGCTTACCTTACCCAGCACCAGCGGATCCACACCGGGGAGAAGCCCTACCAGTGCAGTGAGTGTGGCAAGGCGTTCCGACACAGTTCCAACGTGTTCCAGCATCAGAGGATTCACCTCCGGGAGGACCTCTCCACCTGACGCTGGAGGCCCAGGAGTTCTGCCAGGCCCTTCCCACAGCCCTGTTACTTATTGGCCTCACAGGGTTCGCCACGCTGACAGGCCTTTCTGTCTAATTTTTACAAACCTCTTAAACCAAGGCAGTGCATGCTCATTTTAGAGAAACTGAGGAAGGCAAGCAAAAGGGAGCCACTCCTGTAATCTCTCCCTTTTAGAAAAAGAAAATTCATCACTGCTGACTTAGAGTATTTCCTTTGAGGAGGGCGTTGAGAGGTATGTAAATGTTTTAAGAGAAAATATTGTTAGGCTTGTTATTGCAGCATCCAGGACCATTACCTTTGCTCTTTCCTCAATGCCAGAGAATTCACACTGGACAGAATTCCACATATTTACGTATTGCAAATTTTAAGAAATTAACACCATTCATACTTTTCTGTATACGTAATAGATGATTGTCTTTTTATTGTGCTAAAACATACATAACATAAAGTTTACCATTTTAACCATTTAAAGTGTACAATGCAGTGGTATTAAATACGTGCGCAATGTTGTGTAACCATCACCACTGTCTGTTTCCAGAAGTGTTCTGTTGTCCCAGACAGAAGCTCTGTGCCCATTAAACAGCGACTCCATCCTCCCCGCCTCCGTGCTGCTGGCAACCTCCATTCTATTTTCCATCTCCGAATGGACCTGTTCTAGGTACCTATGCAAGTGGATTCATACCATATTTGATACTTATGTCTGGCTTATTTCACTTAGCATAACAAATGTCCTCAGGTTCATTCATGTTGTAGCCTGTATCAGAACATTATTCTTTCTTTTAGATTTTATTTATTAGAGAGAGGGGAAGGGAAAGAGAAAGTGAGAGAGAGAAACTTTGATTGTTTGCCTCTCACATGCCCCCAGCTGGGGACCGGGCCTACAACCCAGGCATGTGCCCTGACCAGGAATTGAACCAGCAGCCTTTTGGTTTGCAGGCTAGTGCTCAGTCCATGGAGCCACACCAGCCAGGGCTAGAACGTTATTCTTTTTTATGGCTGAATAATGCATCATTGTTTATAGCTACTACATTTTGCTTTCCATTTACATGTTGATAGACACTTGGGTGTTTCTGCCTTTTAGCTGTTGTGCGTAATGCTGCTTTGAACACGGGGGTACAGGTATCTGTTTGAATCCCTACTTGCAATACTTTTGGGTATAATCCTAGGAGTGAAATTGATGGATTTTTAGGATAAATGTATGTTTAACTGTTTGAGGAACAGCCAGACTGTTTTCCATAGTGGCTGTACCATTTTTACATCTCCGCTAGCAGTGCATGCAGGTTCCAATTTCTCCACATCCTTGTCAATACGTGTTATTTTTCATTTTTTTAAATAACAGCTCTCCTAATGGGTTTGAGTTGGTGTCTCACTGTGGTTTTGTTTGCATTTTTCTAATGACTGATGATGTCGAGCACGTTTTCAGATGCTTATTGGCCACTCCTATGTCTATTCAGTTCCTTCGCCCGTATTTGAATTGGATTCTTTTGGGTTTTTTGTTGTTGAGATGTGGTTTTTTATACATGTTGCATAGTAAATCCTTATCGGATATATGATTTGCAAATATTTTTTCTCGTTCTTAGCTATCTACTCTCTTGATAGTGTCTAAGTTCTGTGTCTTTATTAATATTCTCATTTTGTTCATACAATTTTTGATTTTCTTTAGTTTTTTTCCCATGGTTTCCTTGAGGTCATAGAACATATTTAAGACTGTTGATTTAAACACCCTAATTAACAATTCCATTATCTGGGCTTTCTCAGGGATGATTTACGCCAAATTCTTTTTTCCCCCCTGTGACTGGGATGTTTCCTGCTTCTCTGTATATTTTTTTGTTGTTGGGAACTGGGCATTTTGAGTGTTATTGAAAGGGTTTCTCAGGCTCCGCTGAGGAAGAAATGCCCATCAGCCACAAAATCAGGCAGTACGGAGCTTTACTGGGGTTTGCGCTCCCGGTGAGATTCCCCGGTCCGCAGAGCGGGGCCGGGGAAGTCGCGCCCAAGCAGGGCATATGGCGGGGTTTTATGCACCAAATTCCGGTTGGCTCTCTTCGTGGGGGCTAGGGATTGGTCTTCTTGAACAAAGTGGCAATCCATCATTGGTGGTTCCCTGGTTTGACATCAGCCATCTCTTCCCGGTTGTAGTTCGGCTGCCATTTTGTCCTACCCGCCCATCCTGACAGTTACGTTGTGGCCCCTCCGGAATACTCAGCCTTCTACCCCCAGGCATTGCCGAATCTTGCTTGTTGAGGGCTGTAGCCACCTATTTGTGACTTTGCCAAACTTTCTGCAGTGTATTCTTTGATGTGTGTGGTTCCTGAAATTCCTGTTTTCATTATCTGTGTGGTTATCCAGTGATCTGAAAAAGATTTCCTTAAATGTCTGGCTCCCACAGGAGGAAGAAACAAGTATTACCTCCTTAATTCCCCTCAGCAGTGACAGAAGTGGCAGCCAACCCTGTATCAGCCCTTCAGTGATCAAAAGTGATGGTCAGACCTGGCTAAGTAAGTCAGTTGGTTACAGTGTCGTCCAGATAGCTAAGGTTGCGGGTTTGATCACTGGTCAGGGCACATACCGGAACCAATGAATGCATGAATAGGTGGAACTGTTACTGAACAGACCCGTGGGGCAGGGGGGCAGGATACTATTACCGAATGGACTCTCCCTTCTCCCAGGTTCATTATTTGATTTTCAAATAATGCCTTGCCCGCTGCCAGGGATTTGTAGCTCTCAATGCCAGACATTGGTGAAAAGGAAAGGAACTATTTATTCAAAAGTTATACAGACTTATAGTAATGACTTAATGTCTTTGTTAAAAATCCCAAAGTCTCTTAAAACACCCACAAACACACAGTCCTTCCTTCCCCCTTTGCCCAGTCCACGCCAGTCAGGGGTTCTTCCCAGTAATCTCTGCTCGGTTGGCAGGCCTCCCGCAGTTCCCAGCACTGTCAGCTGTGTTGCTGGGATCTCCAGTTCTCAATCCAAACCTGTGTGGCACTTTCTTCTGGCCCCCAGCAAGAGTCCTTTCACCCCTTTCCTTCCCGCAGCGTCTCTCCTGCATTCTTCTAAACTGCTAAGAGAGAGCTCTGCATCACTGCTACATCTTGCTTTCCAACTTCCTAAGGGAGTTGGAAAACTCCCTTTTGGGGCAAAGGGAGCCCCAAAGCCACATGGTTGCCCCTCTCGCCAAAGCTGCGGGGTTCCGACCCTCATGGCTGCTGTGCCTGGGTTTAAATCCTGGCTTTAAATCCCAGCGCCTGTCTTCCTCTACATCCCCATTTCCGACTTCTCCCACAATCAGCTACATCTGTCAGCGTTTCCGTATTTTTCCAGGTTCTGGGCTGCCATAGTAAATCCAGGTAGGCATGGCCCAGTGGCATGGAACCAGTCGTCTCCAAGCTCTCACACAGGCGCTGTAGCCAGGGGGAGCTGCCTCCCAGTTACATCCTGGGTGGAAGTCACTCCCATCTCCCTGTCTCACAGCACAGCCACAGCTGTTTAACATACCCGTGAAACCAGTCAAAGGTTACGGATATGTTAAATGACCGTTCTAGAGGTTATCTGCAAAACTGTTGCTATGTAAAATAACTCAATGGCCCTGCTCCAAGTGTCCCATCCCCCTGTTCAGACTTTTTGGGGGTGAGGACATCCTATATTTTTAATATTTCCTGGACACCCTGAGTTCTGGACCCCATTCAAATCCCTCTTTTGGGGGGCCCTGGCTGCACCCTGTTACAGAACCCCCCCAAAAAAAAATTGATGTCTCTCTCCCACCTCTTCCTCTCTCTCTCTAAAATTAAATAAAAAGTGTCAGTCAACCATGAAAACTCACTGATATTTGGAGGACAAGATCCTTACTGTTCTCCCTGACTCCAGCAAGCTGCACCAGGAATACAGGCCACCATCCACTTGTTTGGATGGAAGGTGCTACACTAACTGGAAGTTCATGAAATTTGCTGAAGTTGAATGCCCCTTCTTCAGTCTCGCCTGGGCTGCAAGTATTTGACGAATCTCGGGAGTTCTACAATAGCTACTTCAGATGGTTCCTGCTGCTCAGTAGTACTTTTTAGGTGGAGGGACAGGTTCCTGGGCTTCCTATTCTGCCATCTTCTGTGACTCTCTGGTAATTGCTTTAATTGATTAATCAATTTACTGGAATATTTATTGCGCAACTAATCATTGAAATCCTTAAGATGAACTGGATGCTGTGACAGCTGCCCTCCTGCGTTTAGGTGTTGTTCCTTCACAGAAGCCACAGCTGCATCTATAGTGTGTGATTTTCAGATGCTTCACGGGACCAGTCCCAGTGGCATTTTGTCACGTAGACCTGGCCCTCCCGTTATACTACTTCTGCTTGGTGGGGTAGCTCCACTTGCCGCAAGTGGACTTCTGAAGGTGGCAGGCCCTCAAAGCACCGCGACATCTATAATAATTGACTTAATTTATAATGTATCATTTGGACATATTCCACAGTGACTAGTTTCAGGCCTTTAACTTAATTTTTAAAATTATGTCTTTAGGTCCTGGCTGGTGTGGCTCAGTGGATTGAGCACTGGCCTGTGAACCAAAAGGTCACTGGTTTGATTCCTCTCAGGGCACATGCCTGGGTTGCATACAGGCCAGGTGCTTCTCCCTCCCTTCCCCTCTCTCTAAAAATAAAAATAAACAAAATCTTTAAAAAAATAAAATCATGTCCTTAGGGTATATTCCTAGGAACAGGATGAACTTTTTAAAGGACATTGTTGTATATAATCATGCAAATGTTTTCCAGAGTGGTTGCACCTAATATATAATGTCACCAGCACAGCCTTCCAGGACGCACCATTGACTAAGAACGGTCTGAGCACACAGCCTCCCTGCACTCCACACTGTAATGTGAACCTCCGCCTGCTAACTGAATGGGCACGACTCCGGGGCTGGCGTTGCACTGGACTGATGATGCGGGTAACCCGCATTTCCTCATGCTGGTTTCAGAGGGAGTCATGCCCGTCACTGCTTTTTGGCCCAGATGCTCTTCCATTGGGTTGTTTGTTAAGAACCTCTGTTCTGGGGCCCCTCATCCCATCAGCCTAGATGTTCCCTGAGCCAAGGGCACCCCAAGTGACTGTGACCTCCTTGAAGGGAGCACCAAAGCCCTGGGTGGGAGGGCTGGAGAGGGGGGCAGGGTGGTGGGGCAGTGCAGTCTGAAGCATATTTAATGCTATAGTGTACCTGGAGAGGAAAATTTGCATTGTGCAAAACTAGAGAACATGTTTTGACAAGGTTTCTGGGCTGCTTGTTTTGGGTTTAAGAAGGCTGGTGACATGAGTTTGTGACATTTTTACAAGGGCCAAGATCAAGCCCGTCTTGGGAGGTGGGCGGTATGGGCAAAGGGCACCATGGGTTCTAGATGTTTCTGCTGGGCTATCGGGCAGTCACTCCTAGGCAACTGGTGGGCTGACTCTTTGTAGCTGCCCTGTTGTCTCTCAGTGCACAGAAGGGCCTTCAGGAGCAATGTCATCTCAGACTGTGGGCTGCTTGTTGATTAATAATTGTGGATGGCTCTGGGAAGCTGGCAGTGAGTCAGAGCAGCTGGTGGGGTCAGAGGGTCAGAAAGCTGAAGCCCTCGGCTTATCTCAAGTCAGCATCCTCAGATGAAAGGTCACAGCACCTATCCTGATGGGCACAGTGAGGCAGATGGGGTCATGCTCACAGTGTGCATGCTTGGTGCCATGACCTAGATCTTGTGCCTGATCCTGTGCACGTCCCAGGACAGAGACCCAGGCAGGACATTAGATTTGAGCCAGGTCACTGGAGCTGGATCTGGGCCCTGTCCTCAGGACTGGGACAGTCCAAGTGTGCCCCCTAGGCTTGCTTTTAGTCCCCCCTGGATATGGGTGTGTGGCCTCCATGCCCTGACCCAGCCTGTCCCATTTTCCTGCATGTTTCCTGTAGCTGAGAGCTGAGCCTCTCCAAGATCCATTGGGATTATGGGATGTTCGGACAACCTCCTCATAGGGATGATCGGCTCCCTGGCAGCTGCACCTGTGCAGAGTCCCATGGGCTCGTAACATGGTCACACAGAAACTGAATGCTGGGCTGGTCTTTCTGCAGTGATTTCATTTCATTTTCACAGTGACCCCATGACATGGATGAGAACCTGAGGTTAAGAAAGGGAAGTGACTGGACTGAGGTCACAGAGCAGTTGGAGGCGGGCCTGGGCTCCAACCCACTCTTAACTACCAGTTGAAGAAAGGACTGACCTGACCTCAGGAGAGGGCTGGCTTTTGCCTGATAAATGTTTGCCTGCTAACAGGTGATTTTATGGTGGGGGCATGTTTGACCTCTGTTGGGCTGGAGTCTGAGGTCAGTCATGCAGGCGGTCAGCTATGTGGACATCACCAAGCCAGTAACAACCCTGGATGCCAAGAATGAGGTGAGCTTTGCTGGTTGGCAACACCCTGTGCACACTGTCTGTACACATCAGAGCCAGGAAAGAAAAGCGGACCATGGCTTCCCAGGGAAAGAACAACAGAATCTCTGCACTTGGTACGTGTCCTGGATTCAGCCCCATATGATCCCTTGGCCGATTGACTTTAATGTCTGTTCCCTGCAATACACAGTCATCATGTTGTAGCAGCTTTCAGGGTGAGTTCTGAGTCCATGTAGCAAATTATTGCACTTAAGGGTGATGTTGGTGACCTCAAAACTTGTGATGGTGTTAGAAGTGAAGGCAAGTCTTAGGGACCCCTGAACTTCACACACCTGCATTTCTCAGCTTGGGAACTTCTATGCATGAAAACAAGTCAGGTGGACCATAACAGAGAACCCCCCCCAGTACCACCCCTCTGACCTTCCTCTGCCCTGAGTCAAATCCACGCTTGGGAAAGATCCTCCTGGGCCTCCACTACAAGGCCCTCTGTGTGGAGTGTCCTGTGGTAGCTTAGCTTCCCCTGCTTCTCTCAGGCTGCCTGGCACCCGTGCAGCCATCTTCCTCCAGAGATGGGCCGTGCACTGTGCCCCACACGAGGGACATCGTATGGTATTACTGGCAGCAGCGGCAGCAGCAGCAGCAGCACCCCCACCAAAGCACCCCCTCCCCATCCCTTCACAGCTCCGTGTGCTACAGAATACCCATTCCTAATTGCTTGTTTGGAATTGGCACACAAGCCTTTTCCAGATTTTCCCGGTTGTATTTTCCTTTATTATAGGAGACACTTATGCCCAAGTTACTGTTTTTCCTTCACCCACAAGTGTGTTCCACGCATTACTGTTTTATTGGGAGGTACATCAGGCTATACAGTTACACAGAAAAAAATTTCAGGTGGACTCAAATGTTCTCCAAATAATAAAACATTTGAAAAGAATTGTCAAACTCCTGCTAGTTATGAGAAACACTATGAAGAGATTTAAATACATAAAATGTGAAGAGTTCAAAATAAAAGTATTGAATGCTGCTGACAAGTCAGAGCTGGGAAGTAATGGCCAAGAAGGCAGTTATCAGGGTGCGGGGACCCCAAAGGTCATTTTGGCCACTTCCAGTGGTGACCACCATATGGACCAGCAGGTGGTGTGCTACCTCCTGCTCCAGGGGCAGAAGTGCACAGCCTGCGAGCCTCCCCAGGGACAGGGTGCCAAGTGCTTACCTCCCAGCTCCATGGACACCGAGCCTGATGCTCACCAAGAGGTCCACAGCAGCTGGTGCAGGAAAAGGCAGAACAGTATTCTGTACACTGGGCACCACAATTTAATGTAACTCTTATCCTCATCCTGCCGGGAACATGACTAGTTCTAACTCTCCCATGGGATTAGGACTTGTGCCCAGAGTAATGGCGGGCTGCGGGAGGCAAGAGCGAGGGCCACAGCTGCCTTCCGTGGGACTGATGGACCCCTCAGCAGTATCTGCACAGGGAGCATGAGCTTTTATCTGCATCACAGCATGCTGCTGTGGGCCTCAGGGTCAACCCCTAGCTCTTAACTTTTCCTGAGAGATGGATGTTTTAGAGAAAGAAGTTAAAAAAAGTAATAAACCAGGACCATTACAGCATATGACAATGGATAATATACTCTTGGAAACAGGAATTAAAAAAAATGAAACAACAAAATCCTTCAAATTTAGAAATAAGAATATTTGATAGGAAAAAGCTATTTGAGTTTGAGAACTTTGTTTTGAAAACACACACCAAGTCTTTTTCGTAATGTCTTTTGGAAACACCCGTGTGTTGAGGCACCCACTCGGTGTTGCAGCCATGACACGTGGGCCTGAGCGGAGCTCCCTGCCTCCACCCAAATGGGGCCCAGATGCCCAAGCCATCCCATGATTTCTGGGGCACAGGGTCTGTTGATCATAAGGTTGAGTTTTGAGGAAAAGATCCATTTTTTGAGTTGAATTTTTATTAAAATGTTAGGACATCCTTTCTGACCTTGAATAAAGGTAAAGCCCCAGATAAGGGTTTTATAAATTTACATAGTTTGCAATGTTTACTTTTCCCCCCATACAAAACAGGAGGTTCCACACACTTAGGATTTCTAGCCACACTACATGATGCTACTTCATGACACTTTTCAATAGCATTTTGTCCACACAGCACTTTAGTGGTTTAACAAGATACTGAAAATAGTCCAATATCCTAACTTGAAGTGCAATAATTGGAGTAGCCACTGTTTTTCAGAAAGGCATGAAATATACTAAGAAACCTTTATTTGGAATGTAAGAAAGTTCTTATTGTGACAGTAATCCTTGCGCCTTAACTTCCTTTAGTTTCTCATCTGAAACTACTTAATGTTGAAGAATTATGGCTATCTTTACCAAAATCCACTACTATTGTGATCACTCTCCAATACAACCTCCAAGATTTTGAAAAAAACAAAACAGGCACCCTCCGAAGTTTTTCCCACAGGAATGACAAGCTCAGTGCTTCTCCCTGGAGTTATTTTGTGACCCTCAATTACCACAGGGCTTCTCCTGAGCTACAGGCTTCCTGGGTCTGTGTGCCTGAGTGTGAATGACTCTTGTGGCTGCTCAGGTCACAGCTTCCTGTGTACCTTCTGGTGCTGGATCAGGTGTCCGTGTTGGTTGAAGGCACGGCCACACTCGCCGCACTCATAAGGCCGCTCACCCGTGTGGATCCTCTGGTGCTGGATGAGCACAGAGTACTGGCTGAAGGCCTTCCCGCAGCGGCTGCATTCATAGGGCCTCTCGCCTGTGTGTGTCCTCAGGTGCACAATCAGTGTGGCTTTCAGGCTGAAAGCCTTGTCACACTGTGTGCAGCGGAAGGGCCTCTCACCAGTGTGGATTCTCTCGTGCTGGACCAGAGACCTGCGGGCGCTGAAGGCATGCCCGCATTCGCCGCACACGTAGGGCTTTTCTCCAGTGTGCACCCGCTGGTGCTGGATTAGGTGGGAGTGTTGCACGAAGGCCTTGCCACAGGCGTAGCAGCCGTAGGGCTTCTCCTCAGTGTGGATCCGCTCATGGTTCATCAGCGTGGAGCGGTGGCTGAAGGCCTTGCCACACTCTCCGCACTCATAGGGCTTCTCGCCTGTGTGCACATTGTGGTGCTGGATGAGGACTGAGCGGTCACTGAAGGCGCGCCCACATTCGCTGCAGGAGTACGGCTTCTCCCCGGTGTGCACCCGCTGGTGCTGCAGCAGGGTCCTCTTCACGCTGAAAGCCCGGCCACATTCTGCACACTCGTGAGGCTTCTCCCCCGTGTGCACCCGTTGGTGGCTGCGCAGCACAGTGCTGTGGTTAAAGGCCTTCCCGCAAAGCGGGCACACATAGGGCCGCTCCCCAGTGTGGATCCGCTGGTGCTGAATGAGGTGTGAGAGCTGAGTGAAGGCCTTGCGGCACTCGAGACATTCATGGGGCTTCTCTCCTGTGTGGATCTTGTGATGCTGGGCAAGGTCTGAGCTCACACGGAATGCCTTCCCACACTCGTTACACTCGTAGGGCTTCTCGCCTGTGTGGATTCTCCTGTGTTTGCTGAGGACTGAGCTCTGGCTGAAGGCCTTCCCACACACCCCACACACGTAGGGCTTCTCCCCTGTGTGGGTCCTCTGATGCTGGAGAAGGTGGGAACTCCGACTGAAGCATTTCCCACACTCGATGCACTTGTAGGGTCTCTCCCCACTGGGAGTGGCCGGCTGCCGAGTGAGCGGCTTGCTTAGGCTGGAGACCTGACCTTCAGGGGGGCCCATGGGGCTTGGACTCAGACAGAAGCCCTGCTCAGGTTTGTTACTTCCTTGATCAATCCACCCGGGGGCTGTTTTCCCCAGAATTGTGGATACGTCCTCTGAAATGAATGGCTTCAGACTATTTTGGTTTTCTCCCTTGTTCTCACATTCTGCAACAACACATCCAAGGGAAAAATGTTAAATGACAGCCCACTCAAACTGCAGCTCAGGTGCACCTCTGTAGGTGGCTTTGCTGCCAGGGGTGGCCAGAGGTGCAGTGCACTTGCCTGGGTGAGCTGAGAGAATGGGAAAGCACGACAGTGTGAAGCAGGACATGTGCACAGGCTGAAAGGTCCAACCTCTAACCTGAGGTCACTCCTGTGTGAAGTGCACCCATGGCCACGGCATCAGGTGACAGCCCAGTGAGGCCTAAGCCCTGCCTTCCCTGGAGTCCGCTGTTCACTGGGCTCCCAGAGGCCATTTGGAGCAGAAATAAATGCAGTACGACCCACAACTGCGAGGAGCCCTGCCAGGCGGACACAACACACCACACAGCCTAATCCCAGAGACACAGGCATACACACTCGTGTGGGAGGGGCTGTGAGCTCTTCCTTGTATAGAGTGCACTGCAGAGGAGACAACAAACAAGACTAGGCCAGAGATGGGGCCTCTGGGGAAGCCATGAGGATGGCAAATTTTATCTCAATAAAACAGGAAAATATCCATCTCATCTTTGTTGCTGATGAACAGAAGTAAAACTGAATGTATCTTCAGCAACGTGGGTAATTGCTCTTGTGAATTCTAATCAATCTTTTTACAAGTAGACAATCATATTATCTAGAAACAATATTCTTCTTCTTTTTCCCAAATCTTTTAGGTTGTCTTGTTTTGTTTTCCATGTCTCTTGCCTTACTTAGTGTGTGAGCCCCCAGGACGTTATACAGACATGGGGATGGCAGGCTCCCTTGCTCATCATCTTAAACAATGTGCTTTCGGCCTCACCATAGGGTCAGATTAACCTCCCTTCCACACTAGGGTGCTTTGTTCTTTTCTGCACGAGCCAGGGAGCCCTCAAATTCTGCATGTCCCAGAAGGATAGGGACCTGGCAGGGCATAATCACCACAGGTGTGCACTCACCAACACATGGCCTCTCCTGGCTCAGCCCCGCCAGCCCACAGGCCCCTTTGCTGGGAGAGGCCCAGGAGGAAGCCACTCCTGAAGACTCCTGGCCACTGGGATGTGCTCAGCCTTCCCTGTAGGAGGGCAAGCTCCTCTCACTCACCTGAACCACTGCTGTCCAGGCCCTTGCTCTCCTTGGCCCCATGCCCCTCCAGGACCCAGGGCTCTTCTCCTCGCTCCAGTTGGGAGATCACGTTGGGCTTGGTCCCTGGAAGTCCTGCTCGTGGGGAGGGAAGGTCTTTTGTTTAGAGCACTCCCACCCAATCTGAGCAGTCTGTGGGTGCAAGACAGAAAGGACCAAGCTCCCGTTGGAGCTGAGCACCCACAGGAGACCCCAAGGCCACGACTGTATAGCCCTGCCCCCGGGGAAGTCCACAGACAGACTGGCCAGCTGAGGGGCCTTACCCAGTGAAACCACGTTCCCGTAGGTCTCCATCATCACGTGCCGATAGAGGCCCCTCTGAGCAGGGCCCAGCTGGTCCCACTCCTCCTGGGAAAGGAGCACGGCCACATCCTCAAAGGTCACCTTGACCTGGAAAGGCAGGGGCTGCTGTAGGTCAGGCTGTCTCCACATCTGAGACAGAGTAGGTGCAAGCAACATGGGGTGAGGTGTACACCGAAATGGGGGAAAGCCTGATGACACCTGGGGCACCCTGGGAGCTGATGGGGTGACAGGAAGGGGCCATGGACTTCAGGGGATGTGCTGATGCTCAGGCTGCCACTGGGCATGGGAGGAAATGCAGTTACACAGGCCTTGGGCAGCTTACCTGGGGTCCTGCTGGTGGTGGCAAGAGCCTGGCTGCTGCCATCGCCCGGTCTACTGTTGTTTGTCTCTGAGGAAGACGGAACTCAGAGAAGCCTGTGAGGATGGGGAAGAGGAGGAGCACATGAGGAGCCTGGTCTTGCTGCGCAGACCCTGACTTCCCCGGGGAGCCCTGCCCTCTGCAAGCTCCAACCCTACTGCTCAGGAGCCACAGAAACACAGCTCCTAGGCATGGACCCAGGAGGTCACAACTCTGGGATGCCTGGGGACCTCTGTACACTCAAGGGCTCTGGGCTATCCGCCCTGCTCACGTGGCCCGGCCCACGGTCTGCCCACGAAGGCCTATGCGAGAACATTCCCACAGGTGCCAGGTAGCCATCAGGTCTGGTGGGGGGGCTAGGCCAGGCTGCCCCAGAGACAACCCCCCAAAGAGGAGAGTCTGGGAAGGGACAGCTCTGCTCCAGGCACATACTCCTGTGGGGACCCCACCCCGTGCCCTGCACGCTTGGCCTGACCATGACCCTCCATGGCTACTCTGACACCTCAGCTATGCCTGGTTGTGCCTGGCTGCCCCAGTGCCCATGGGGGTCTGGGTTCTGGTAGAGTGAGACTTAGTGCCCCAGAGATTTGGTCTAAACATCTGGCAGGTAGGCCTGGGGGTAGGTGGATTCTGGACAAGTTAAGCTGAGGTGTCTGTCCCACCAAACTGCTAGAAAAAAGGGACCAGGAGCTGTTCTGACAGGAGGAGGGCTCCCGTCTTCTGGAATGAGCAGGGGGATCTGCGATGGAAGCCCAGCAGGCAGATCACCTTGGAGAATTTCACAGTAAAGAACAGTCATCCTTCTGGAGAATGCTCCATGGGCCAGCCAGAGGGGGCGCCTTTACCTGTTCTCTCTGTACAACACCAGGTGTGTGGATGTTTGTCCAGAAGGCACACACTGAACTCACTGCCGCTGTCCCTCTGTTCACCAGAAATGCCCATTTCCCCCAAACCTGTGTGCGCGCATGCAATACAACTCTAATTAGAATCCCAGTGGTAGTCTTCTGCAGGATGAAGAAAAACACGGATAGGATCTAAAAAAGGGACTGCAGAGACGCAAAGAGCTTAGAGTTTAACTTTTATTATTATTATTGTGCTTTGTAAGCTAAGTTTTAGGAATGTAACATCCTTATTGGAGTTCCTGATAGTCTTTTTTTTTTTTTTTTTTTAAGTTTAAAGTGAAAACGTGAGTTATTAGTGAAGCATTGAGACGGAGAGTAGGATACTCCACAAGCAGAGCAGTCATTTCTGATGGTCGTGATGCCTGTCCTTCCAAAGACATCACCCACAGTGACGAGCTGTGACAGACACCCTCAGTCCCTGGGCTAGGCAGCTGCACAGCTCCCAGATCTCCCTCCCTTCACCCACATCCCCCTGCTGGAATGCCCTGCCCCCTCACGTCCACTGAGCCCACACTCCAGAGTGTAAAACCACCCGAAGAAGCAGCAGCGCGCACCCCGGTGTGAGCACCAAGTACAACGGGCAACCTTCCGGAGTAAGTGACCACAAATAGGCATCCAAGCTGCCAGCTTCCTTATACCAGCAACCCCTAATCAGAAAACATAGGGAAAATGTTCTAGTCACAAATGGCAAAGAAACACACTGAGCACACACTTAGAAATGTGATGTCAATCCTGCCCACTACAGCCACAAAACCCGGGCCAGAGCCAGGTTGGCCTGGATGAGAAGAGGGCTCAGGGACCGAGGAGCAGGGCCCATCTATGGTCCAAACTGCTGAAACAGAGATGACTCAGTAAATGTCACCAGGGCAAAGGGTTCAGTGCTTTGGGAAAAATGAACCCACCTTTACAAAAAGCTCAACAAATCTCCCAGAAAGTAAGTAGAACAAAGGCAAAAAAACAAAACAAACAAATAAAAGAGGACAAAAAAAATAGATAATCTCATATACGGAAAGTCTAATAAATCTATTATGCTAATTAATGAATAGGAATTAAAACTTAAAATTATATCATAAATAACTTGAATAAAAATGCAGGTAAATTTTCATTAATTTCGGTAAGAAGGGCTTTTCTAAGCAAAATAGCCAAAGCAAAAAGGCTGGGGGACAGATCTACATGAATTTCAATATTTATGTACATCAAGGACACCACAAAATGCAGAAATGGGTCCAAAGACATGTAAGAATTTAATACACAACAGCAGTAGTTTGCCAAATCAATAAGATGAATTATTCAGTAAGTAAACTTAGAAATTACATGATTTAGAGAAAAAGAAATGAAGCTGGATTCCCATCCCAGTTCACTCCACACCAAACCAAATTCCAGACGGATCCAGAGAAAAACAAGAATTTATTGTAAAAATAATTTTGGTTTGGGAAAAGCCTTAAAACACAGACCCTTAATGGGAAATATTTGATCATTAAATAATTGAAGTTTTCCACCTCAAAAAAACACCAAACCAGAACGAAACCATCATTTGCGAAGAATGTTTTCAACGTATATGGGAAATGTGAACCGGCGGATCACAAAGGAAATACTGAGGCTAAAACACACGAAAGTGCCGACCTCGCCGATCATCCGAACGCAAACTACAGTCTGGCAAGAACGCGGAGCTTAGGAGATGAGGCCCCAGCTTCGACCTTGTCCACCTCCCAATCACCCCACACGGCACCAGGCGTCACAGTCCGTCGAACGCGCGGCCGACAGGGCAGTTCGCAGCAGAGAAAACCCAACAAACGCCCCAACCTCCTTTTAGCTTAGAAACAAAAAAGCGCACGTATATCCGGAAACAACACAAAGCAAACCAGCCAGGGCCTCCTCCGCGCGCACTGCCGCTCGTCGCGGAGGGTGACTGTCACTTTTTTTGTTTTTCTGACATGCTCGTATTTTTTAGAAGATCATTCCATATTGTCTACTACAATATTAAAAAGCAAATGCAAACAAGCAAAACATTTGCAAACTGTGAGAAAAGGTTGGTCTCATTCATTAAAAAGGGCTCTTACAAAGTCACTGGGAAAAGACGGCGTCGGAAGGAAACGCAGGGAGGGTGTGAGATCCAGAGGCTCGTTTCTGCTCGCCGGCCCCCTAGGCGGTTTACGGCGAGCCGGGGGCCGCTCGGAGCGCCCCCCGAGGCTGACCACCCTCCCCGGGCATCCGCTCCCGCCCTCCCAGCCTAGACCTTGCCGAGACCCCCACACCCCTCCAACCCGCCAGGGCTGGCCGCCCGCGGGAGGGGGCTGGGGCGAGGGAGAGGTTGAGGGGAGGGGATGAGGATCTGAGGTCCGGGAAGGGGGCCACTGCGCGTCCTAGCGGAAGGGTACCGGCGAGGAGGAAGGGAACAGTGCGTGCTGGAGGGGAAGGACCAGATCCGGGCGGAGGCCGCGTCGGCACCCGCGTAAGTGAGGGGAGAGGGTCGTGGCCCGCAGGCGCTAACCGGCCCTGACTCACCGTTCACACCGCAGCCTCACGCGCTAAGGGGCGGCAGGCAGCAGCGCACTCGGACAAAGGGGACGCCCCGCCTCGTCTGCGCATCTACCAATCCCTTGGGACCCCCGCCTCCTCAGTCCCCGCCCACTCACCTAGACCACCAATCCTAGAGCGCAACATCTCCCTGGCCGGCTATCGGCCCCGCCTTCCCTCCGGCGCCTTCGGCCTAACGGACGGCCGAGCTGCGAGCTCTGCAGCCAAGGAAAACCTAGGCCTCCGCGCCGCCTAGAGAGGCCACACCGCTCCCTGGCCTCGCACTGTTCGCACTTCCGGCGGCTTCTTAAGAGCTTCCTGCGCTCGCCCCCCGCCCGCCCCCCGCCCGCTCCACACGACGCAGCCCGAGGTTTGTGGGTAGCCTCGCCTTCTTCTCGTAGAACTCCTGGGCTTCGCGCTGGCAGGTCCCTCCTCCTTTGGTGCCGGTCACCACATCCTCCGTGGGACAGCTTTTGGTTGCTGCCCCGACACCGGCGAGGGCCTGACGGTGGTCGTCATGGGTGACAGTGACCGCCTCGTGGTTATCCTCGCTGGTGTTTTTTGGGGTAGCGGTGGGCGCAGCGAGACGCAGACGCGCCCTCCCGAACGGTGGCCCGAGGGGCCTGCCCAGGCTGCAGGGAGGAGCCGTGGGCCTGAGACCCTTCACCGGGCACGTGTGTCGTGGGGCTCAGAGCGCTCAGGAGGAACCAACGAGACAGGTTGGTGCTGGAGGCGTTCGGTCCGCCTGAGGCCGGGGCAGGAGGTCAGTGGGATGACGCGCGCGGTTCTTCGGGGAGGCAGCCGGGGACTCCGAGCCGGTGTTGCCCCGGCGTGAGCGGCAGCTCTCTCCAGGGAACTTCGTGTATCCCACGCCCCAGGTGGGAAGGTGAGCAGGGTCCCCGCGGCCAAGGGACTGAAGCTTGGGGCCAAGGAGGGCTTTGCCAGTTGACAGTGTTAAAGTAGACAAGGAGGCCATTAATCTGAGTGGCTCTTATGCTTTGGTTCCTACTTAAACAAACTCCGGCCAGGCTTCCCAAATGAGATGCTTGAACTGTAGCCAGTCAACAGTTTCCGTGCTTTGCTTCTGCGTCTTCTCTATGAAAACCTCTTCCCAGCTCCCCTCCGCAGAACGCTCGGTTTGGTGCTTCCTGGTTCTTACCTACGTTTGCTCAAGTAAACGCTTCCAAATTTTAGTGGAAGAGTTTAAAATGTACCTCAGTTTACCTTTAACAACAGAGTGAGCTCTGTCCCAGCAACCTTGGTCCCAATAGGGAACTGATGCTTCTGGGACCCAGCACACCTTCCTTTCTTGGTCTCCTCCACACGTTTTTATTTTGAAAATGTTCATATGTTCATTAAGGTTGAAAGAACAATACTACAGACTCCCACTGGACACTTCCCTTAGATTCAACAACGAACAGTTCCTTAGTTTTTCCAGCAATTCAACAGCTAGCAGTTCCCCAGCACATTTTTTGTGCCGAGCTCTGCCACTTCTGTCTCTGCTCCAACAGCGCGGTGCTCACTGAGTGTCCGGGCGCGCTGGGCTGTTCTCAGAGCTGGCTCCATCAGTGAACAAGACAGGCAGAGTTCCCAGGGAATCCCTCTGCCCCGCGGAGGGTGGGAAGGCAGGCAGCACACGGAATGTGTGAATCACAGTGCATGTCCAGAGGTGCTAGGTGCTATGAAAGGTCTGAGAGGCACCACTGCCTCTCACATGTGTCCCTTGGCTCACGGGGCGGCATGAAACGGCAACCGGCCACACACACCTTCCTCAGGATCCTTCAGCTTCATTGGTTCCTGGCTGTGTTTTGCTCAATGACAGAAAGCCCTCACTTCTTCAGGACACCCACATCGTCGAGGAAAACTCAGTTTTCATCCTGGATCCCAGCTTATGACCACAGGCCCCACCTTGTCTCCCTGCCCTTGCCAGCCTCCTGTCCTGAGGCAGCACCCGGAGTTGCTCAGCGATGTCCCATGATTCTGTGCGATGCAGTCTCTGTACCATCACGTGTGTTACGTGCATAGCTTCCGTCTCCTAGTGGTTCTGCTTCTCGGATTGGACCCTGAGACAGTTCGCGCGTGGACGACGTGTGCACACTTGTTCTCCTATTTGTTAAAGCGAAGGGAGGGTTAAACGTTTAAATGCCACACTTTCAATTATACCTGCTTTCTTGTTTCCTTTATTATTAACACTTTCGAGTGCATGATGAATTCAAGGCCTCCCACCAACTCTACTTGATCCAATTAACTGCCACTTTGATTAGTAGTTACTGTACTTTAAAAATGTCCACGCTGTTCCAGGCAGTCAGAGGGAGCCCTTGACCGTGGCTGACGTTCCTGAACCTGCTGTGGTCTTTGACCACAGGATCCCTGACTGCGCTCAGTGTAAAAGGGTCAGAGGCCAGAGGCTGCACTTGTAGGCGCGCACCCGAATTCTTTGGTCCTTTTCCTATGTTGTTAGAGTGCCAGGCTGGAAATTGTCTTTTTGAGGTTGTGTTTACATTGACTTTTGACTAACCCCCAGTTTGTCATTTGCCTTTTTACTTGGTTATTTGTTGGTCATGCAAAAACTTATTTCAGTGTCGTCACACTTATCACACTTTCCCCTTATTATTTCTTGATTTCGAGCCACACTAAAATTTCCGTAACTTCCAGGTTCTAGAGGAATTTCATACATGTTTTCATCTAGTACTTGTTTGGTTTTGTTTCTTTACATATAAATCTCTTTTCCAGTTGGAATTTACTCTACTTTATGATAGAAGAATGAGTTCAGTAACTAAATGGCCACCAGTTATCGCCGTACTGCATATTGTGTTCACCCCTTGCCCATGGATTTGAGACACCACTTTTCTCTTTTTCTTTTTATTTTTTTAAATTTACTGATTTTAGAAAGAGGAAGAGAGGTGGAGAGAGAGAGAGAAACATCGATTTGTTCCCCTTATTTATACACTCACTGATTGATTCTTGTGCCCTGTCTGGGGATTGAACCCACAAACTTAGTGTATCAGGATGATGCTCTAACCAAGTGAGCTACCTGGCCAGGGCAAGACGCCACTTTTTCTTACATTTCCATGTGGGAGTGGTCTCTCGAGTTGATATTCTGACATTTGAAAGGGCTCAGAGCCAACCCAATGACCACAGAAGACCCTGCTTCCAGAATAAGCCCCATGGGTGCCTGGGAGCCAGGGCACACTGCCCCCCATGCCCACGGGCCAGTGGTGATGGTCTGGCTCTCTCGCAAAGCCTTAGGTGAGTGGCCCGGCTGAATCTCTGCTGCTGCCAAGGCCGCCTGGCATGGCCTACACCTTCCTCAGCCATCAGAATCCTAGGGGTTCTCCCCGCAGATCCTGGAGTGCCCTCCAGATCCACGAAGACACAGATTGCTGTAGATCCAGCCCTGTTCTCCACACACCGCACTCCAGGGTTTTCCTGCTTTGCCCATGTAAAGGGAGCCGGTAGGTTTTGGGGGAGACTATTTCCCTACATCATTCTGACCCCAGGACTCTACCAAGAACATGAAGATCCTGGCACAGTTGGTACCAGGCCAGCTGCTAGCTGTTAGGGCTGCTTTGTAGTTGTCCTCAAAGGAATTGGGGTTGTTGGTTGGAGATAGGAAACCTGTCTAGAGGTGGGAGCAAGGAGCAAGGGGAACACCCTCACTCCCAGTGGTACAAGGGGAAGGGAGGCTTCAGGGGGACTATGGTCAGTAGGCAACCAGGTGTTAGAACAAGAAGTTAGAGGGGCTTTGGCTGGTGTGGCTCAGTGGATTGAACGCCAACCTGTGAGCCAAAGGCTCACCAGTTAGATTCCCGGGCAGGGCACATGCCTGGGTTGTGGGCCAGGTCCCCAGTAGGGGGCGTGCGAGAGGCAACTACACATTGATGTTTTTCTCCCTTTCTCTCCCTTCCCCTCTCTAAAAATAAATATATAAAATCTTTATTAGAAAAAAAGAAGGAGGGAATTTTCAGAGACGTCACAACACAGAGGAATTTATCTTAGCCCTTTTCAAGAACACCGCCCTGAGACAGCAGGGCCCAGGCGGGTGGGCAGGGGCCTGCACACCACAGGAGGGGAGGGGCGTTCTGAGAGATCTGGGCCCCGGTGTGCAGATCCCAGTCCCCGCTGGGCAAAGCGATCCTTTTTCTCCCTCCGTCCTTTTTTCCACTTTCCCCTTTTTCGTCTCCCCAATGTCTCTGTGCTTCCCTGCCACGTAGACTAGTGATTTAAGTAATTAAAGCTCTTTTGATAAAAATGAGTAATCTACCAAAATTAGAAAAGAAACAAAGGGCCTCCCTACTGCCTTGGAGTGGCCCCTGCTGTGCAGATGGGCTCCAGCCACCAGGCCTTGAGTCAGGGCCAGGGATGTCTCAGGCTTTCTGTCACGGGATCCATTGTTCCTACGAAACATTTCCAAGGACATCATGGAAGCAGTAGAAAACAGGTTGTGGTTGACAGAAACTTGTTCTTCTAGAGCATTTTCCTTTGGAAACAAAATGTCCTGAAGTTAAACTCCCTCAGGCTGCAGAGGGCGTGAAGCAGGTCAGCTCTGCCCAGACGCCTGGCAGGGCCCTGGGACCGGAGGAGCCCGACGCTCAAGCCTTTCTGTGGACCATTTGCTTTGACCTCCCGCAGCTGCTGTGCCCAGCACGTGCCGCCACCTGTGCCTCAGCCCCAGGGACCTCCCGGCAGTGTGGAGGCTGGGGCCACGGCCAGTGGGAGTTGAGAAGGGAGTGACAGAGGCGCACACGCTTGCCCCAGTCTCTTCCCCACACAGCGTGTGATCTTGTTAAAATGTCAGATCAAACCCTTGTTGTGACCACAGGCCCTTCACGGTGGCTTCCCAGTACTTACCTTATCTGCTCCCCCTTTGCTCACTCCCCTCCAGCCACGCTGCCCTGGCTCTCTGACGACCCTGGAAAGGTCTAGGCCCACTCCCATTCAGGGCCTGTCACCCACCCCATCTTTGCTGTCATTCTCTCACTTGCTTCAAGTCCTTGCTCAAAGGACATCTCAGTACAGCCTTCTCTGACTGACCCCATCTAAAACTGGACCCCTCAAAGCACCCAGACCCCACCCAGACCCCATTCCCTGCTTCCTGCTGCTTTCTGCTGCTCTCTAGCCACCAGAACCACTGTGTCGTCCTCTCCCCGCATGCAGGCATTTCTGCCTTGTTTCCTGTTCTGTTCCCAGTGAGGGCCACCAAGGATTTGCAGACAGAAGCAGTGACCGAGTCCAGGCTGCACAAGGAGAAGCGTGAAAGCAGAGAGGGAGCGTGAGGGTTGGCAGGCTGGAGTGAGTAAGCGGTGTACAGGGCAGGGTGTCACCCCCTGCGGGTGTGGTGTTTTCCTGTGTAGGTGCCCCCTCAGGAACAGAGGTTGGGGGTGGTGAGGACGGTGAAGAAGCCTGACTGTGGCTCTGAGAAGAGGGCAGGTGGCCCTCCCTGGCGCCAGCCCATGGGACGGACCTTTGCCAGCCAACTCCTCCTCACTTCCTTCGCTCTTCCAACATCCCACAGCTTCTGTCAGTGAAAACACAGAAGCCAAACCCTGACCTTCCCACCGTAACTACACACCTGACTACACCTGTCCATTTCCTCCTGGACAGTGCAGGACGGGCCTATCCACCCACCCCCCCTATGCCGCCCCAGGTGAGACCTGCTGGCTGGTGACTGGGGCCTCCTGGTGGCAGATGTGGTGCTGGTGGACCGAGCTGACCCTGTCAGGGAGCCTGGGCACAGCTCTGGGGAACTGAGGCAGGCCAGTTCCCACCTTCTGGGGGCACCTAGAAGGTGCTCCATAAATGTCTGGTGAGAAATGGACCTGGAGAAAACCCCCACACCTGGGAGCTTGTAGGGAGAACCGGTGGTGGGAGGAGCAAAGAGAGAGCTGTCCTCTGTGGGGCCAACAGCCAGGACCGTAAGGCAGAGAAATGGAGGCTGGGGAACAGCCACCTGCCATTGTGCAGCACCCTGAGCCGGGACCCGAGGCACAGCGGGGCTGTGAGGAGGAGGGGCTGCATCAGACTACAGAGGGGCAAGAAGGCGAGGGGTCGGTGTTGATGAGCACGCCCCGCACGGGGGGAGGTGACCCAAACTCTCCACCTGATTTCACGTACACAGAACACGAGTCACCAAACAGAATTACTGCTGTCTGGAAGCGAACGCCAGTGTACTTTTTTGGTTATGTTTGATTACAGTAATACACTCTATTCATAAATATGCAGTCTCTATCTTCCCTCCTCACAAACACGGCAGTCTCACAACAAAATGTGAACGTCGGAAAGAAACGAGGTCACGTGAGGTGGGTGCAAGGGCAGGAGGGAGGGAGCCTGTGAGAAACCCTCCCAACGAGGGTCCCAGGTTGTGTGAACAGCAGGCTGTGGGAGGAGGGCAGGGACGAGCCCACTGCGAAGCCTCGCCCGCTCTCACTCCCTGGTGTGGGTCAGCTGGTGCTTGAGCAGCTTTGAGCGCTGGCTGAAGGCCTTCCCGCACGCAGCGCAGTCGTAGGGCTTCACCCCGGTGTGGACCCGCTGGTGCTGGATGAGGACTGAGCGCTGACTGAAGGATTTCCCACACTCGGTGCACTTGTAGGGCCTCTCACCGGTGTGGATGATCTGATGTTGAATGAGGTGTGAGCTCTGGCTGAAGCCCTTGCCGCACTCAACACACGTGTATGGCTTCTCTCCAGTGTGAACCTTCTGGTGGTGGATGAGGTTTGAGCTTCGGTTGAAGGCTTTACCGCACTGGTTACACTCGTGGGGTTTCAAGCCATTATGGATTCTCTGGTGCTGAATGAGAGTTGAGCTCTGGCTGAAGGTCTTCCCACACTCGGCACATTCGTAGGGCTTCTCTCCAGTGTGAACTCGCTGGTGCAGGATGAGGTTGGAGCTGCGGCCGAACGTCTTCCCACATTCCCGACACTCGTAGGGCTTGTCGCCCGTGTGCACGCCCTGGTGCTGAATGAGGGCTGAGCTGTGGCTGAAGGCCTTCCCGCAGACACCACACTCATAGGGCTTCTCTCCCGTGTGGATTATCTGGTGCTTTCTGAGCACTGAGCTGTAGCTGAAGGCTTTTCCGCACACATCACACACATGAGGCTTCTCTCCAGTGTGAATCCTCCGATGCTGAACGAGGCTTGAACTCTGACTGAAGGCCTTCCCGCAGTCGCTGCATTTATAGGGCTTCTCTCCTGTGTGGACGCGGTGATGCTTGATGAGGTTGGAGACCCGGCTGAAGGGTTTGCCACACTCACTACACTCGTAAGGCCTCTCTCCAGTGTGAACTCGCTGGTGCTTCCTCAGGTGTGAGCTCTGGCTGAATGCCTTCCCGCACTCGTGACACTCGAAAGGCTTCTCGCCTGTGTGGACCCTGCAGTGTTTGATGAGGTTGGAGCTCCGCCTAAAGGCCTTCCCACAGTCCGCGCACTCATACGGCTTCTCCCCAGAGTGAATTCTCTGGTGTTGGATGAGGTTGGAGCTCCGCCTAAAGGCCTTCCCACACTCACTGCACTCATAGGGCTTCGTGCTGATGTGAGACTTCTGGTGCTTCTTGAGGCTGGAGTTCTGGCTGAAGGCCTTTCCACAGTCACTGCAAACGTACGGCTTCTCTCCGCCATGGGCGACCTGGGGCCTGAGCAGGTCTGAGTGCACGTGGGAGGCGTTGCCACACTCGCTGCACCGGTGGGGCTCATGCACAGGGGACCACTGGTGGTTTTTGAGAACTGAACTCTGGCTGAAGGTTTTTCCACACTGATTGCAAATGAAGGTGCTTTCAGCTGTGGGGAGCCCTTCATGGCTGGTTAGATCTGCGCTGTTTTGGAGGCTTTGGCCACATGTGTACCGATGTGGCCTCTCTTGCACAGGAGTTCCGTGACACGCTGCTGGGTTTGGGCTCCGACTGGAGCTTCTCTCGAGACCATCACAGTCCAGCTCTCTCTCTCCTAAGGGGCTGTCGAGGAGCACTGCCACCTGTGTGAAGTCCTCCTCCGGGCAGAGGGACTGCCCCTGTCTCCTGTCGTCGGGGGCACCCCAGTCTCTTTCTAATACGTCATCACAGAGTTCTCTGAGCTCAGGTGCCAGGGAAACATCACTGGTACAGTTTTCTGATACTCCTGCCCGTGATTCTAGACCCTCAGAAACGTCCTCCTCCTGAAGAAGCTCCTTGCCCTCAGTCCTCGCGTCGCGATCTGCAATGACAAACAGAAAGTCCCACTCGGGAGGGAACAGGAAGATGAAGACAGCGAGTCTGGGAGTGTGGGACCCACCGGGAGCGCAAGTCCCGCTCTCTCGAGGGGACCAGGGAGGGGCAGGGAAGCTCGGAGGGGACAAGGCAGCATGGCCCCTGAAGACTGGCCAAACCTCAGCCCCTGCCCCAGCACCCACACCTCGGGAACTCGTCTGCGGTCTCCCTGCTGGTGCAGGCCGCAGTCCCATGCGCCCCCTGACTGCCCTTCCTCTCATCCACGGCAGGTCATCGGCAAGTCCTGTCCACTGCACCTTGGCGTGCATCCCAAACCCAGGTGCCACCCCCCCTCCAAGGAAACGTGACCCGCCCTGTGTGACGTGGGTCAGCAGTCTGCCTGGCTTGCTGTCCCATGGTGCATGCTGCCAGCATCTTGGGCCATCTGTGTTCACTCAGTGCTAAGGGTTCTTGGGCCTCACTGTGGGAGTGACCAAGGGGGGAGGTGGGCCCAGAGGAGAAGCAAAGTGGGTTCCAGCTGGGTGTTGGGACGTCGGTGCACTGTCAGGTTCTGTCCTCTTCAACACGGGCCTTCAGAGACCTGCCGAAGCCACCTTTACCTTCTAAAACCTGCACCTCTGGGCTCAGGTGAACAGTTCTTGCTCTGGTGCAATGTTTAGGCGGCTGTGCCAATCTTTCTGAGAGCTCCCCGTCACACCAGAATGGCTTTGGCACCTTCCCTTGTCTCTCCACGCCTGGAAGAACAAAGAACCCCTTGTTCCCAAGTCTCTCATTCACACCGTGACACCCAGGCCGTACTGCTGCCATCTGCTCGTGCCTGCCCTCCCACCTTCCCCTCCTGCTCACGGGCGGCCTGTTGACATCACAGCAGTTCATCCTCCCCGTGCCCCCACCACCGAGCTCACCCCCAACACTGCTCCTGACGTTTCCTGAGCAGGGCAGATACACGCCCCCTTTGGGGGCGCCCTGCATGGAACACAGCCCCAGAGGGTCCTGTGCAGCCCAGACCATGTCCTGGGACTGGGCAACCCCTTGTCTGGCTACAGTCAGCGATGCTGAGTGGACAGGTAAAGGGGCCTCCTCTACCTCCCAGCCTCCTTGGGCCCGTTACCCTCCAACCTGCCCCTCAGTTCTGGCCACCACCTAGAACTTCAAGAATCTGCCACAACAGCACGGTCTCCCTGCCTCGTGTGGTTGCTTCTGTTTTCAGCACGGAGCTGGCTGGGCCACAGGCTCAGCTTGACTCCCACCTCAGCCATGTGTCTGGTGGTGAGTTCACACTTGTCACCCGACTCATGGTCCAGACACACTATGCAGGTGGGGAGCGCTGGCCCCGGGTGTCTAGGGAATGTCCACATGCTGCTGGGTCCCGGGAGTGACAGGAGGAAGATACAGCAGGGGCCACATGAAAGTGCCTGCATGGCCCAGGGCCCATGGTGCCCCACTGCCCCCAGTCACTGACCCAGGGAGCCCCTCTCTATTGGCTGTGTGTGGAAAAGGCACTGGAAGGAATACACCCAGGAGTGAGCAGAGCTTTTCCGTAAAGGGTCAGGGAGAACCCATTTTAGGCTTCATGGCTGTACGGTCCCTGCTGTGTGGTCTGCTTCGTTACAACTGTTAAAAACCTTGAACCTGCTCCTTGCTTGCTGGGCATAAGAAACCTCCGACTCGCTGGACCTGGCCTGCGGGCCACAGTGTGCTGACCTGGTAGAGACAAGGTCACGGTGTGGTTCAGGAGTTGGTGGCTGTGGGAGTCGGTGTTCTGACCTGAGTCCCCGCTGGCCTGCAAGTCTTGGAGACAGAAAACAGAAGTGAGTCCTGTGGGTCAGGGTTGTGAGAGGTCCCTTTGGATTTGTTCAATTTGATTCTCTGTAACGTAAGAACTGTTGGAAAAACCAATTAAAGTTTCACTTTTGATTTTTTTAAATTTTATTTTAGAGAGGGGGGAGGGAGGGAGAAAGCAAGAGAAACATCGATTGGCTGCCCTCCATACACGCCCTGACTGGAAACCTGGCACACAACCCAGGCATGTGCCCTGACCAGGAATCGAACTGGCGATCTTTTGGTTTGGGGGATGACACCCAATCCGCTGAGCCACACTGGCCTGGGCGTTATTTTAAGGAACTATAAAATTAGAAACATGGTTTCCCCTAAGAAAATCTTTTTGTAAAAAAACCCCCAAAAACCAAACAACTAAAATTTGAGTGTAAAACAAAGGAATGCCTTGAAAGCAAATGCAGTTGCTTGTAGCACCACGCTGCCTGCAAGCCTGTGACGCAGCTGGAAGAAAGGGGGAGGACTGGGCCCTCCCAGAAGTCAACAAACCCATTAGCATCCCCTCCCCGCCAACCACTAAAGTTCTTTATGGTTGTTGCTTCGGGGTCTGTGAAGAACAGCTAAGCCCACATCAGGGTCACAGCCTCTTGGACACCACACGAGCCTGCGCTGTGCCAGCTGCTGCTGGCGGCACAGCCGTGACCCACCAGTGCTGCACCCACCCACTAACGGTCCCACCCACGGGAGGTCCCACCCATCTCCCGCAGTGGCTTTCGTTCGCATCTTCCTCCTTTATGGAGGTGAAATTCACAAACACAAGTGTCTGTTTTAAATGGACAATTCATTTGGCCCATTTACAGTGGTGTGTACTCACCACCTCTGTACAGCTCCAGAACACCGTCATCACTCCAGAGTGAAGCCCTTACTCCAGTTTATTATCTCCACATCTCCCCCCATCCCCAGGCCAGGCCCTGGCAACCACTGATCTGCATTTTGTCACTAAGAATTTATGTACTTCTGATGTCTCAGGTGAGTGGCACCATGCATGTGACTTCTTGTGGCTGGACTCTTCCCTTAGCCTCGTGCTTTGCAGGGCCGTCCACACTCTCACATGTGTTGGTGCTTCATCCCTCTTCAGGGCTGGACACTGCAGTGGCCCTCTCTCACCCACGGTTCCACCTTCAGCAGTTTCACTTACCTGTGGGCAACTGTGGTCTGAATACTAAATGGAGAATTCCAGAAGGAAACATGTCAGGTTTTAAACTGCACACTGTTCTGAGTAGCGCGATGAAATCCTGCTCCATCCCACCAAAGGTGGTGAAAAAAGTATAGAAGGGGGACCCTCAAAACCCTGGAATTACCTTCTGGGGGGCAGGCCCCTTGTAGTGCAGGCTTCCCCCACTATGTGTGTCCTAGGAACCCATCTGCATCAGGTCACCAGCTGGCGTTGTTGTGAGAGGCTGCGTTTGGCTTCAGGTAATTTTTTTTTTTTTTTGGACTCTTTCAACATGGTTGCCCATTTCATGATGGGTGATTGAGGAGCGCACCTCTCCACACCGTTCTGAGTGCTTGGCAGTTTTTGACCAAAAATGGCATGACCCCCATGCCTCACCTTCCCTATTCACTCGATCTCACCCCAAATGTATTTTTTTGTTTGTTTGTTTCCCTGGATGACAAAAGACCTCAAAGTGAAACATTTTGCCGATGTGGAAGAGATGAAACAAAAAACTGCAGAAGCATTAAAAGGCCTCAAAATCGACAAGTTCAAAAACCGTTGTGAGCAGTGGAAAAAAACGTCTCGACGGGTATTGCATCAAATGGAGAGGGCTTTGAACGTGAGTGAAGTTTAAACATGTACAAATAAATACGTAAGTTTTTATAAATAAATTCCGGGTTTCTGTACCCCCCTTAGTATAGAGGGTCAGTACTGCAGTTTCAGGTATCCGCTGGCGGTCTTGGGTCATGTCCTCCACGGGCACGGGCATCTGGGCTGCTGGCCCACTGGGCCCCTGTGAGAGGTGCTGCCGCACTTGTCCCTGCCCTCGTTTCCGTGCCGTCTTCGGCTCTTTGGGTCTGTGCCCAGCTGTGGAATTCCTGGGTCATATGGTGATGCTATATTTAATCTTTTGAGGAACTGCCAGATTATTCCACAGTGGCTGCACCAGTTCCCATTCCTACCAGCAGTGTGCCAGGGCTCGTTTCTCCACATACGGGACACACTTACTACTTCCTTCCTTATCACACCCATCCCAGTGGGTGTGAAGTGGTAATCCCACTGCAGTTTGCATTTGCATTTCTCAAATGGCTACCGAATTGGAGAATCTCTCCACTCGTTTGTTAGCCATTTGTATACTTTCTCTGGAGAAATGTTTACTCAGGTCCTTTACTCACTTTTAAATTGGGCTGTTTACCTTTTGCTGTTGAATCATTACGAGTTCTTTGTAGACTCTGTGTACTAGACCCTCACCAGATATACAACTTGCAGACTGTCTCCCATTCTTAGGGGGTGGTTTTACTTCCTTGATGTCCTGTAATGCCCAAAACTTTTAAATTTTGATGAAGTTCAGTTTACCTGTCTCTTTCTGTTACTGCTGTTTCTCATGGTTTTGGTGTCGTATCTAAGAACCCACTGCCAAACCTGAGATTAGGAAATTTACCCGTTTTCTTCCAAGAGCTTTATGACTTTAGTTCTTACATTTAGGTTGTTGGGCTGTTTTGAGTCCATTTTGTATTCAGACGAGGTAGGGTCCAAGTTCATTGTTTTGCATGTGGAGGCCCACTTGTGCCAGCATCATCTGCTGGAGTTTGAGCTTTCCTCAGCGAGAGGTCCTGGCAGCTTGCTGAACACCAACCGGCCACAGACGTGCGGGTTTGTTCCGGGCTCCCAGTTCTTTTCGATTCATCTGTGTGTCTGTCCTGATGCCAGTGCCAATTTGCTTCCATCACTGCAGTTTTGTGGTCGGTTTAGAAACTGGGAAGTACAAGTTTTCTGACCTTCTTCTAAGATTGTGTTGGCTATTTGGGGTCCTTGTATGTAATTACATATGAGTTTTTTTAAAGATTTATCTCTTTCTTTTAGAGATAGGGAAAGGGAAGGAGAAAGAGGGAGAGAAACACTGATGTGAGAGGAACATCGACTGGTTACCTCACACATGCCCAGTCCGAGGATCAAATCTGCAACCCTGGCATGTGCCCTGACTGGGCATTGAACTGGCGACCTTTTGCTTTCTGGAAGGACACAACCAGCTGAGCCTCTCCTGTCAGAGCGATAGTTTTACTTCTTCCTTGCAAATGGGAATGCCTTTTATTTCTTTTTGCCTGTTGCTCTGGTTAGAACTTCCAGGACAAGGCTGAAGAGCAGTGATGAAAGCAGGTGTGTTTTCCTGATCTTGGTGGAAGAGCTTTTACCCTTTCACTACTGTGTCCAATGTCAGCTGTGGGGTTTTTAAAAAAGATTCTATGCATTTATTTTTACAGGGGAAGGGAAAAAGAGGGGGAGGAAAACATCTTGCCTGCCCCCTACTGGGGACCTGGGCTGCAACCCAGGCATGTGCCCTGACTGGGAATCGAACCAGTGACCCTTTGGTATGCAGGCCCACATTCAACCCACTGAGTCACCCAGCCAGGGCGTGACTGGTTTTCTTATGATGAGCCGCCCCGCACGGGGTGAACATGGGGATGTAATACTATACTGCTGGATTCAGTTTACTCGTGTTTTTTTGAGAATTTTATAGCCATAAAAGATCTTGATATGAATTTTCTTGTGATGTCTTCATTTGGCTTTCCTTTCTCTTCTAGTATTTAGAAGACTGTGAAAAAAATTGGTATTAATTCTTCTTTAAACGTTTGGTAGAACTTAACTAGTAAAGCTGTTTGGTCCTGACCTTTCCTTGGTTAGGAAGTTTAAAAATTACTGATTCAATATTTAATTGTTATGGTCTGTTTGGGTTTTCTATCTTTTTTTTTTTAAATTAAAAAATGTTTTATGGACTTTAGAGAGAGAGGAAGGGGGGAGGGAGGGCAAAGAGAGAGAGAGAAACAGAGAAACAAACATTGATTTATTGTTCCATTTACTTATGCATTCACTCGTTGATTCCTGCATGTGTTCTGACTAGGGATCAAACCCACAACCTTGGGTCAATGTCCCTCTCTCTCTTTCCCCACCCCAACTTCCTCTCTCTAAACTCATTTTTTGAAAGTAGAGGAGAAATTCAGACATTCCAGATAAAGGCTGAGGATGTTTACTGCCAGTAGGCCCGCCCTTCAGAAAGGCTACAGGCAGCCCTGGCTGTGAAAGGGCAGTGGGTGGGGCTGGAAGCCATGGTGGGGTGAAGGTCTCTGGTGGAGGTAACCACACAGGTAGGTACAAAAGCTAGTGTTACTGCACTTTTGGTTTATAGCTCCACTTTCTATTTCTAACATG
This sequence comes from Desmodus rotundus, assembly GCF_022682495.2. Taxonomy (NCBI): domain Eukaryota; kingdom Metazoa; phylum Chordata; class Mammalia; order Chiroptera; family Phyllostomidae; genus Desmodus; species Desmodus rotundus. The sequence continues at coordinate 142,423 of NC_071394.1, read as the reverse complement.
ATTTAAAAGACAAATGCATAAAATAATTATAAATCTTTTTTTTAAATTTTATTTATTGATTTTACAAAGAGGAAGGGAGAAGAGGGGGAGAGAAACAACTTCTTGTTCCACTTGCGCATTCAGTGGTTGATTCTTGTACGCGCTCTGACCTGGGATCGAACCCACAACCTTGGTGTACCAGGATGATGCTCTAACCACCTGAGCTGCCCAGCCAGTGCTCTGTAAATCTGTGTTTTGAACACAACGTGTAAGATGCATCTGTGACAACAACAGCATGGAGAGGGTGACAGAGCTGCATGGAAGTGGGAGTTTTGTGTGCTCCTGCGGCTAAGTTAGCACCAATTCGAGTGTGACGGTTTTACTCTGGACTCTAACCGCACCCTGAAAATTGCTAAGAGAGCAGATCTTAGTCCCCACACCGAAAACACAGCAACCCTGTGAGGTGATGGGTGTCTTCACTGAACTCACGGTGATGATCATTTGCAACATGTATGTATCCCAAACCGTTTCATGGCTCACCTTCAACTCACACGATGTCCTATGTCAACTGTATTCCAATAAAGCTTGGTGGGGCGGGGAACAAGCCGCAGAAGGAGGAACAGATGACAGCTTTAGGATGTCAGGATGTTAACTGTAACCCCCACTGAGAAAATGTCTTTAAAATAAACACAGAAGAAGAAGAAAATCTAGATGGTACATTACAAAAATTAAACGAAACCCAAAAGAAGACTATTACAGAGAAAATGAGGGACATAAACGGTGAGGGGTTTAAACTCCTGTCAAAAGGCATTTATTGCTGGAATAGGTTTTTTTTTTAAGTATGATCCTATGACATACGCTGTCTAACAATGGGCTTACTTTCAATCCAGTGACACAAGTGAGTTTAAAGTGAAAGGCGAGCCCTGGCTGGTGTGCGGCTCAGTGGACTGAGCGCTGGCCTGCGAACCAAAGGGTCACCATTTCGATTCCCAGTCGGGGCACCTGCCTGGGTTGTGGGCCAGGTCCCCAGTAGGGGGTGCGTGTGAAGCAACCACACACTGATGTTTCTCTCCCTCTCCTTCTTACTCCCTTACACTCTCCGTAAACATAAATAAAATCTTTTATAAAAAATAAAAGATGAAGTGAGAAGCGAAAAATGATACCCCATGCAAACAGCAACCAGGAGACAGCTGGGATGACTGAGTATCAGACACAATTAAAGTAAGTCAAAAACTGTCTTAAGAGAAAAGAATATTATATATTGATAAAAAGATCAGTTCTTCAAGAAGACAGAAAGTTATAAACTCACCAAAAATGACCCTAAAGTATATGAAGCAAACAGCTTTGAAAGGAAAACAGTTTTGTGACGATAGTTGGAGACTTCGATACCTCATTTCGAAACATGGACAGAACATCTAGACGGAAGATCAATAATGAGACAGGGAGCCGCACTGTAAACCGCCGGACTTCACAGACACACACTCCACCCGGAGAACCAGGTACACGCGCCTCTCCATTATACGGGGAACATTCTTCAACACAGGTTATGTTAGGTCACAAAACAAGTTTCAGCATATTTCAAGAGACTGAAATGATGTGAAGTTTCATGTCCAACCAATGATAGCAGGAAAAGTCACAAATATGTAGAAATTAAACAATACACAGCGAACCAATGGGCCAAGGAATTAACCCCAAGGAAAATTAGGTAACACCTATAGACAAATGAAAACAAAACCACAGAACGTCAGAGTTCATGGCACGCAGGGAGGGTAATGGGAAAGGGAAAGTCTAAAGCGATTCCGAGTCAGTGACCCAGTTTACACCTTCGGGAACTGCAAGGGAGCCAGCCACACCCACAGCCAGCAGAAGGAAGGCAGCAAAAACATTAGAGCCGAGATCGATGAAACAGTGGGAAAACAGCAGAGAGCCAACAAAATCTAACATTTTGTTTTTGAAGGGATGAACAAAATTGACTGACCTTTAGACGGACTGAAATACAAGCGCAGACAAGTGAGATCAGAAATGAAATGGAACATTAGTGCAAACCCTACAAAAGCACAGAGGAGGGTGAGAACACTCTTGACAGCTCTGCACCGACAAGTCAGGTGACCTAGGTGAACAAGCAAATGCCTGGAAAAAGTGCACATTTCTGAAAGTGACTCAGGAACAGGTCGAGGCCGGGCGGCTCGGTCCTAGTCGCCAAAGTTGCAGGTGTGACCCCTGGGCGGGGCACATGCTGGATTGAGTCAGCCAGCGAAGGCATAGATAAGCGGAGCAACAACCGAGATCTCCTTTCTTTCTCTCCCCCTCCCTCCCTCAAAAAAAAAAAAATCAATAAATAATATGCCCTGGCTGGTGTGGATCAGTGGGTTGAGTGCTGGCCCGCAAACCAAAAAGTTGCGGGTGCAATTCCCAGCAGGGTACACACCTGGGTTGTGGGTCAGGTCCCTGGTTGGGGGCGTGTGAGAGGCAGCTGATCGATGTTTCTCCTGCACATCGATTCCCCACCCACTATAAACAAACAAATTATGAAAATAAATAAGTAAAAAATAAACACCATAGAGCTTTCCTACCATTTTAAGCTGCCTTTTCCTTGATTCAGCATTGGCTTGGTTGCTGTAAGTCTATGTTCTAGATTTCTGACAAAGTTGGTCGAAACAGTTTCTGCTTGTTTCTATAAAATATTTCCGTGGCCCTGGCTGGGTGGCTCAGTTGGTTGGAGCATCGTCCTGCACACCAAAAGGTTGTGGGTTTGATCCCTGGTTGGGGCAGTTAGGGAGGCAACCAATTGATGTTGCTCTCTCTGTCCCCCTCTCTCTCTAAAATCAAAAAACCTATCCTTGGGGGAGAACTAAAAATAATAATAAAAAATATTTATGTGGAAAAACAGGTGTTTGGAGCTACCTACTCCACCATTTGGTCCACTGTGGCTTTTTAAACTTGAGCAACCTCTGACCTGTTTGTCTTCTGGAGCAAGTCCAAGCTGCCCTCCCCACCCTCTGCACAGCATGCCCTTGGCCTCTGCCTGGAGCAGGAAGCAGGCCTCTATTTCCAAGCCGCCTCCTGGGACCTCATCACGTCTTCCTCCCCTGCCCTCAGTGACACACGTGCCCCATGGCAACCTCCTCTGCCCTCAGCCCGGCCTTCCCGGCCACACCGGTTCTGACAAGGGTGCTCTGCCCAGTTGTCCCGAGTGAAACAATAGGTCCCTGTAGGACACACGTGTCCTCTTGTGCAACAGCTCTCATCAGACCCCAGCAGGGAAGGCTGGGGCTGAGCAGGCAGCCTGAGTGCCTCTGAGATGTCCACCGGGGAGGGAGCTGTGAAGCCTGAGGAAGGACTCTCTGGGAGGGTCGTGAAGGGCACAGATGCAGCTGGGCAGGTGAAGGAAGGCAGAGGGAACCAAGGCCTGATTAGGGCAGAGATGTCTACCAGGGGTGGCTGGGCCAGGCAGGGCTCAGCTGGCAGCCATCATGCTGTGCCCCTGTACACAGCACAGCAAGGAAACCAGAGCATCACACTCAGGGCACCAGGGCCGCTGGGGACCAGGTCAGCTTCCTCTCTGACCCCCCAGCCCCAGCACCTCCAGTCCACAAGGCACCCCACCCCTAAAGTCACAGCTAATGAATTAGTGGGGGTAGCTGCAGGGTGACATGGACGGAGTTCCCCCAGAATGAGGGCACCAGGAGAGAGTTCGGTCCCAGTACCTGGCTGCTGAGGGTGCCGGGGGGCGGTTCCCTGCTCAGTGTCGCCACAGCAGAGCGGGGCGTGCAGTGCAGACGCAGGGCGGGTCACGGTGGGAACACTGCTCACATGGGCTGCAGGGGTCCACGGGGATGGTCCAGGAACTGAGGGCTCCATTTCTGCCTCTTCGGGGCGGGCTCTGAGGCTGGGCATGCCTGGGACCTGCAGGCCAGAAAGGACACTGGTAAGTGTGCACAGGGCTGGCCACAGGGATCCACCCACCCACCTGGCGAGGGTTTCTTCCTCCACCCTGCAGCCCGAGACTGAGGAGAACCTGCTGCTGAGCCTCAGGGACACCGAGGGTGAGGAGTCCACAGGGCCCTGCAGGCATGCCCTAGGGACACCCAAGCCTGCCTCAGCAGGAGGGCAGCCCCACAGAGCCTCCACCCGCTGTGGGCCCAGCCCTCACTCCTGACAATGCCCTGAAGGTGGACCCCTGAGCCACTCACAGGAGAACCAGCAGTTCCAGTTTGGGTAGCCAGAGGCAGCCTGTGCTAGGGACATGTCCGTGGTCACCTAGTGGCTAGTCCTGTTTGAGCTGCGCCCTCCTGGCAGCATGCACAGTAGGCCTCCTCGCCCCCACCCCTGGGCCACCCTCCCCCTGCACCAGTAGTGCCCTCCCAGGCCCTTCATCCCCTCTTCATGTCGGTGTTCCAGGCTTCACTACCATGGAGGAAGAGCCCCGGTGGACAGTCCAGTCCTGTAGCACCAACAGCCCTTATCCTGTGCATACTCCCAAACTGGGCTCATCTCCAGCCCCAATGGCTCCCCCTGAGTGGAGATACACCCCTCAGTGCCTCATCCACACCGTATCAGCAACAGGTCCACTGACCCCTCCACCTTTCAGGGGTGAAGAAGATGAGGCAGGAAAGTTGGCAGAAGCCCAATGTAGACATTGCCTGCCAATCTATGGCCTGGATTAAAAAAAAAAAAGTTTATGTATAGATTTTATAGAGAAGAAGGGGAAGAGACATGGGGGGGGGGCGGCGGGAGAAACATCAACTTGTTCCACTTAGTTCTGCGTTCATTGGCTGTTCCTTGTCTGTCCCCTCACCTGGGATCAAACCTGCAAGCTTGGAGTATCAGGATGACACTCTAACCAACTGAGCTCCCCAGCCAGAGTGGGCTTTTCCTCTTGGACATGTGTTTTCAGTGTTTCCCAGACACCCGTCACAGGCCTGGGTCTGTCCTGGGGATACTGTGAAAACACAGCAGTGACTGTAGCACTCACAGACTGCAGTGGGGGGACTTCACAGCAAATGCATCAGTGAGGTGGGCAAGTGTTCTAGGCAGAGGCAGCAGGGAAGGGCTGCAGCCCTGGGGCTGGGGGGCATTTAAACCAGGCCCAGAAGGGGTTTTAGGCCACACTGGTTAGAAAGGTGGAAGAAGGGGTGGGGGGTGAAATGGGGCAGAGCTGTGGTCGGAGCCCAGAGGCAGGGTTACCAGGAGACAGACTATAAGAAGCCTTGGCTGCCTCATGAAGGTGAGGCACCAGCCACATTTCTGTGTTACGAAAGAGAACAGATGAACCGTGTTGGGAAGGTTAGCCTGGCACCAGTGGCAAGTGGGATGGCACAGATGAAGTGTACAGCAGGGAGAGCACTGGTGTACATCCATGTGGCAAAAGAACAAAGCAGAAGCCGCTTCCATGGGGCTGGGGGGTGGGGCGGCTTCACTCTCCCTCTCCCAAGGGGAGGCTCAGTCATTTCGTCAGTTCATTTTACTTTAAAGTTCTTGAAATCATCATCACTGTAACCAAACTGGGGCACAGGCATACGGCTCAAAATTCAAGTTATAAAGTATCTACCAGGCAGTCACTCATTTCCCCTTCCCAGTTTCTCATGTACCCTTCCAGAATAAGCTTCACTAGCAAATATGTATATTTTTTCTTTGCCTTTTAAATATGAAGTGTAACAAACTATGGTCGTTTAGATCTTGTTTTTCTGGATCTTGCCCAGGAGGCCACAGACCCACCACAGTCGGTGGTAGAGAGAAGGCCCCTTCCCACCCACACCCATACCCACATCCCAGTGTCTGGGGTCTGTGGGTATGCTAAACTACACGTAAAACATAGTTTGCAGTGGGAATTAAGGTTTGGACCCAGGGTATCCTCCCGGACGCCAAGTAATGACAGGAGTTGTTGCTGACGATCTGAGACACAGGTCAAGTGCAAGGACTGAGGCCTCCAAGAGATAAGGACAGGAAGTCAGGCAATAAGAAAACATGCACTTCAGTGCAACGACCTCAAGAAACTGAATTATGCCAATGAACCTGGGAGCAAATTCTCATTGTTTAGGGCTCAACTTGGTGCTGAGAAAAGAGACAAGTGGAACGCCCAGCAATCACCAGACCACGGCAGGCACCCACGGGATGGGCACGACCCACCCCTCAGACCCACTTCGAAGGCCCCGGACCCCTTCTCCACCCGGAACGCTAATCCGCCACCAGCGGGGCCTCCAGGCGGGACACCTGGGGCTGCGCGACAGCCCACCCCTCACCGCCCGACGTCCGCGCCTAATTGCGGAGGCCCTTCGTGCACCCCCACCGCCAAGACGCCACTCCCCGCACACCTGCCCCGTTGCTGTGGCAGCTGCGCCAGGCGCCCCCGCTTCCAGGACCCGGGACAGGGCAGGTGGGCCCGTAGGACGCCACCTCCCGAGGGCACCACCCAAGCCCCCAAGGCTCTGACCCCGCCCAGGCCGAGCAGCGCTCGCCAGCGCACCCGCGATTCCCACGGCCCCCTGCCCGTCCGCCCTAGACAGCCAGGGGCTGGCACCCACCGCGGGGCCACGGGCATCACGCGGGAGCGCAGTCGGCAACGTGGAGGTTTACCCCTCGCGAATCCCCGCCCCGGGGGTCGCTCTGGGGAGGACGCAAAGCCACGACGCCCAAGCGGATCGCCCCGAGGCGGACTCCGGAAGTCCCGCCCCAACTTCCTGTCCGAGGGCCCGCCTCGCCCTGACCCACGTGACCGCCCCAGGTGACGCGGGGGGCAGCGGCAACCCGGTGGGTCCGGCCCCCACCCCCCGCAGACGGAACTTCCAGCGGAATCGCCGCTGTCAGAGCGGTCCGTGTAACTAAATATAAAAACACAACCAATTAGCCCTGGCCAGGTGGCTCAATGGTTGGAGCGTGGTCTCGTACCCCAAAGGGTTGGGCCTCGATCCCGGTCGGGACTCGTACTTAGGCTGCGGGGTGGGGCGGCTTGGGTTGATCTCGACTGGCCGGGCGCGTACCGGAGGCAACCGAACCCTGTGTCTCTCTCCAGGCTTACTGTGTAATGGCCCCGAGCGAAAACTTCCTTACCACTGGACTCCATAAGCTCCTATTCTGACTGGTGAACAGCAGCGTTTTGAATTAGCAACAGTTTAACAACAATTCAGAGCGAGATCAATCTCACGCCGCCCTGTCTGTCTCCAGGAACAAGCCTGTAGTCCGGCCGTCAGGGGTGTGGAGCCATCACCACGGGGAGGACGAGAACCGTGGGTGTCTCACCGAACAAAGGAACCGACGTTGCAGGTCTGCGCGGAAGGATGCAGGCAGGTGAGACCCACGTGAAGCCACGGGTGCCTGTCGGCGCTGCACTGTGAAGTAGACCCGGGCTCACTTCCCGGCACGTGGAATGTGGTGCCCACCGCTCCTTGGGGGCAGCTTTAGTTCAGGCTGCTTCTCCATGGCCAAGTGACTCAGGCGCGCGAGTAAAAATGGGGCGTTTCATTCCTGTTGTAACGTCTAACACGTTTCCATTAGTCTAGGAGAGAGATTTTCACGGTGTGCGGCAGCAATTTTTAAGACATACAATACCAGCCGTGGCTGGTGTGGCTCAGTGGACTGAGGCCGGCCTGTGAACCCAAGGGTCGCTGGTTGGATTCCCAGTCGGGGCGGTCCCCGGTTTGGGGCGGGCCAGGGGCAACCACCCATTGACGTTTCTCTCCCTCTCTTCCCATCTAAAAATAAATACCTGCGTAGTCAGTGCCTGAGTGAATGCAGTGACCCCTTTTCCCTTATATCGTCAAATAAACAAATGACAACAGCCAACACAATAGCCGTCCGGTGCGAATGACTCAAAATTATACCTGTTTTTCTGTCAGATGAGCAAAAAGTATATTTTTAGTAATTAGTTTATGTGTGCCATGAGATGAAAAGTTTGAAAATCGCTGGTCTGTGACATTAGAAAGCAAAGTTCCCCAGCAGGAAAGCAGAGAGGGGACATGTGGACACTTTACAGCCGCACGTCTGTTTGGGAGAAGTATTGCCTCCTGTTAAATTTGAAGCTGGTTTTAGCTGTGTTTGCTATTCCATTGCAAGGAGTAGCTTCACAGATTTTTTTCTTTCTCATTCTGTACTAATTTGTATTTCATTATCCCTGAAAAAATGTTTTTCCTGTGCTCCGACATTCCTTGTATGGAAGGGGAAAAGATACACTGGTTTTTTTGGAGAGTATCAGAGTCTTTCCTCAAGGGAAATCTGGCCTCTTCTTTCGTAAGGCTCAGGGGTCTCTTTAGCAGATTTAATGGCTTTTCACTTACACTGAGAAAGACTTGAGCAGGCTGTCTACCTATTTCGTCCTACAGACGCCACCAGCATTATTCAGGGCCAGAATGTCTGTTGCCAAACTTTCCTGATTACCGTTCTGGGCCTGGGCCTTCGACAATGCACAGCTCCTGTCTTTGAAGGGTTACCTGCTACTACTGAGTTACGGGACCTGTTTTCATGACAGCCTACAGGACACAGCCACTGTAGTCTTTCACAGATACTGGTGCCCCCCCCCCCCCCCAGTGCCCTTCTCAAAGCCTGGGCGAAAGGAGTATCTGTGACCCCTCCTGGGGGCTTGTAGGCGAGGTGGGTGAGCAAGTCCCCCATCTACTCCAGCATTCCCATTTCCCCGAGCCTCCAGTCTCTGCTGTGAACCCAAGCAGCTCCGGCGCACCTTGGAAGGAGTTACTAGAAGGCTACCGTGTCCAAAGAGCAGAGTTCAAGTTCCTGGATTTCAAACTGACCTGGCTGATGTCATCTCCCTGCTGTGTCTAAGACAGTTCAGGTGATGAAGGCCTGTGCCACAGTGGGGTCCTTGGAATGCTGCGCGTCTGCGGGCACTGGTCTCACTTTCCTCCAGAAGGTTCCATTCACGGAGGAAATCTAAGGCCTTCTGTTCTCAAGCGTAACTGATTTACTTTGTTTGAAAGCCAAGAAGCACCAAATATGTGCCTGCTCTGTGCTAGTTATTACATGTAGCACTGACAGGCTGTGTACGAGTCATGACAGCCTGGCTCCCAGCCAATAGTAAAGGCACCTTCAAAGCACGCAGCCAAGCCCTGGCCAGTGTGGCTCAGTGGGTTGTAGCATTGTCCCATAGAGAGTTGTGGGTTCAATCCCTAGTTCAGGTGACTGCGTCACCTGGAGTCCTGTCCTCTGCAGCAGAAGGACCAGCTAGTCCCCTGAGTCTGCTCAGTGCCAGGGGCCCTGTGGACGGAACCTGCTGCGGCTGTTCACCTTCTCTTCCTGAGAAACTGCCGCCTTGGTTTTAAAAACAGAACCTGTATGTTGTGTCCCATGTTATGCCCATTTTCCTCCCAATTCACAGAGTCTTCTATTTCCAAATTACAGAAAAATCCAATTTACATGTTTTGTTTGACTTCTTGGTAGGATCTCAGGTTTGATTCTATACACAAGCCTCAACTCATTCTTTAAAAAACGTTGCTTACACTCATGAGGTGACTCTCCTGTGTGGGTCACCTGACTTTTGAAGTTAAAGTTACCATATTCATCTCAACAGAACAGAAACATTTTGAAGAGACCCAAACAAACAAGCAAAGAAACGATGAACCAAGAAACCCTCAGACTTGAAACTGCAAGGGTCGGGGTTACTTTTCTTTTTTCTTTTCCAGTTTCTTTTCTTGAAGCTGAAATAGATGAAGAAGAGGAAAGAACAGCGAGTGGGCGAATGGAATGCCTGCGGGGCAGGAGGGCCGACACCGTGAAAGCAGGACCTGCATGAGTGCATGCGAATTGCACCTGTGTGACACACGCAAGCAGGGGGCCAGCCTCTGAGTTTGGGAGAGGGTTGTCGCCTTGGAAATTTTGCCATCTCTGGGCAGCCTGTCTTTCGTTAGCAGCTCCCTGGGGGAGAGTTAAATCCCTTAAGAGCTGAATCTCCAGAAGCAAAGTAATAAAGTGATGGCTTTCTCGTTGATATGACTCTCCTGATGTGAGACACTGGAGAAGTCATCGAACGAAGCGGCGCCCCGCAGTGCGAACGTCCCAGGGCTGAGTGGCTGCTACAGGTGCAGGAGAGCTCCCCACACTCACTGCGCTCCCCAAGGAGAGCTGTGTGGATTTTCTCATGACCTGTGAGAGTTCCTCTCCGAAGGAAAGTTTTCCCACGTTCAGTATGCGTGAAAGGTTGCTCCCACTGTGAATTTTCTGGTGTCGGATGAGGTGGGAGCTTCCTCCGAGGGCCTTCGCGCACAGAAGGGCCTCTCTTCAGTGTGACTCCTCTGGTGCCGAGGCGGGTGGAGCCCTGGCCGGAGGCCTTCCCGAAGGTGTGATGCGCACAGGGCGCCTCTCCCTCCCACGTCCTGTGATGCTGGATGAGGAGGAAACACACTGCAGGCTCCGTCACGGCTCTGATGGGGCCTCTCACCACCGGGTGTCCTTGGATGGTGACCAAGACGAAAACTGGCTGCAGGCTCTTCCACCTGCTGACTCTCACATGGCTTCTCTGCAGGGTGACTTTGCAGACGCTGAGTAAGCTGTTCCTTTTGCCTGAATGTTTGCCCACACCCACGCCATGCACCAGATTTCCCTCCAGTGTGGGGTGTCTGGTGCCAGGTAAGGGACAGGTGAGCACTGAGGGCTTTTCCATGTGCAGACACAAGGCTTCTCTCTGTGGTGAACCACCAACACTGAATAACTCATGAGGGCTGACAAAAGAATTTTCCACATTCCTTATACCGGTAGGGTTTCTCCACACTGTGAATTCCCTGATGGACAATAAGGGAGTGGTTCAGGTGGGAGGATTTTCATACTCATGGCATTCATAGGGCTTTTCTCGTGTATGAATTCCCTGATGCAGAATGAGGGATAATCGTGCACCAACGGCTGTGCCACAACCAGCGCAGGCATGCGGGTTCCTCCGGAACCAGTTTTCTGGCGCTGCATGAGGCATGAGTGTCAACTACAGGCTTTCCCACACCCCCTGCACCTGCGAGGTTTCTCTCCACCGCAGCCTCCCTGGGGATGAAGCCGGTCGGGCCAGAGTGGCGGTATCAGGTGACACTCATGTCCAAGGGTTTGTTGAATTGGATATGCGATGAGACAGCAAGACTTTTGGCCCAAGCAATAGAGATGATGAAATTTGCATTCACACAGAAGGATGAGACTGTAGGAGCATAACTGAAGGGTAAAAATGGAAAGTTCTTCTCTACATACCTGTTTAATATGCCTGTTGGACTTCCACGTGGAGGGTTAGGCATCTGGATGTACCTGCACGGGGCCACTGGTATGTGGCTTATTTTCCATAAGCACCTGAACCATTTTTGCTACCCGGCTGGGAGTCAATGGGTGCATTTCACGTGGGAATTGAGCACTGCAGATTTTCGTACTTGCTGGGGGAGGGGGTGTCCTGAAACCAATTGCCTGTGGACACTGAAGTGCAAGTTAATTTGGGGGCAGTCAAAAGTTATATGCAGATTTTCAAAGGCGGGGGTTGTGTGAATCAGCACCTGACACCCGCACGCTGTTCAAGGATGGACCGTGCAGGTCCCAGCTCCAGCAGACAAGCTGGAGCTGGCGGGGTGCACACTGGGAACTGTTAGTACGTGTGACATTCAGAACCACAGCCCTAGTTCTATTTTAGGCTGAAAGGTAACTCAAAGTTTCACTCTCAGGAAAACCTTCCCGGGGGGACTCTAATTCACAGCCCGCCCCACCCCCACAGCCCCTCCGTGTAAAGAAACTCATCAGTACAGACGGAAATGATCCCCTTTCCCCTCGGCCCAGCCCCTGTGGCCCTAAGTGACCACAAGGCCCAGCACTGGTCAACAAGACGCGAAGGGCAGTTTACCAGGAGGCTTCTAGGAAGGGCTTTCCCTCCCCAGTCATGACAAGGAAACAGTGAGAAACACTTCTGTTTGGAGTGACCACGCGGGAAAACTAGGAGAACCTCAAAGACACGTCCCAGGACAAACCCTGGGCCCATCTTCATCACTGAAGCCTGTATTGGGCAGGTTTTCCCGAAAGGCAGGTGACCCCTGGCATGTCGATGCCCAAGTTGTTCCTCCGGGTGGGGCCTGTCCAAGTCTCCACCTGAGCCCAGTGGGCCTTTGAGTGGCGGCCCCTGGTGCTCATGCCCTCTGCGTGTCTCTCATGGTCCTGCTCATGTGGTCAGCCTTCACTTCCAGACTCATCGGGGAAGCACGGCCTCTGGACTGCAACAGGACTAAGTTCCAATGAGGGACATCCACCTATGAACACAAAGGTCTCGGGTAGGTACCTTGACTTTATCCACGCACATCCCTGAAGTGCCTATTTTAAGAGCTCAGTAAGAAAAAAGTATAAAGCCTTTCGCACAGTGTCCACCAACCACAAACAGTGGGATCCTCACGAAATCTAAGGACACCATCCAGCGGTGTCACTGCACATGCACGGAGGGAATGAAAGGCTCGCCTGGGCCCGCCCTGCACAGCCTCCACTTCCCGCTGCTGAATCTGCTCCTGCGGGGACGCACGTGCCCTCTTTGACCCGTTCCCGAGCCTCAGGCCCTCTGTGCCCTCTGCCCCCTGCTTCCCGCCTCCCAGACTCACCCAGCACTGCCACGGAGGGGTCTGGTGGCTGACAGACACCCTCACCTGCCCAAAAGCAAGGGCAGTGTGGAGAGTAGGGCCGATAAAATGGCATTGGTCCGATTAAGATAGCATAAAATAAACAAAACAAATAGGAGTCACTCTTGTCAACCTAAATGGCTGTGAGTCATCCATGACAGTTTGGTTCCGGAGGGAAACCAGCTAAGTCAGAGCAGGCACCTCTGGCAAGGAGACAAAGCCCAAGATAGCTACCAGAACGGCCTGTCTGCAGAGCGGGACCAACCCCAGATGGGCTCCTGGGGAAATTCCCCACTTGCCAGCTGGGGTGTCAAGATATTTATTGAAAAGACCCGGAAGGGTGGAGTCCACCACTTTCAAGGTATAACTGAGGCAGGCTCCAGAGCACTGCGGAGAGAGCCGAGCTCCGCACACCAGAGGGCTGCTCCACGCCACGCTGATCTCCGTTGGCATCGGTTGCGGGAGGCTCTGCCCTGCTGGGCTGAGGATTTCACCTGCCCTGCTGCGCACCTGGCTCTGGAGACCCTTCCTTGCAAGACACATCAGGGCGTGGACTGGGGCTGTCCCTGGACTTCCTTCCTTTTTAAAGTTACAGGTATTTTTACTGTGATTTTCTTAAGTTTATAGGCTTAGCGGGATAAAAATTAACTCCCTTACAATATTAAATCTTCCAATACAGCGATATACACTATGTTTCCTTTTATTCGAATCACCTTTCCAGTCTCTGGCATCTGTCATGCAGTTTATCTCCAGGTGCTTGCCCCCCGCGGGGGCGCTGCGGAGTCGCGACCGCTATTCACAGCGCTTCCCTGCGGGACTGCTCTTCACGTTCGTGCGCCTGCTGCTCTCGAGCCCCCCCGAGCGTGAGCTCGAGCTCGGTAAGCTCTCTTTGGCTGTCCTTACGCTCAGAGCGGTGTCTGCACCTCAGTGGGCAACCGTGACCACGTGGTCCTGAGCACC